>NC_091827.1:6135000-6446250 GCF_038994185.2 Dermacentor albipictus
ACTGCTTGGCTGTAATACTGTGCAGCCTCGTTAGAAACTGCGGAGGGGCGCAGCAGAGATGGTCACTTACAAGTGCGTGGCAGAAAGTATGGAGCAGAGTTTTTGGCCATCAGCTAATTAAGCCGGACGTTCATTACGGAGCAGCAATTACGGAGTGGTGCGCTGCGCCTGCACATTTTGTCGTCGTCTGCTTCTATTCTATGAAGCCGACGACGCGGCAACGGATGTGTAGTGATTCTTCGTTCTTTCTTCTTTTGGGCTGACTGCATACATTCAGAGACAAAGGTAGTGGCCCTGCGGAAGCAAAGAAAGAAAGAAAGAAAGAAAGAAAGAAAGAAAGAAAGAAAGAAAGAAAGAAAGAAAGAAAGAAAGAAAGAAAGAAAGAAAGAAGGAATGAATGAAAGAAAGAAAGAAACCAATAAGCTTGCGACTTGCAACTTCAATGGTTCAAGCTGAGATAGTGCTGCGCTAGTTCCAGCTGAGCAGAGTTGAACTCCACGGTTCTCGCGCTCCTTGAACTAAGTTATTTCTCAAGTGAGGAATCGGTGGAGGAACACCGCTGAACGTCAATATTACGATCTGCGGTTCTCTTGACGAGCTACATGTGATACCGGCTGTGCGACTTCCACAACAATGCATGCTTTTACTGTGCCCCTGTCCGTAATACGGCCTCCGCCGATGCGTTATTGAAGAAAACCTCGCCTAACGCCTCGCACTTAGCATGTAGTGCGTACGCGCATGCATGTGGGAAGGGGTTGACTGTTGTACCACGCGCGCTGACCCGCAAAACCCAAGCGATGCTCTGTATACGACAACGGCGGTGTGCAGGCACACACAGCCGCGCGTACGCGCGTTATTAGTGATTCCCGACACGTCGCAGAAGCATCGTGATTGCCGCGGCCAGAGAGGTGCGGCCTCGCCGTACGGCGCACCCGGCACGCCCTAATTGATTGACGACGCCGCGTCAAAACACACTCGCGCGCCTGGGACGCGTCGCCTCGCATAGCGCGCGGCGACGCTGCGTATACACACGATGCCCACAGACGGACGCAGGCGCGCACCCACACGCAAGTTCGCTGACCCCAGGAGACGGCGTTCTTCGTCCAGTCACACGGGTCGCGGTCGTGCACGCGTCGAAAGGGACAGCGAATTACACGTGCGGCAAATTGAATGCGGAATGGCGGGGGGTTGTATTTAAGCGCGTCGGCAAAAGCCCTATTAAAGCATCAGTAAGAAAAAAAAAACGCTACATAAGCACAGAATCGGTAGAGTGTCCTTTCGAAAGTCCATTTCCATTTCATCGGCAGAGAAAGGCCTGGTTATTAGCGAAGAAAACGAACATTCTATATAGTGTTCCGTTCGTTTTTGCGTTTTTAATTTTGCTTCCAAACAGCAAAACCATTGACACTAACCTGACTTCAGGATTTTCAGAGCATATCTGAGCCATTTTTATACATATAACAAAGCCACGATAATTACTAAGTGTCATCGCTTGCTTTGGAACGTGATCTAGAGTCAATTTGCATAGATAAACAACGTCAGTAAAGCATAGAACACTTGATGCCAAAACCTAGGAGGCAATACGCGATTTTTGAGATAGCGTCGCTCAATTCGTGAGACTTGTTTGAAGTGCAAGGCAGTGCGGGAACACGTTAAGGAAAGCAGGCACCGCAAGAACAGGAGCCACGCTGTGCCGTCAGAGACACGCCACGTATTTGCAAGGGTCGTCTTCCTAAACACACCTTGATGTGCCCCCCCCCCCTTCTGCTGCTTACCAGTCGTTCGCTCTAGGCGAAATATACACAACTCCGTAAATGGCTTCTGTCAACTATACCCGCCATGGTGTCGCAGCGTTTATTTGGCTCTATATGCTTCTGAACACGAGGTCGCGGGCTCGATTCCCGACCGAGGCGGCCGCATTTCAGTGGTGGCTAAATGAAAAAAAATTACATTTATATAAATATGCGCATAAAAGAAACCCTGGTGGTCAAAACTTACCCAGAATCTCCCACTATACGGCGTCCTTCGTAAGCCATTGTGCTGTTTCGGGACGCTAAACAGCACAATTTAACTTTCAGCCACACAAGTGGACGATGTTCTGTGATTCTAAGGCGGCACTGCAGTCTCTACTGTCACCTTTACGACGCGGACCGCACGAACAGCTAATATTTCACACTACAGAGACGTTACACCACATAAGTGATACAGGCCATAAAATAACTTTCCGATGGCTTCCAAGTCACTGCGGGATTATCGGCAATGAACGGGCCGATAAAGCTGCCCGTTCAGCACCATACTCAGGAGCCCCACGTACCAATGCCACTTTCCAGAACTGACGCAGCACGGAAGCTCTACCTGCTTGTTCGGCAGTACACCATGTCACAATGAAATAACCCCCTTTTAAGAAACACGCGGCTGTACTCACTTGATCCAACATTAAGTCTTCGAGCGCCATCACAGCTTCCGCGTGGAGACGCCACGCTTTTGCATCGACTGTGGTTGGGCGTTGCCTTTACCAAAGCCTAAGCCTATGCGTTCCGCATAGGGATTACCGACACCCCAACCTGGGACCACTGCGGCCATGAGGAATCAATTGGCCATATTTTGTGCGCCTGGCCGCAGTACGGTCCGCTCCAGAGAGGGAATGCCTTCGCCACGAACTTGACCAACTGGACGACCAACCACTATCCGAAAAAAGAATTCTACAACATCGAAGGGAGCTAACGTCACAGAAGAAGGCCGTGCAAGCCCTATTGCGCTTTTTGCGATCTACCGGCCTTTTGCTGCGAACGCCTTTAACTGGAACGCCTTTTGTGTGTGTGTCTCCATGTGTGCGCGTTTCCTTCTTTTCTTTTTTTAGCGTTTTTCTCTCTGTCATCTTTCTAACCCCTATCCCCCATCCCCAGTGTAGGGTAGCAAACCGGAGACTCATATCTGGTTAACCTCCCTGCCTTTCCTCTTCATTCTCTCTCTCTCTCTCTCTCTCTGCTCTGTATCTGTCAGCTAAACTCAACCTGACATTTCTATGCGTCGTTCAAGAAGAGACGAGGGCGTGGGAAGGGATGTGTACAGGAGGGTGATGAACCTTTTGGTTTCCCTGACCTTCCTTACAACACAGTTACAATGCTAACAAATTAACGAGTTCGGAAAAGTGTTTTATAGGTGATCGCATGCTACATACACGAAAGACTACACGTATGCATTGGTTCTGTTTGGCTACTTTTCGCCTATAACTGGTTTTAGTGCTTCAGCGACACTTCTCCCGTAGCGAAAAGTTTATTGTGTCGTTTGTGGTTGGACCAGATCATTTTCGACCGCTCCGGCAGCGCTTCTAATGTTCATGGAAGACAATAAAGTAAGCTTAACTGCGAGCATAAGCGAGTTACAAGTGTGATAGTGAAGCTTGGTTGTAGTTAGGCCTGTTAATTCACGTAATGAAGATATAAAATTGTATTCTAATACTTTAGTAGCTTTACCAAGATACGCTGCAACAAATAGCCGAATATTCCGTTAGCGTGTGTGTGTGTCTTCATGCGAGATACGAGGCTCTTCGACACCTGGTGACACACATAATGACAATCACAGGAGGCTCAGGAGGAACAACTGTCGGCTATGTATGCAAGGATAACCCCGCCTGCTGCAATACCACCACCACCACCTAAGAAAGGACAGATGGCGAGGCCACAGTTGATTTCGCGCACCAGCTATTATTGACGTCACAGATTGTGACACTGTCTGTCTAGGATTGTTAAACAGGTTTAAAAAAAAAACAAAGAATTTCTCAGCACTGCATCATAATAAGGTATATGAGTACAGCAATATCTCCGAATCACATCGAATATACGACTTTCTTTAAATAAGAGCTTCAAATATAAAATCAAATATGCAATGCTTTTTCTTTGTTCCAATTCCTAGAGAGTATTCCAATAACTGATTTGCCAGCGCAATGCTGTTTGAATGTTTGCCAAACTCGATACAACAAAGTCAGCATCACTTTCGTCACGGCCACAATGACAATGCTAGAAAAAAGAAAACAAGTTTGGGAGTGAGCAGGGTCTCGGTGACGGGTGAATGACTAAAAGTATATTTGTTTTATATAAAACGAAAAAGAGATGGATGTGTAACTGACACAGTAATATATTTGCATTCGTCTGAGGTGCGATATCTCGGAAATGTTGCCAATTGGATACCCTCACTGGGAGTTTGAGCACTGGCATGGTATGTTTGTGCTGTAGAGAGCACGCATACGTCTTGCACTGTTTTCAGAAAATAAAGCTCTATTATCGGGTCTTATGTGTCGTCTTCTTTTGTGCAATCTCTTCCGAGACGAACACGTACCAACTCAGACTACAGGTCTTACTCAATAAATCTGGAGACAGCACAGAAATTGATCGTGCGTATGGTTGGTTAGTTCGCTGTCGATTGTGAAGAAAAACAAATTCTGTTCCTTCCCCGATGCAGCGATGCATCTTGAGGCAGATTGCAATATTTCACTCTGAAAGAAAAATTACTGGAATACGCCACGCATTTCTGGCTAAGGCTGGGTTAACAACAGGCACTGGAGACGTCAACAACATCGTGAGACGCTGCGTGTATTTGCAGGTAACAGGCACGCTCCAATAATCGTAGTAACACACCACGTCTCTCAGCCATAACCGAGTATTATTAGAAGAAATCGAACGTCGAAATTCTCGAACCAGGCGATACTTCAACTTAAGACAGAATATATATACTCGATCCACACTAGATATCACGAACAATACACACTTTGTTAGATCTGTGGTTTCCCATCGCTATATGAGGGTCTTCCGCTGTCACGTGTTTAGGCGTGAAAAATTCGTTTCTTCGCCGAAAGCAAAGCAAACGAAAAACATTCCAAAAAGAGTGGTCTGCCAGTTAGCCCGATTTGGTGTAGAAGCACACTGCAGCGGGCAGACTGCGCTACGGCGCTTTCATTTTAAAATATAGGTAACTTTACTATATAGAGCAGAGATGGGCAAAATGTCAGATTGCGATAGGTGAAGTAAAAGCTTGCAGCGTCCGTCTCGGTGCGGGTGCCACATGGCATCCGCAGCGAGCCGAGAAAGGAGAGGAATAAAGATCAGGCAGGGGGCTCCGTAATCAGCCCTGCAGTCTAGACAACGCTCGTTTCTTTCCCTTCGCACTCTACAGTGCTGACCTAGGACTAGAACATAACTGACCCTAGCCACGATTCTGCGTACTCAAGTTTGTTAAGCTGACGCATCCACGATATCGCAGAGGTGCGAATTCATGTTGCCGCCATTTTGCACGCAGAATACCAAAGTCTGGTTCCCACAGGCCGAAGCGCAAGTTCACCTGAACCGGATCACCTCGCAGACGACCAGCAAGTACTACAAGGCGATCTCGTCGCTATCACCAGTAGCGGTCACCGAGCTTGTGCTTCACGAGTATACGCGCCCTGCTCGCTGTGTTGTGACGTGCCCGCGTCTCTTCCGCGCCCTTTCATCCCCGCAGCGTTTCGGCGGGCCATGTTCGACACGTTCTGCACGACACTGCTCACCCTGTTGCACGGGCCACTCAACACCTCGTCATAAAGCGCCACGTCTGGTCTCGTGTCAACGCGGATGGCTAGGCGACTAGCTGTCACCGCCCCGATGCAAAGCGGATACCATTATCGACAACCACCGCCGCCCTGGCGTCGCCGACACCGGCCGCTGGGGGAGCACTTGAGACGACATTCCAATCGACAACCCACGCTTCGTAACGCTCGTCCGAGAGACACGC
This sequence comes from Dermacentor albipictus, assembly GCF_038994185.2. Taxonomy (NCBI): domain Eukaryota; kingdom Metazoa; phylum Arthropoda; class Arachnida; order Ixodida; family Ixodidae; genus Dermacentor; species Dermacentor albipictus. The sequence continues at coordinate 6,140,767 of NC_091827.1, forward strand.
ACCGAGCTTTGCCGAGCTCAAGCCGGGGAATATGCCGCTCTTAAGTGAACCTCTTTCGCGCTAACTTGGGTCACCGAGTATGTGCCACTAGGTTCGTGCACCTCTTTGACGATGCACCTCTTTCGATGCACCTCTTTGACGATGCACCTCTTTGACAACAAATTGGGTCACGGGATACGTGCCACTGGGCATGGGTCTCTCTTCAAAGAGAAGAAATTTAACATTTATCCGGTGCTGGGCGCAATCCAACTGGCGTCATACACATTCAGACACGCACCACGCACGGACTTCTCGGCCGCACCGCTAGATGGCCCAGCGCGACCAGAGGGAATTGCGAGGAAGGAGCCCCACTGCAGCACACACCTCATTCATGACGCGTTTCGCCGGTGGCAATACGCCGTGCCGCTACATTGCTTCAATGCGAATGGGATTAAAGTAGACAGTCATCGTGGGATGGTTTCTGCAGGAAATGTTTCAGTATATTTTACGGGTGTTCGTTCTCTGAAAACCTATACTGTTGATATTGGCTTGCCCGCGTCTTGTTAGGCCTTAGCTAAGTTTGTTTCGTTTTGGGCCATTCCATGCTCAATGCGTCATAGGACCTCGCCAGCCATTCTCGCTTGCTCCGAGTTTTGGAGCACCTGTGCGTTTCTATGTCCGAATAAAATGCGAATTGAACTGCACCGGATTCGCGGGGACTGACTTCTGGCCTTGCTGGGGCGACAACTTCGATAGAGTGTTTCAGCGCGGGAAGTCTTTGACAGGGACATAGGAACACAAGCGCATGTACGTATCTCTTCGTGTGTCCGTGTGAAAAAGTTTCCGTGCTAAAACGCTATATCAGCTGGACCGAATTCACACTGACTTTCGCTGATGAGTGCTTCTTGCCATTTACCGTCCTAGTTCGCTAATGATACATCAAACATCACGATCGTGTAGCTTCATATTTATTGAAGTGGAATGCACACGAACCAACGAAGGAAAGGATACACACGATACCTGGACACCTCGTGCGTGTTCTTTCCGCCGTCCATTCTTGTCGCTCAGTAGCAGCATTTCACTTCAACGAATATGAACCGACTAGCTCCAATGGTCGCCCTTCTCAAATCCCGACCGCGGCGGCCGCGTTTCGATGGGGGCGAAATGCGAAAACACCCGTGTACTTAGATTTAGGTGCACTTTAAAGAACCCTAGGTGGTCCAAACTTCCGGAGTCCCTCACTGCAGCGTGCCTCATGATCATATGGTGGTTTAGCAGGCAAAAACCCCAAAATGTAATTTCAATTTAGCCCTTCTCGCGGTACATGCTTAAAGCGATAACCGCAACGTTATCAATGCTGACAGGAGAAAGGGGACGCGACGTAGCGTATGTCCTGTCGCCTCTCTCGCGTCCTTCTTGTTAACGCTATCCGGTTATGGCTTTCAAAACAATCCTAGCTTAAAGACATTTTTTCGCGAATACATGCCCTGAACTTCAGGGTACCTTTAAGGCCGAGCGCTGAGCAAAGCCGGCACTGTTATTGAAAGCATTGAAGGAGAAGCAGATCGGTGTTATATTTTGGGCACGTGTGGAATTCAAAAGCGTCAGCACTTGCGGGGCTCAGTGGGACGTTCTGCGGCTGGGAAATAAATCGCTGCATTTCAATTCCGAGTTGCAGCTGCTGCATTTCGATGCCGCGGAAAGCAAAATCACTCGTATATTAAGTCGTGAGACACGTTTTAAGGAGACGTTGCGGTCAAAGTTGAGCTTCAGCCCCTACCCTCCCTTCCCTTACTTAGGCGTCCCCCATAGACATATACTGCATCTAAAGTTCAGCGACAGTGCCTGGCATCTGTTCTAGCGCGCCTTGACAGTAGACCATTGTCCCTCGACACGATTTTCACATGCCGCCGACAGAAGACATCGCAGGTGAAGGCGACAAAGAGACTACTTCGGTTTTTGAAAGAGACGGGATTGGACAATTGTCACAGCCATCGTGGGTAATCACAGCTGTGAGAGTGATGTCGCGTACCATGCCAGATTGATGGACTCCAACGGACGATGTGTGCTGTGCTATGTGCTCTCTCTTCCTCTCCCCCTTCCCCATCTTTAATCTCCCCCATCCCTCTCCTATGTGTAGGGTAGCAAACCGGTTAAGCTAAACTGGTTAACCTCCCTACCTTTCCTTCTCCACTTTTTCCTTCCTTCCTTCCTTTGGAACTTAAAACTCCGTAATTCATTGTACTTCGCCAGTAAGGCAGTCGCATTGTCCAAGCGGAAAGACAATGAAAGACGAGAATAACGCATCAAACGTATACGCAAGCAAGCTCGCGAAGCTGGTTCGGGTACTGTTCGCAGAAAAAGTGCAACTCTTATCTTCATCCATCTGTAGAACACACCCTGCTTCTCGCCCCCTAAGTTGTTTCAAAAACTTACGCCTCGTATTATTTATGAGTTATAACTATGTAATAAGCGGCGCGAGCTGTCCCGGGGGCGTTATCGAATAAAGAAATCTGGCTGGCGGCGCGCGCGCTCTGGGCGCATATACACGCACTGCCGCTTGAGGCCCCGTTATCGCTTCCCGGAAGCTGCAAGAAAGATCGAAGACTACGCACCCAGCGCGTGCGCCGGGTCTGACGTCTTAATGCCCTCGGCGGCCAAAATGAATAATCGCCAACCGACCGCCGCTCGCGAGGATATTGAATATCCGAGGAGATTGCTACACAGCGCGTTCGTCATGCCCGGTACTTTTCACCTTTCTTTGTCGTCCTGAGGCACCCGCTTATACAAACAATGTCTGGACTCGTGTGCGTATGCTTTCGGGCGTAAGAAAGGTAGAGGGAAAGCGAACAAGTGCGAGATATGTGTTATATAGACACGTGTTTCGCAGTACACGTCGTGTGAATTCTTGTTCTATACGAGTGATTTGCAAACATCAACGGCAAGAGTGCTGTTTGAAATAACTGGGTTTCTGCGCATGCAGAGCTAGACTGCTGACAAATGAGATGTATACTAGTAGACAATGTCCATCATCTGTAGCTGTAAAAAAATTATGGGGTTTACGTGCCAAAATCACGATGTGATTATGAGGCACGCCGTAGTGGGGGGACTCCAGAGTAATTTGGACCACTGGGGGTCCTTTAACGTGTACCTAAGTCTAAGTAAACGGGTGTTAACGCATTTCGCCCCCATCGAAATGCGGCCGCCGTGGCCGGGATTTCATCCCGCGACCTCGTGCTTAGCAGCCCAACACCATAGCCACTAACTAACGGCGGGCTGTAGCTGTAAACACATGAGTACAGTATACGCGTCGTACGCGTTGTTCTGAGTATACTCTAGCTGTCCATCGCTTTTACAAGTAAACGCAACGTCCTTGTGTCACTGTGCACAGGTGTACTTCTCTAATCGCCATACTCACTCACAGCCTACTTCCTTTGCTCAGCACAACGAAAGATAATATATGCGGTCGTTGGTGTTATTCGAAAGTGCACTCCTATTGGCCTCCGGAGAGATCGGCACTGCTACTGCTATGACGTAGAAAGTGACACAACGTGGCTCGCGTTCGTGCCTTCGCGCCTATGTCGCATCCAGGGCAGCTCGCTGGCTGGGTGGCTGAAGCCTTGATTGTAGGGTTATAGACAACGTGTGTTATTCCCAAAGCAGCAATGTAGTTACCCACTTTTACAGCATGGTTTACTGCACGGTACCGCGGTGCCGGGCACATTACACCGAGCTCGGTGTGAGCCGTCACGTGTTCCACAATACGAAGCGGCAGCGAGACGCTTGGCTGATAAAGTCACTGAAAACGAGATATTATTATAATCGTAAGAGTCGAGAAAGGGACGCACAGAGGGCTTGCAACGTGCTTGCCTGATACGACATCAGTTAAAGTAGCTTGCGCAGAGATACATGTGACCTGCATGCGCGCACACTGCGGAAACGCGGATTGAGCAGACAAAATATATATAAGCAATTGAGGTTCCACGTATTATAATAGACCGGTGATCAATTATCGTGCCGCAATTATTCTGGCGAAAGTATAGCAAGCGGCACTCCCAGCGACGAATGCTGTGAACAGCACCGTTATTGCGGCAAAAGTGCGTATATAGCTGCTTTTATGAAAGATCATGCGAATTGAATGGCCAATATGAAAGCATCAGGTTGCTCGTTGGCTAAAAATATTTGCTGCCCTACACACCAGACTGGGATGTACGCACTAGGATGTTTTGCCAGCCAAGGCATACAACGCTTAAAACATGCAAACACTCGGAGTTAACCGTGGCTTAACCGCTGGAAATGCCGAACACTTCGCAGCCGGGATCACGTTGCTACGTCACGGAGAGTCTCCAGCAGATGGGGCCACGGTATGTCCTCGAGGCCAATATCGTACGCTGCGTTCGTGCTATAGAACAGCACATACCGTGTGTCTAAAGTTGTCAAAAAAAGGGAAAGAAAGACGGCAATACGAGATGCGACAAACGATGTTTTGCTAGCGGTCGCCGTGTGCACGCTGGTTAATTTTTATGTTATCATTCAATAGTGCGAGACTGTCATTTATCGTGTGACTCAAGATTATTTGCCTGAATTTATAATCAGTTGCATAACCGTTTAAGCTCTAATGTCAAACTGTGAATCGCATTCCAAAACAATGTATCCGAAAGTTTCCAACTCGCTACGTCTTCTTCAGTTACTTTCCCCACGTTTCAGAGGGACACGAATGCGTGGTGGGTAACGAAGCGGCTCACGCCGCCGCCCGAGAACACGTACGCAAGGCAGCCTCACCGGAACATCGTCCACCGTCAGACCAAGACTAAATGATACAAAGCAGATACTGCAACATTCTGGAACATTACAAGCAGAACGGGAGGGAATATCCGCCACCACACTGCAAGTTTAACGGAGAAGAGCTCGTCATGCTACGCCGACTTCAGATTAGCAATTATACATCCACGGCAACCTACTACACGCGATGTACCCTACAACGTATACAAGAGACTGTCAATTCCGCGATCCACAAAACATCCGTTGCCACATGGTCCGATTCGTAAAAAGAACCCGCGGACAACGCCTCTCGACGCATCAGCAGAAGACCAGTGGGAGGCCCAGCTGACAAGCACAATACCTGAGGACAAGCTAAGGCTGCATGGTGAGCAAGTATAGGCTATCGGCGCATAACCACGGCCGCTTGAAATAGGGTGGCCGCCCAGCTTCGGGCGCTAGCAGCTTGGTCTCCGTAGTAAAGTTTATTCACTCACTAGTCACAAGCGCGCTATATATATATATATATATATATATATATATATATATATATATATATATATGTATCTTTACCACGTGTTCGTGTATACGTTGTATACGTGGTAAAGATATATATACGAGGCCAGCCAGACTCACGCAGGCAGTGCAGCGTCAAATCGATAACCCGTGCGCCGTAGCTCCCTTGGCGTGGTTTGCATACTGAGCGAGGGTGTACGTGTCGGTCTCCTCTGCACAAGCACAAAGGGAGCAACTCTCGTGTTTGTACGTGCATCGTCCGGGTTGACCGGTTGTCAGTTTCGCCTTCGTAAAATTCGTCTATGCGCAGTGCACAGAAGAGATGCGCCGCTCTCTGCGAGAATCGCCGAGACATAGCGTGCACCTTGAGCGTAGGTGCAAGTGCCAACAACACGGTCATGCCCCCATAAGCAAAGAGAAGCTGTGAAAGCCGAGCAAAATTTTCTTGACAATGACCTGGGTCAGTATAGGGATTCCTTTTCTTCGATTCTATTCTTCCTTTTTCATAGCCCACCTCTCACGACCGGCCTATCTCGACGATAGCGTGGGCGGAGCGCCGATCAGACCACAGACGAAGCGCGAAAACGATTGATTGATTGATTGATTGATTGATTGATTGATTGATTGATTGATTGATTGATTGATTGATTGATTGATTGATTGATTTTTATTGTCCCAATGCAACGCTGGGGCTATAAGAGGTGACATAGTGGAGGGCTCCGGATTAATTTTGACAACTCGGGCTCTTTAGCGTACTGCACTCAAGTCTATAAGTGAACGAGCGTCTGTGCATTCTTCCTCCATCAAAACGCGGTCGCCGCGACCTGATGCCCCGTAGCCGCGCGCCCCAGCCACCGTGGCGGTGGCTAAAAGTAAAATAACTGGAATGGAATCTTTACATTACCCCGGTTCTGCAGCCTGTTTTTGCAACGATCTATTTTTTTTTTTTCGCCCTTGGAAATTGGCTCGCACGAGGCTACTCCGCCATTATCGCAGTAATCGACCAAGTGGCGTAACGGATGATAGAGAAAGGAGGAGTCTAAAATTACATGCATCTTTTCAAAATACGTCGCTGATTATTTCCTCGTGATGTGGACCAATTGATGCGATAAGATTCTCTTATTTTTCCCCTCATATCGCCATGCATGATATCACTCGAACGTGGGATTTGTGCACTTGGTGCAGCGTTCTTTTCCATACAACTTGAATCGCCATGATACTCCCTCGCGTCAGCGTCATAGCTAAGTGCGATCATGCTGGAGTTTTAAGCCGAAGCAACGGAAATCTCAGCACGACGACGGTGTGTCGATACATTGCTCAAATGCTAATCTCATTACCATCGACAGTCATCGTGAGATGCGTCCTGTCCTACTTTTTTCTTTCTTTATTTTTTTAGTCTTTCTCGAGTGGAGCTCAACGAACAGACGGAATAAAGAACCAATATGGAATTTCTTGCGAAATTGAACAGGAATGGTGCAGAAATAATTAGAAGACCTCTGAATTAATTATTAATCAATCAATTACTTACTAATTGATTAATTAAAAGACCTAGGAAATTAAAGGATGCCTATGGGAAGAACTGTGCTGAAGTGGGTCAGTCGCTTTCGGCAAAGCCGTTAAAACCCCAAGGACGATGCAAGATCGGAACGCCCCATCGTGCGAAGATGAAAACGTAGGTCATGTGCATTTTTTTTCTTTGTGCTCAGCGACCGCCGAATGAATATAATAAATAGCATATAGATTGACAGCACAAGCACTTGGTTGGGAAAGTCGCCCGTTCACCGGATTGTGGCTGAAATTTTGTAAAGAAAAAAGGTTTGCGCCCAGATGATGTCGAATGTGCTGACTCCTGCGTGAACCCGCCTCGGTGGCTCAGCGGCTATGGTGTTGCACTGTTCACGAGGTCGCGGGATCGAATACCGGCCGCGGCAGCCGCATTTCGATGGAGTCGAAATGCAAAAACGCCAGTGTCACGTGCATTGGGGGCAAGTTAACGAACCCCAAGTGGTCGAAATTAACCCGGAGGAAGGAAGGAAGGAAATCAACTTTATTCAAGGTCCTGCAGACCACGAGAGCTTTGGGCTCTCATGAAGTGGGCGTCTCCCACGACGGAACCGGGAGGTTGATTTTTCTGGTGGCGTCGTGGACCTGCTGGACGGCCCAGAGTAAGCCGGAGTCCCAACTACGGTTTGCCTCATAATCAAAGCGTGGTTTTGGCACGTAACAACCCCTGAATCATGACTCCTGCATGAGTAAAAGTTGTGACGAAAAGAATGTTGCATTGATTAGAAACCCTCAATTATTGCAAAGGATAGTCGCCGGCGATGATACTTGAATACACAAATGCCACATCGAACTGAAGTCGCATAGGAAGGGGTGAAAAAAAAAGATAAGCCAAGGTCAAAAATAAAGAAAAAGAAAAAAGGAAAGCGCGGAAATAGAAAGCGAAAGTCAGTCGCGTTTTTCAACTGCACTGTAATTGTACACCACCAATTTGTACCTGAAGATTAAACTGTGAATGGTCCTGAAGCTTTTGAGTGATCGCGTGCGCCTCGTGCGACCAAATTTGTCGAAAAAAGGGTGCTCGATTCAGCACCCCGTAAAATGTCCCTGAGCACCGGCAGTGCGTGAGTTTTCGGGACGCACTTCCATCAGTGTGCTGCTGGAACACCCTTCCTGCTCGCCGGATTGGTGCCACATGTATTTTTATTTTTCCCCAAAATGCAAAGTGGTGCTCCCGCGACGGCATTTCGGGTATGTGACGAGAAGGAAACGACATCGCTGCTAAAGAGCTTAATATTCTAAGAGAATTTCCATGAGCGCTTCCAGCAATGAAGAGGTGGAACTATGCGGTGTATCACTGCATAGTTCCACCTCTTGTGTGTCTATTGTGTCTATAGTTCCACCTCTTGTGTGTCATATTGTGTCTAATGGGGATTATTTCGAAGGTGACCACATTGATGTATATGAATGTTCGTGAACTGAATCGTGGTGAAATGGTTAGCTTCCCTTTTCATTTCTCTCTCTCTCTCTCGTGAAGTGAATCTTCGTTTAAGCGTACTGCACGAACTTTTTGGACAGACCTCGTATATATATGCGACTTTGTGATATGTTCTCAGAATAAAAAGAGTGGTTCTTAGTTGGGTTTTCATCCCTTCGTATTTCTGTCTTTCTTTTTCTTTTTTGTCATTGTTAAAGGTTGTTCACAATATTTATTTATTTATTTATTTATTTATTTATTTATTTATTTATTTATTTATTTATTTCAATATAGTTCTCCTTTTAGTGCCTTGTTTGCCACGATTTCGGCATAGTGGGCTCTTAAGCATAGCCAGACTTGTTTTTCTTCGCAGCAACAATCGCGTGGAACGCACGTCCGACGTATTCCGGGCGTGTGCGCTCCACCCGTCCATGGTGATGTCACGCGTCGCGATGCCCACGCCGCAAGAGCTACTGAGATTAGCGATCAGTGGCAATTGTTAAACCTTGCGACCAGACCGAACGTCACTCACTGTCAATTTTTCCCTTCGTCCCGTCCCCTGCAGAGTATAACATGTAGGCGAAATGTATACGCCGGCTGCACTCTGGTTTTCCCATAAAGAACGTTCTCTCTTCTCTTCAGTCCTGCGGCTTCCAGACTGTGGAGCCTGTTGTGTCTGCATATCTACCGGCTTTTCATGGTGTCCGCTGCGGTGGCTACATATACGTACACGTACTGTGCCGTCCACTGCTAAGGAGGGTCCACTGTTAACCCCAATGTGCGGCTCTCAATCTGCTCGCGTTCTATAGTTGCAGTAAGTGCCGCCTGCAGATGTGCCAATACACTGTGCGCGTGTGTAGAAAGGTGACAGCACTACACTCTAAAAACAATTGCACCCTTTGCGGTGTATATTTGCCACATAACTATAATCGCCATCTGTCTTGCGCGCATTTTCTTCCTTTAAGGCTGCGAGCCGGGTACTTCCAAGTCACGAACAGCGTGCGCGTCAGGTGAAACAAACAATCGCCGCAAGAATCCTCGCTCGTTGCTGGTCCAACAACGGACGGAGCGTCAGCGGAGGACGAATGACGCATGCGCAGAGCGCTGAAGAGAGAGCAGCAGCAGACCGACGTGTTCGAGGTTAGAGTACAAATCACGATGGCAGACAGATGTGTGCGGACAACGTGATCGCCAATGGAAGTGCGTGCACGCGCTTATCTGGTATGAATGGGCACGTGAGACTAGTGTGTCCGTCATCCACGAACGCCTACATATCGTGTACGGTGAAGAGGTCATGTCTCGGGTCTTGCATCGCAGGGCACCGAGTTGTGCCACAATGGTTTCTTCAAACTGATTGCACGTTACAACAAATGCCTCACTGCCGGTGGCGACTATGTGTAAAAATTGTGCAAGGTGTGTAGTTCATGATGCCATGGTATTTTTTTTTTCAATGAAGTTGCCGCCTGAAAATAAATGACGAAACTTATTTTCGGAACGTCCCTCGTATACTCATCAGAGGGGAGAATAAGCAGATGCTCTAAATATCTACTGGCTTTTCACGGGGCCCGCCATAAAAAAACAGGGAATATCAGGGAAGAAATTGGTACGACCAGATACATTACAGGCATAGGTGGTGATACAACGTAGATAGAGAAGTTTTGAAGAAAGAAAGATCATGGAGATGTACTGAAAAATCCTAGAATGAGAAACATGTAGAGCATGCCTGATTAAATCAAGCAGGCTAGGTGACTATTTATCAACCACCCCTTTTCGAAGGGGATGCCAATAAATCATCATCATCATCATCATCATCATTTACACTTATACGTGTTTCCTTTAACAGTGGACCGCACTGCATAACATCATGTTCAGAAGTATTTTGGATAGAAGTAACGAGATCTGCAATATATATTCTGTTATCTCTGCGCAAGACTTTCATAACGAGAGAACATGCTCCCTACGGAGGCATTGCAGGCGAGGAGAGGGGAAAATATTAATTGAGCGAGCTTAGAAACGATTGGGTTAAGCACGCACGTACCTCATTCAAGGCGCCTTGTATTATACGCTGCATATACGCGATGCGAGGGGCGACGCGGCCCCGACAGCGTCGCCAGACCTAAATCCGGGCGAAATCGCTCAAACGTCGTGGTGCACGCTCAGTGGTCGTGGCGTTCCGAGTACGAAGTCGCGGGCTCGATTCCCCACACCACATTCCGATGGAGCGAGGGGAACGCGACTAACGCTCGCGTGCCAATGTTAGCAATTTTTATTGGTTTTTGACAAAGTCGCCAGGTTGCGCCCAGGATACTTCAGGCCGAATTCACAAAGCTTTTCGTTCTTAACTGCCCTTGGCCATTCCCTGGCAGTGTTCGCTAATTGTATATCCAGCATCAGGACTGGCTGGAATTCCGTGTTACGAACAATTCCAGCGTACGAGTTTTTGTGAATACGAGCATCATTTTTTTCGAAAAGTCGGTAAAAGATGGCGATGACTGCGCACTCCGTACTGATAGTGCGCCAGTTCTTTGCACTCAATTCCATCAGTTGTGCGCCTACTAGGTGCATCAAAATAAACCTTGATGTAGCTAGAAGGCCCACGATTACGTTCCTCGACAGGTCTTCAGAAGCAGCGACAAATAGAGATACATATATCCATCTCTCTTAGAATAAAATGCGGGCGAGACACTGAACTTAGCTAAAGCCTCTTGACGAATTGTGACAGGGTAACTTACTGGCTATTTAATTTGTCATTAAAGAAGAAACACAACGAAAACATAAAAATTGTAACAGCGCAAACACATGCAACCACAAAGTACCAAGGACGAGACACAAGCGCTTGTGTCTCGTCCTTGGTACTTTGTGGTTGCATGTGTTTGCGCTGTTACAATATTTATGTCAAGTACGCACCAACTCGCCCAGAAAGAAGTTTTAATAAAGACAATGAAAAGTCCCTATAACTCCGAAAGGCAAAGTTGGCCGTTAAGGTGACTAAAAAGCTCACTAAATTTAGCGGCCTAGCTCGCAATACGTGGGAATATACTGTCCATCAAGTGCCTACCGGTTATCGAGCTATGGCTAATCAGGGTGACATTGTGTACAGTGTCGCGGAAGCGCACGAGCTGGTTTATTTAACTAATCAGCCTTCTAAGCACGCACAGAATTATTTTCCGGATTAGCTTACGCATCGATTTGAGTGAAGATAAGGAAGAGGTAAACGTTGTCATGGTCTGGATAAATATCAAGGCCACGCACTTCATGTATACTTCCTGACAGCAACTATGCTGTCAAGGCCGAGACAAATTCTCGGTAAGACATGTGAGCACACGCTTTGCAAAGACCTGGGTTCGAGCCTTCTCGGCCTTTTACTGACTTTTTGTTGCCTTCGATCGACCTTTCCTTTTTATTGCTCTCTCTCCAGCTCTTGTAAACGGACCGAACGCCGTACAGTATTTTTCTGGGGAAATCGATCAGTCTGATAGCAAAGTTTCGCTTCGGACGCGCACACCGTGGTGACCTTCTACGGGCCACGCCTACAACGGAAGCCTCGAGCACGTGTTTGTCGCGCCCGCCTCCAGGACCCCCCGTCGGTCACGTGTAGCACAGGTGGACGCACACGTGCAGTCACGCCAGGAAGCGCAACCTCGGCACGCGACCGATGTATACGGTTGACCTCTCTTGGCAAAAACACCTCATTGGCATTCCCTCCGAAAAACCACTACTGTATGGGCGTAAACTGGATGACGCGATACCTGGGATACTGGAAGTTTAAGATCTACAGGACTTCAAGGTAAGTTTAGGCGGTTTCGGGTGCTTTGACAAAAATGACGCATTTCCCCTAAGAGTGGAAGCACCTGTACACAGAAAGGGAACGCACCTGTTGCTTCAACCGCCGCCTCGTACCGCTCCGGGGCGGTGGTCCGGCCCTAGCCACAGGCTTCACCGCCACTACTACCGGCTTCTTCTCGGCGCTCGTACTTCGCATGACGTCCCGGTGTTAGAACGGCAAGAGGGGCATCACATCCTCCTCGGACTCTTCTTCATCACCATGCACCGTCGCAGCGGGACGTCGACACCACAAACACCACGAGCAAAAACAACACACCCGCTGGAGCACTGTATGACGTCGAAGCAGCACGATCCCACCGAAGCTCCTCGTCGAACAACGCTGAACGAAGGCAGCGGGGGAGCAAGACACTTGCGAGGCGGCTTGCACGCCACAACAGTGTGTGTAAAATATATCCCGGGTGTTCCTCCTGGTACGGCGTTTGGGAAGGCGTGAAGCTCGCCGTCGCTCCAGTGGTGGGTTGGAGATCGTCACAGCCGCGACTATGCAACTACCGGCGAACGCTGCTTGCTTCTCGCTGGCCACGAAAAGACGTGAGGAGGGAGAGGAGGGAGAGAGAACGATGCCGCGGAGAGTAGCGGAGAGGAGGAAAAAGGCGCGAGCACTGAACGACGGTGAGGAGCAGCAGCAGCGCTATCCAAGGAGCGCGGGGGGATGCGGAATCCGGTAACGCGCGCGCCCCGACTCCACGGCGCGTCCCAAAGCGCCAGAGCGCGCCAACCACGCCGACGATGGCTAGCGCAACGTCGCCGCGTAGCGTTCGGAGGCTAAGCTGTTGGACGGAAGGGAGGTGGGACGCGGGGCAAGAGAGAAGAGCGCACCGAGGAAGAGCGAAAAGAAAAGAAAGAAACGCGTTCGTCGGGCGGTCGCTCGCTTGCGGTTGTCGCAGCAGCAGCAGCAGCGCCGCCGCCGTTAGGCCGCTGGGACGAGTCGCGGCGCTCGCTGACGGCACGACGCGCAACGCTCGATGAAGGGGAGGCGAGCTTGCGCGGCGGCGCTAGACAGCGCTGGCGCCGGAAGACCGCCTCTCCTCCTTTCTTCTTCCGGGCGGTGCGCTGAGCGCCAGACCACGCCCCGCTTAGGCGGTCGCCCCTCCTTCGCGTCGGCTCCCCTCTCCCCCCCCCCGGCAGTCTTCAGTCTACCCCCACCACAATACCCTCGTTTGCGTGCTTAACATGAGGGCTGCAAGCAAGAAGAGCCCTCTCTTTCGCTCTCTCTCCCTGTTCTTCTTGGATGAGCGTCGTGATGCTAGAACGGGCTGGGCTGTTGGAGATAGATGCTGGGCTCCAGAGGAAGCCAGGGAACTGAGGACATATTGACAGGTGCTCTGTGACTACCGAAAAGTAACCTGGCTAGGCTGCTAGGAAGCAGGAAAATAAATTGAACATATCTTGAAATTGATGCGGACAAGCTCGCCCGTGCGCCGCTAAAGGCGCGTTTATAGTTTGACGTCACCGGCGCGCGGGCGAGCGTCGGAGTGCGTTGGCCGCTTCCGGTTGCGTTGGCAGCGTCAGTGCGTCCAACCACCGCTCGAACTATAGACGCTGTTGTCGCCAACGTGACATAACGTGTGCACGCACTCACGCTACATTGCACTATATTTGGCCCTTAATAGTCTGAGTGACGAGCGTGAACAGGCCAGAGAAGGTCGTGCTTATTTCTTCTTGGTTGGCGGAGGCAGAGGGTGCTCACGTGGAAACCTCATGTAAAAGCAGGACGAATAAAGGGCCGCGAAGGCTCTTCTGTGAGGAAAGGAACAAGGTAAGTTAAAGCAGAGGGGGCCATCGGTTGTATACGATGAATGCGAGTGCATGGCAAGCAGACTGATGCGCAAAACGACGCAGATGGTGAATGTTTCTCACTCGAAACTTTACGGTGCTCACTGAAGCCTGCCGAACATCGTAGGTGTGATTGTCCCGTACTGATTAAAATAGTTCATCAATTCGTTAAATTGCGCGAACATAATTAAAGAGGCCACGACGCGAGCGCTGCTGACCGGTATATATATGGTGAATAACTATATATGAACGCATAGGACGACAAATACGAAATGCAAAAGCACAAATTTATAAACCGTACTTTCGAATGACAGACGGGATGGGATCGCGCAGGCGGGCGGACGGATGGAGACAGTAGTATAATGTGTTTCCGCTTCACTGTATCTGTACGTACACGAGAGGAAGAAGTCAGGAGGCTTCAGCGATTTCTCCAGCTTTTAACAGCGAGCGCGTGCTGAGGACACGGCCACCTTCTCGAGAACTTCGCTGTGATGCGAAAACCATCGTCTTCGTCTTCTATGCAGATTGTATACCTGTCGCTGCCTCCGAAATACATGCACAAACGCGACCGATCTCTGAGCTTGGGTGACGCACAAAACGATGAACAATTTGCTGAGCCAGGTAGTTGCGCGGTTCCGGAAACAATTTAATTCTTTTTTTCATTCTTCGCTCTAGAACATAACAAAATATACTTCATCCCATCAATCAATAAAGCCATGATCAACACTGTCTGTGGCTTTTCCAGACAATCTCTGTCTGTCTACCAGGGAACATAGAACTACGTCTCACAGAAAGCGTCGAAGTATGATGAATCTTAAAGAAGAGAGTCGTTGTTCCGGGGGCAGACATATATCCATAAGTCATCAGCATACTTCGATGCAGCAATAGCAAGACCTTGCCATACGACCTATTCCCCTTATTGGACTACATAGCCGTTGAAGGGCAAGAATTGTTGATAGAAATGCCGAACCACCGCGAAGAACCACGGGACATCTTCCAGGAACAATTAATTTGCATACGTGGGATATACGAGAGCTCAGGGGAAGCTGTTGATTAGTTCTCTTTATTTTTATATCTCCGATTTGTGTTTAAATTTGCCGGACCATTATGTTGTGTTTCGTGCTATACTGTATGTGATGTGCGGCTTTGCTTCCCTTTGACAAAAAAAAAAAAAGAAGAAGGAGAAGGTGGGGGCGGGGGGCGTTGCGTTATTGCAGAGTGGTTGGCACGCTCAATTCCCAAGTGCGCGTTACCGCACTGCGTGGCGTGAGTTCGATTGCCACTGGCGGTGTAGATAGCAAATTCTTCTCTCTCTCTCTCTTTTTTTCCTCACGCACAATGTCGCATTTGCCATATGGAGGAGGTGACATGCTGAGGATGACGAGGTGGTCTGACGTTGGCGGCACGTTGAGGACAGCGTAAAGGAGGAAGGACGGACCTACAGAACAGCAAAGCTATGCGGGGTGTCCCATTAAACTTTTGACAATATTTAAAAATATGCACGTGCCACGTAGCCCAACAGAACCAAGGCATTGTTGTCAATTGCGATCGCTCGGAGACATTCAGATCATTTTTTGCATTGCACCTAATTACATAATTAGTCTCGATTAACTAATCAACTTCTTCAATATTATAATTAGACTAGAAGTCTCAGTAGGAAAATTGCAGAGCAACTTGAAGAACTCCCGCTACATCTTTCTGTTGCTCAATACGTGCTAAATAAAAGTGTTTTTCCGAGCGTGAAAGAAGCCCACGAATACACGCAAAGTGCCTGGAGCGCCTCGAGTGTGGCGCATATTGGGTGCACGGTAAAGGAACCCCACGTGGTCGAAATTAATCCGGAGTCCCCCCTTCCCAACGGCGGGCCTCATATTCAGATCGTGGTTTCGGCACGCCATGTAAACCAAAGACGTTTCTTCATATACTAGGGGTCTGTGTAGTAGTGTATAACCCGAGATAGCAAACAGCTGTTTGCTAGCGGTTCCTATAGCGATGATTCATCATCGTCGCCCTCATGGCGGCTCTCACGCGGGTTGTGTTGCTAGGCAGCTTTCGCCGCAGCGGTTGTGCCAACAACCTAACACCAACCAACCTATAACAACCAACTTGACAATAAAAGGACCACGCACCTAAGCGGTTGTCTACTCGAAAGAGATACACACATGGTAGCTTTTATTTCATAGTCATCAATGATCACGTTTCAAAGCGAAAATTCGGGACTCCGAAGCAGGTTGCGTTGCTGGCTGACGCAGCCGCACGAGAACGGTTGTGGAAGTGCCCCGAACGGCTCTGCTGTAAGAACTGCGTGGGACGATTTGACGAGGCCCAGAAAGGAGAAAAAAGAAAATAAAAAAAAGAAAATAAAAGAGAAAAAGATAAGACATAGAAAGTACTATATACACACGCGCGATAAGAAACACGGAGTAAATGAGAACGCCTTGCCAGCCTCTGTTCCCAACGCGACCTTAGTTGGCTCTGAAAGGCTTCTTTTACGACCGAGGAAAAGACAGATCAGGGGGTTGACAAAGGCAGTTAATGGCCGCCGGTGCTTTCCTCGTCCACAGGTGAGGACGCGCCCTGTTCGCGCGTATACGCAGCGGGAGTCCAGCGCGGCAAAAAGCCACGAATTTCTCGGTCGCGCTGTGAGCTTCCACGGTCCTCGGCGACCTTGGCTCGAGGCTACCGGTGAAATACGAAGCTCAGCTTTAAAGCAGACTACTATAACATGTACCTTCGAAGCTGCACGCAAGTTGTACACCGCATATGCTGCTCGCACGTAAAAGGAGGACACAAAACAAGTATGAACGTCGGAAAACAGGAACACGCGCGCACATACACATTCACGTAGAGGTGTGCACGGAGATACGCTCACATGAAGATACGCACGCACACATATGCACACAGACAAATGCATGTATGCACGCACGGTATACGTACTGTAGAAACACTTCAACGCGCTGTTTTGTTTCGCATATAACCGTGAAAATCTCGTAACTAAATATAGTGCGCATTTTGCCATGTGGTCAGATTGTCTCGGCTTTCACTGGTTGTAAAAATACATTGTGCTTCTTATGATTGAAGTGTTGGAGGCCAGCTTCGATTCACAATAAGAATATCTTTTCCTTTCTAGTGGGAGCGTTCTCAGAGGTGAGCTACAAAACATGACTGTGAAATATGAGATGTCTCAGGGCTCAAAAATTGGCGACCTTCACGTCCAATTTGCACGGTAAAGCAATTCCTCCGCATCTTACTTAGACTTTGGTCTGTTATGGAGCTGAAAGTAGGGTTCTACACTTTCGAATAAAACATAAATAGTGATCAAAATTTGTCTGCTGAATTTCGGATTTAACCGGAAGAGATCACCAACCGAAGGCATTCTCTGTGGTATAGCGAATATATATATCGTCGTCGTCCATGCACTCACTGACATGAGCGCGACCGTCGCTATGACAGAGAAGTCCGTGACGGTGAACGCAATTATTCGTGCGGCTAGTTCATCAATTATGATGAACTAATGGAGCAGTGCGAGAGGACTTTCAGTGGTCTAGTCAAAAACGAGACCGCGGTTAAAATCATTGAGCAACGCACACGAAACCAGGCAAAAAAGCACGAACTGGTTTTCGGCCCTCTATGAAGTTTGTCACACACAGTCAACTTCTGCGCTCAAAAGTCTGATTAGCCGCATTTGCTCCCCCCCCCCTCCAACAAATTATCAGTCCCTGCAGTCAAATACGCGATTCACAATGACCCAGAGTTCAAAGAAGCGGGACTTTTTATTTGCAGAAAAAATTGTTTTTAGCTACAACCCCCGACATGCTTGTCGAGTGCATCTTCTGTGGTGCAGGTGTAGTGGAAGTAAAGTGCCCATGGAAAGTGAAAGACGGACGCCTCAATGACTTGGTTAAAGACGCGAACAATTGTGTGAGAGAAGTTGACCACGAGCTGAAGTTGAAGGCAGCTCATGGCTGCTAGTACCGAATTCAAGCGCAAATGTTTGTGTGCAAGAAAAGTTATGCCAATTTTGCTCTGTGCAATGCACAAGAAATCAATGCACAGAAAATACACAATGCCGACAGCTTCATTGCACCACTGTTTCAGCAGCAAGAAGCTTTTTCAGAACAGTTTCGTTGCCAGAGTTCGTTGGGCGGTGGCTCTCAGACGGTAAAAAGGACTCGCAGAACAAGGTTGGTGACCCCGAGGCTACCGCAGGCTCAAGCGGCGATTCGACCGCAGACTCTGCTGCAGCGTTGGTGCCGTTTGCTTCAATTGCTCTCGTGCTCAACCGCCATGGACCCACAAAGAAATGATGCATGCGACACTGCAGCAGAGACTTTCTGTGTTTGCAGGGGACCCGAGAAAGGCAGAATGATTGCGTGTGATAATGAAAACTGCCATGTGAGATGGTTTCATTTCAGTTGCATAGGATTGAAACAAGCACCAAAAAGCCGGCTTTGGTTTTGCACGTCATGTTCTCGTTATACTGTTTAAGTAAAAGTGAATTTTTAGTTTATTTATTTATTTATTGACAATAAATTATGGGCCCAAAGAACGGGCATTGGGTGACCGGAGCTTCGACATATTACATAGTGTAGACAGCATACAATTACATAAATCATATGAAACCTTCGTTAATAACTACACAATCGAGAATCAAATGTACACAATGTAAAAAAAAGAATACAAACAAAATAGTTGAAGAAAAAACGAAAAGGGCATATAATCTTGGTCTTAACACGTACGAAAAGCACAATATTTACAAAAATAATACTAAAAGTGAATACAAGTTCTGCGTAAACACATAAAAACGAAGCGCGCGCTTCCAATATAATAAAAAAAGGCTATTTACAGGCATCACTGCTCTCGTATCATCCTTTCACTTGTATTTTTTATGTAGTTCTTCAATTTATAAAAAAAATTCAGTCATAAATAAAGCACTTATTTGTCGTTCTACGAAAGTGGTTCTTAATGTATGTGGACGGGGCGTGAAGCACCAAGTCAGTCTACTTGAAAACGCATTAACACATCGAGTTTCATACAATATACCTAGAGAGTAAACTATATTGTGATGGTTCAAGCACTACGAAAATGATAATTAAGTACAGTTATGACATTTGGTCTGACTGATGGCCTGCCTTTCAGCGCCACCACAGCTCCAAAAATTTCCTTCAGGCCGCAAAGCCATGTTGATAATGAAGTTTTGCATCCATGGAGGATTCAGCTGAACACGAAAATCGTAGGCTACATTTCCTTTGTCTGTGCTTTGATGGACAAAGAAATCTGTGTGCTGTTAACAAAACAAAACAACAACAACAACAACAACAACAACAACAACAATAATAATAATAATATAAAGTAATAATCCTATTTTATGTCCACTGCAGGACGAAGGCCTCTTCCTGCTATCTCCAATTACCCCTGTACTGCGCTAACTAATTACGGGTAGCTTCTGCGAATTTCCTAACTCCATCGCCCCACCTACACTCTAAAAAAAGTTTACACCCTTTGGCGCTTATCTTGTCCCCAAACAATAATCGTCATCTGCCTTGCTTGCGTTTCCTCTCTTGAAAACTCGGCGCTCGCTACTTTCCAGTCGAGAATGCTGTGTCAAGCTGATAACGCGCAAGCCGTTCGTGACTGGGAAGTACCGGGCTCGCAGTGTTAAAGAAAGGGAATGCGGGCAAGACAGGTGACGATTGTTGTTTGGGGACAAAATACAACCCAAAGGGTGTAAACCTTTTTTAGTGTAGTCTTCTGCCGTTCTCGACTGCGCTTCCCTTCTCCTGGTACCCATTTTGCCGTCCTAATGGTCCAACGGTTATCTAACCTGCGCATTACATGACCTGCCCAGCTCCATTTCTTTCTCTTAATGTTCATTAGAATATCGGCTATACCCACTTCCTCTCTGGTCCAAACCGTTCTCTTTCTGTCTCTTAACGTTATGGCTAGCGTTCTTCGCGAACATTGTTTAACTGCGCGAGGAAACGAACCACAAAGACAGCGAGGGACAAGGACGGGCGCAGTCCTTGTCCCCTTTGCGCCCTTTGCGCGGTCATTAATCAATCGCCCTTTGCGCGGTCATTAACTTGTTCTCAAGCTGCTTTGTCAGTTTCCAATTCTCTGCCCTATATGTCAGCACCGGTAAGATGCACTGATTGTAAACCTTCCTTTTCAATGACAATGGTAAACTTCAGAAGCTGACCATGTCTGCCGTATGCGCTCCAACCCACTTTTATTCTTCTGTGAATTTCGTTCTCATGGTCAGGGTTCCATGTGAATAATTGACCTAAGTAAATGTACTCCTTCACAGACTCTAGAGGCTGACTGGTGATTCTCAACTCTTGTTTCCTTGCCCGGCTATTGATCATTATCATTGTCTTCTGCATATCAATCTTCAACTCCAGTCTTACACTCTCTCTGTTAAAGTCTTCAATCATTTGTTGTAACTGGTATGCAGTGTTGCTGAATAGAACAATGTCAGCTGCAAACCGAAGGATGCTGAGATATTCGCCGTCGATCCTTACTCCTAAACCTTCCCAGTTTAATAAAGCTTGAATACTTCCAAGCATGCAGTGCTTTACTGGGCATTGGAGAGATTGTGTCCCCTCGTCGTAGCCCTTTCTTTACATGTATCTTCCTACTTTTATTGTGTTTCGTAAACTATGAAAGCCATATAGAGAGGCTGATTGTACGCTGCTGATTACTCGATTACCTGAATAATGACATAGATGTGATACATTGTAGAGTATCCCTTCCTGAAGCCAGCCTGTCCCCTTGGTTGACTAAAGTCCATTGTTGCCCTTATTCTATTGCATATTATCTTGGTGAATATTTTATATAATAGTGGGAGTAAGCTAACGGGCCTATAATTTTTTCAATTCTTTAACGTCTCTCTTTTTGTGGATTACTATAATGTTGACATTCTCCCCGTTTTCTGCGACCCTTGAACTCGATAGGCACTTCGTATACAGAGCCGCCAGTTTTTCAAGCATTATGTCTCCTCCATCTTTGATTAAATCGACCGTTATTCCATCTCCTACCGCTTTTCCCCGTTTCATGCCTTGCAAGGCCCGTCTGACCTCATCGCTAGTTATACGAGGAGTTTCTGCAACCTGTTCATTACTGCTTTGAATGCAGTTATCTATGTGATAAGATATGACAGATGAAAAAGATAACGAATGAGTAGCTCATTTACGTAGCTTGTCAAGGGATGCATTGCTAATTAGTTGCAAATTATTGTGGCTTTATTCATTGTTAGCTCTTAATTATTTGTAATAGGCAAGACATTTTGTGGGGATAAGATCATCTTAATAGGCACATTTTCCTATCTTGCAAAGCTTTACAGCGCTTTAGTAGCACAAAATGTCTGCTGAACAAACACGCGAGAAAACCCTGCAAAGGTGGATGCACGCAGAAAAAAGTCTTTGTCGTCAAAGGGCTGATCAAATGGCACAACGGAGTTGCACAGGTTGATTAGTACACAACACACTTTCACAATCTTGTCAATTGGACATTCATTGTTGCTATTCTTTCTCAGAATCTCTACTGACAATGTTCCCTTCAGTATGGTGTATTTGTTCCGCATCATTCCTATTAATAGATTATTTCAAATTACATTATTACATTATTACATTATTACAAATAAGAGAAGATCACCATCAAGCTGTCGCTAAAGGGCATGAAATTAGATTCCAGTGGCTACCTGGACATACCGGCATTGCTGGTAATGACCTCGCCGACGAAGCCACCCGGTCTGCCCATCTGGATGCCCGACCAGTTCCAATCCCCTTACCAAGAACCGACGCTGCAAGAAAGCTCCATATTGTTGCTAAACCTGTGACGCACAAATACAGGTCTTCTGCCAACCTCCCGAAGCGTCATCTTCATAGGCTGGATCCATCCTTGAAGCTACAAGTGCCATCCTCTCTGCTCTCGCAGAGGTAGGAGTGGGTGGTCGGATGTTTCAATGGATACGGAGCTATCTATCCATGCGATCCTTCTTTGTAAGCACCGAGGGAGGCCATACTTCTCTACATTACAGCTGCCGCGGCGTCCCCCAGGGCGGTGTACTTAGCCCTGTGTTATTTAACCTAACACTAATTGCTCTCCTTGAGCACGTGCCAACCACAGTCAGGCTTTCAATGTACGCCGATGACATTTGCATATGGACGTCTGCAGTAACACGCCTACAGTTGAGAGCGAGAATTCAAAGAGCCGCCACACAAACTGTTATCTACCTCCGTAAGCGAGGCCTGGAAATTTCCTCAGAGAAATGCGCACTAGTGCCATTTACGCGCAAACCCATGGCCAACTACAGTGTAATGATAAATGGCCAAATAATACGACGGCTCCGATCGTACAAGTTCCTAGGTGTCATAATCGACAGGGACTTGTCATGGAGCCCACACGTATCATACATGAAAAAACGGTTGACAGGCATCTGCCACTTGTTCAAGTTTTTCGCTGGCAAGACCTGGGGAATGTCGCCAAGTGCGATGTTGCAACTGTACAGGGTGCTTTTCCTAGGATTTCTGCGATACAGCTTGCCAGCAATAAACAACACTGGTAAAACAAATCTACGCACAATACAAAGTCTTCAGGGTCAAGTGCTCCGGATCTGTCTAGGCCTGCCTCAGAGTGCTTCAACAGTGGCTACGACAGCAATCGCTGGAGATCACCTTGTCAAGACCCACATTGAAATTGAAGTACTCAGGACCCATATAAGGCATCTGACCAGGACTCCTCGTCACCACTTGGCCTCCCTAACAGCGGACAGACCACACACATCTTTCAGCCGGACGATAACCGCATATGATGAATCATTGCCAGCTTGTTTTACCCCGGCTGCGAGACCTTCGATTCCTCCATGGTGCCTCGCTCAGCCAAAAATCAACCTCACAATACCTGGTATCTCGAAAAAAGCTGATCTATCATCGCCAGCCCTTAGACAGCTCACGCTACTACATTTGTACGAGAACCACCGTGATTCTACGCATATTTATACTGATGGATCTGTCCTTCCAAGTAGCACCGCGGCGGCAATCGTCATACCAGCGAAAGCTACAACAATCAAGTTTAAGACGACCCACGCGACAACATCGACGGCAGCAGAGCTCGCAGCGCTCTTTACTGCCCTTCATCACATTGGTGATGAACCACCACATAAATGGACAATATTCTGCGATTCGAAGGCGGCACTGCAGTCTCTACTGTCACCTTTACGACGTGGACCACACGAACAGCTAATATTCCATATTACAGATACTTTGCAACATATAAGTGAAGCAGGCCATGAGATAAACTTTCAGTGGCTTCCAAGTCACTGCGGGATTATCGGCAATGAACGGGCGGATCACGCTGCCCGCTCAGCCCATACTGAGGAGCGCTGCGTCCCGATTCCTCATTCTAGAACTGACGCAGCACGGAAGCTCCGCCTACTTGCTCGGCAGTGCACCGCGTCGCAATGGAATGAGCCACATTTAAGAAACACGCGACTGTACTCACTTGATCCAACATTAAGTCTTCGAGCGCCATCACAGCTTCGCCGTAGAGACGCCACGCTTTTATATCGACTTTGGTTGGGCGTTGCCTTTACTAAAGCCTATGCATTCCGCATAGGGATGACCGACAGCCCAACCTGTGACCACTGCGGCCATGAAGAATCAATTGGCCATATTCTGTGTGCCTGCCCGCAGTACAGTACACAGAGGGCATGCCTTCGCCACGAACTTGACAAACTGGACGACCAAGCGCTATCCGAAAAAAGAATTCTACAACGTCGAAAGGACCTACCGTCACAGAAGAAGGCCGTGCAAGCGCTATTGCGCTTTTTGCGATCTACCGGCCTGAGTGAACGACTTTAACTGGAACGCCTTTTGTGTGTGTGCCTCCATGTGTGCGTGTTTTTTTTTCCTTTTCTTAGCGTTTTTCTCTCTGTCATCTTTCTAACCCCTATCCCCCATCCCCAGTGTAGGGTAGCAAACCGGAGACTCATATCTGGTTAACCTCCCTGCCTTTCCTCTTCATTCTCTCTGTCTCTCTCCTGCTCTGAGGCGACAGTATGGTGCCGCCTCTGGCTTGGGGTGGCATTTACGAAGGCCTACTCGTTCCGCATTAGAATGGGGGATACGCCCATGTGCGACTCTTGCGGAACCACAGAAACAATTGAATACATCCTATGTATCTGTCCCCAATACGACGTCGAGCGCAGAGTTCTCCGGTGTTACGGACATCCAACCGGTGCCGCCAGTGTTACGAACTTGCACCGCTGCACCACGATTACGGCTTTGTGGTCCCGTAGCGCTCGTCACCCGTTTCGTGACAGAGCGTTGGTAGCGAAGACTCCGAGCCTGGCGTCGATGAGAATAACAAAAGGGACTTTATACATTATATACCGGTTATCCTACAGGACATGAACGGGTCGGCACTGGGGCCGAGTGCTCACAACAAACGCGACTGTTCTCGCACGACGACGTCCGGCGAAAACGCGTGACACATCTCACCCCAGTCGGGAGCGACACTCTCTCCCGGTGGGGTCGGCGGATCCTGTTTTTCAGGAGGCGTGTCGCTGCTTTTATAATCCCCGAGGACCATTGTCACTCAAACGGCCCAATACAAAGTCAGCACACGACGGTCGTCCGAGGGGTCCAACCAGCGACCGCGCTGGCCACCCGGTTCAAAGTTCGCGCGCGCGGTGACCTCCAGGCAAAGGGAGGTGCGGCGCCGGGCTGTCTGGCACACGCTGACATGTCCGAACTTGCGGCTCGCCGAGGCTTCTCCCGCGCGCTGCCTGACGGCTCAGCATTTTGACTTGTGAAGGGAGAATTAGGGCGCTCGCAGGATAGATTCCGCATCTTGCAGATTCGGAATCCGGGCTTGTGGTAATGGCACAACAGCATCCCCGCCCTCAGATAAGGCGCCGGGAAGACGAGCTGCCTCCACGTGGCTCGGATGCCAGGCGCGCACGTTCGTCAGGCTCGTCCAAGTTCACGTCCAGTGTCGGGACGCCAGGTAACTTCACGTGCCCAGGTCCGACTCGCCAGGACAGGAGCTCTGCTCACCACGTCGTCGCCAAGGCACCTTGACCAGCTCCGCTCGGGTCGTTCCTAAGACCTTGCTTCTCGCCACTGGTCCCGCTTGGTCGTTCTGCAGCTTGCAAAACCGACCGGCAAAAGGCAACACCCAACACGAACAAGTGCCCTCTGTCTCCCGTCAAACACCAGACAAGGCCATAATCCAAATCAACCTAACTAAATTGTTATCCCCCTTTTTTCTCCCGCTGCAACAAGAGGCAGGTGTACGATCTAGTACACAAGGCTGAAACAACCAGTTTTCAAATTAACAACTCAACAAAATAGAAACAATTATTAATCATCAATAATAATGACAAATAGAATGGTCCCCTTGAAATCACTTGGACCGAAAACATACTTCTGAGGAAGCAAATGAGGTCATTCATTTTTCCCGGCGATATTTTCGCGGAATCCGAAGCTGCTTATATTTGCGACCCTGCTTATCCGTGTAGCGGCGGTACAATAAGCCAGATTCCTTGCCAAATGAAACCCTCTTTTTTTTCACTCCCCGTTTGACGCTCTTCCTCAGATCGGCTAATGAACAGCCTTCCTGTTGCTCGCGAATCAGACTTTCTCTTTCAACTGCAGCCTGCTCCTGCCGGCTGGCGGAAACCGGAGCGAGTGTGGAGCCCGCGTCGCCTAATTTCGGCGTCGAGTCTATATCGCGGCTAGCACTGCACGCGTCACTCCCACTCACTTCCAGGACCCGCTCGTCTAGGCCAGCATCCGAGCTCTGCCTCTCCCGTGACTGCTCGCCACTCAAGTTACCGTGATCGGTCCGTGTGCCGCACCGCCTTTCGCTCACCGACGCTAAGTCAAGTTCCCTCGACAGCGGGCGCGCTTTGGATCGCGTGGGGGCCATGTACGCCACGTCGGCAAAGAATGATTTGCCCTGATCCCTCAGCAGCTGCTCCGAGCTATTTGAGAAGAGGTAGGAAAATCGCTCCGGGAGGGCGGCTGACACCGCGGCTTCGGTGTTAAGTTTCCCAAACTCTCCTTCAATGATAACCGTTGCGATCGGTAAACAGACACTCTCCTTCTCGGCCACTTGCCGTATCCTAACGCACTCTCCCGTAAAATCACTCGAGGAGACGAAAGACGGGTGAACAACGTCCATAGTTGCTGCAGAGTCCCGCAGTGCTCGGCACTTCTTGCCGTTTACCTTAATTTCCTGCACATAGGGCTCCAATAGACGTATGTTCTTGTGAGTTTCCTGTATCGTTGCAAAAGCAATTCTCTCTGGGCAGCTTGCAGCGATGTGCCCTTGCTTTTTGCAATTGTAGCAGGTTAACGGTTTCCGTTTTTCAAAAGAACGCGTCATTTCGTTTCGCTGTTTCAGACCATCGTCATCATTCTGAGATGCATTCTGTCCATCCCTTACAGTTTCTTTGGGAAGGGACTCGTCGTCCCGAAACTCGCGACGCGTGATTTCCTTCCGTTCGTCGGGCTTCCCGTAAAACCCATCTCTTCTATCTGCTTTTTCTATGCGCACTGCCTTGCTGTGCAAGCTGCGGCGGGTGTAATACTCTTCCGCTAACTCTGCTGCCTTGTTTAGCTTAACCTCCTTTAGCCTATCTTGCAGCCAGAGCCGGACATCCTCATCAATGCAACGGTAGAACTGCTCCAACGCGATGCATTCGACAATTTTGTCGCGGTCGTCGAAAACCTCTTCGCCCTTCAGCCATTCCACCAGGTCGGCTTTTAGACGAAACGCGAAGTCAACATTCGACTCCTTACCCTTTTTTGCATACCGGAACCTCTGCCGGAAAGCTTCGGGCGACAATTTGTACTTCCGCAGTAGCGCTTCCTTCACATCACTGTAGCTCTCAAATGCCTCTTTCGATAAGCAAGTTATTACGTCTGATGCCTCCCCAGGAAGCAAGGCTAACAGATTCTGTGCCCAAAGGGATCGCTCAATGCTATTCCGTTCGCAGACGTGCTCAAATTTCACGAGGTATTTGGCCATATCCTCTCCGACGACAAAGGGTGGAAGTTGATCGCGTATTCTTGGAACGTTAGAAGTGAGACTAGGCGCCGGCGAGTTATTTCGGATCTCCAACTCTTTCATTTTAAGCTCGTGCTCACGTCGCTCCCTCTCTCTCCTTTCCTCCTCGCAACGTTCCTTCTCCCTCTTTTCCTCTTCGCGACGTTCCTGTTCTCTCCTTTCCCGCTCGCAACGTTCCTTCTCCCTTTCCTCCCTTTCCCGACGTTCCTTGATATCCGCCCAGGCCTCAGCGGCTTCCTCAGCCGTTACGTCCCCAGTCCTCATGACCTCAAGGATCGCATTCTTTCTTTTGGTTGAGCCCAACTCAATGCCCAACTCCTCACAAATTTCGAGAAGTTCCTTCACCTTGTACTTCTCCATCGTTCACACTGTCCTCCTGCTGTTTACCCTTTTTGAATATACCTGCCGTACGCTACTATAACACTACTAGTAAGACATATGCAAGTATTTCACACACTGCCCTGTTTACCCCCTCAGCATCCCCTGGTTTTCAAAACACTCTTACTAGGCTTGAAACACACAAGGTTATCACAATGCAACACCAAATCCTTCCCTAAGCTACTATAACCTGTGTCAGAGAAAGTCTGGTGTTTGAGGTAAACTTCAGGCACTCACCGCGCCGAGGTAGCTGATGCCGGTCAATCCCGTAGCTGCCATCCAGTGTTACGGACATCCAACCGGTGCCGCCAGTGTTACGAACTTGCACCGCTGCACCACGATTACGGCTTTGTGGTCCCGTAGCGCTCGTCACCCGTTTCGTGACAGAGCGTTGGTAGCGAAGACTCCGAGCCTGGCGTCGATGAGAATAACAAAAGGGACTTTATACATTATATACCGGTTATCCTACAGGACATGAACGGGTCGGCACTGGGGCCGAGTGCTCACAACAAACGCGACTGTTCTCGCACGACGACGTCCGGCGAAAACGCGTGACACATCTCACCCCAGTCGGGAGCGACACTCTCTCCCGGTGGGGTCGGTGGATCCTGTTTTTCAGGCGGCGTGTCGCTGCTTTTATAATCCCCGAGGACCATTGTCACTCAAACGGCCCAATACAAAGTCAGCACACGACGGTCGTCCGAGGGGTCCAACCAGCGACCGCGCTGGCCACCCGGTTCAAAGTTCGCGCGCGCGGTGACCTCCAGGCAAAGGGAGGTGCGGCGCCGGGCTGTCTGGCACACGCTGACATGTCCGAACTTGCGGCTCGCCGAGGCTTCTCCCGCGCGCTGCCTGACGGCTCAGCATTTTGACTTGTGAAGGGAGAATTAGGGCGCTCGCAGGATAGATTCCGCATCTTGCAGATTCGGAATCCGGGCTTGTGGTAATGGCACAACACCGGACAGCACTGAACCAGCTGGACTCTAGACCATTTCGCGTAATAAAGATCCTTGGAGCCTGGCCGTACGCCTCGATGGCACAGAAAGCCACGAAAGCGCTCTTGAAATATCTCATGTCGATAGGTCTTGGAAACCGTGGGTAGACTCGGTGGGAACCTTATACTGTGCGTGAAACTGTGCTCTCTCTCTCTTAATCTCCGTACCCCCTACCCCCAGTGCAGGGTAGCAAACCGGACGTGCGTCTGGTTAACCTCCCTGCCTTTGCTGTCTTCTATTTCTCAAGCTCTCTGTCCTATTACACGCTCCACTTGAATGCGCACATTAGCGATTTCCCTCGTTTGCGCAACTTCCTTGCTAGATAGCTGACTTTTACCTTTTCCAAAGGCAGGGATTGCCAGTGTGCACAACGCATTTAAAGGCTTTTTGCTGCCAAAACAATGTCTCCCCTGTCAAGTAACTGTAGCACACCGCTGTCCTCAGTGATCAGCTTGTCGCTATATCCCCAACAAATGCTTTAGAAATATATGTTATCATGGCTTGTGGGCATATTGCTAGCAGGAACTTCACCGCGTTGTGATGTTTGTGCTGGGATCATGTCTGAGCTCGTGTCAGAAGCGGACTTGGCCTTTAGATGAAAACTTCAAAGCAATCCAATATGATCCTCACATTCTCAATTCTCGATTCTCTCAATTCTCAAATTCTCAATGAAACTAACTGTCATGGTTCTCATTACGTCTTCTTTCCCAGGCAAGTACACCAGTGAACTCAGGTGGTCGTAACAAACGTCTAGCCACTTCTCGCAAATTCTGTAAGCGGTTGGCTGTGACACCTTAAAGCGATAAGCCAAATCTTGAAGGTGAATTGCAAGCCTCATCTGTATGAGAAACATAACCAGCTCCTCAAACTGCGTGAGGACATTTCTGGAAGAGTGTGAGACGTGTTCTTTGAAAAGGTTTAACAGGGAAAAAAGCATAAAAAATGGCGGCAGCTCTGTATAATACACTTTTTCATCATTATGGCGCAGTACGGTTTTGGTGAGTTTTCCTGCCGCTATAATTCCGTCTTCAGAGATGCAAGCTCTTGTTGTAGGCTCACTTCTTCCTTTTCAAGATGAACGATGTCACTCCCAGTCATCTCAGTGTGGCAACTTATGCCTAGAAAAAAGAAAAGCGCAATAGTACATCACATGACAAAACAACACATGTAAATGTGCCACTCCATGTTATCCATTCTACCCAATCAAAACAGCACTCCAGGGTTTGATTGCAGCAGCTCTGAGCATAGTTTACGAGCAGCGCTAAAAAGCAGCAAAGATCAGAATACTACACAA
Organism: Dermacentor albipictus; assembly: GCF_038994185.2. Classification (NCBI taxonomy): domain Eukaryota; kingdom Metazoa; phylum Arthropoda; class Arachnida; order Ixodida; family Ixodidae; genus Dermacentor; species Dermacentor albipictus. Next base: position 6,170,363 of record NC_091827.1, read on the forward strand.
TGGCACTCACCAGCTTCCAAGGACTGCACTGCACCAGCCTTGTCAGCGCGCGGCCCAGGTGGCATGTCTGCGGCTGCTTCTTCATTCGTGGCTGCAACTGCATTTGTAAACGAAGCACTCGTTAAGTCTTGGCTGGTGAAGAGCTTATGCAGCCTAAAATGCATGCGCCAAACATTTGTTACCTGTCAGATGGGATGACTGCCGTTGGGTACGTCGTGCATTCAGCCGAATGTATCGGCTCCCGCAAGCAGCTTTAGTATCGTATCCTAAATGCAGCGAAAGAGACCGGCGGGCTTGCCTGCGTGGATGAGCGATGCGATATCTTACGTTGAACGTTGAATCTTACGATGCGTTATCTTACGTTGAATATCTTACGTTATGATGCGATATCTTACGTTGATATCTTACGTCTTACGATATCTTACGCATCGTTACGTTGAACGACGCGATATCTTACGTTGAATCTTACGCGATATCTTACGTTGATATCGCGTAAGATATCTTACGATATCTTACACGATATTTTAGTAGACACGAAATTTCTTTAGCGGACATTTCTTACGTCGTGACAAGCCAGATAAAACCGGTCACGTTGCCGCTGTTTCCAAATCTGTTCGTGCAAGCTTTCCAAGTTTTCACGCACCCTGCAACCTAGCTAGGTTACATGCAGTCTCCAACACCAGGATAAACAACGCAGAACGCTTGTATCTCGCTTGTCTTCTCTTTTCTTTTTTGCACTTAACATTATCACTGTCAGATAAAGATAAAGATAAGATAAAGATAAGGCTGTCACCATAACTGTTAGGAAATACCGAGAGCAGACGCGCTACTCGTCAGGGTCCGCAATGCCGGCTCGGTTGATGCGCGCCAGCCAAACACAACGACGCTCTTCTGAGAGAACTTTCGTCTTCTCGCACTTGTTCGTGCACCGTTTCGGTGGTTTAAAGGAGCCACGGTTCGGCGCGTTGCTCTCCGCTTTCTGTAACTTGCTCTGCGTGCGGGTATTGCAGCCGACGATCGCGCCATATTGCACTGGCTGCACGAGCTTCGCGTAGGCAGGGCTGCCACTCGACTGCTCCGAGGACTTCAAGATGACGACTTGTCCCACAATGCACCTCGCGGAGCGCGCGAGTTAGTACTGCCTATATCGAATATTGTCACGTGGTAGTTATCGTGACGAACACAGTAGCAAAACTGTAAATGGCGATCGCGAAGCTAAATCTTTATTGGGCGAACTTGTGCACTCAAAAACAGGTTACACTCAAAAAGCAGCGACAGCGGCGAACACAGTCGGTGATCGTCGAAAATCTGATCAGCGGGTCAAGTGCGTCAGCTTTTACACTTGAGCCATCGAACGTTCCAGAGTAATCGCTGGCGCCCGCGTGTGTTCCAGAAAGTTCTACACGATTCGCGCCGCGCAGACATGCAATCAGATTACACAAGTTTCGGCGACAACAGACAGCGGATAGGACCATCAGTAAAATTCTAGAAACTTCCGACACATGCAGGCGCGTCCTGCGCTCAGCGAAGCGCTCGCCCGCAAAAAATAAAGTTCACGTGTCGATTCCCCCCTCTCAAAAGGCATCGCCCCGATGTTTCAAACATAACGGAACAGTGAAGCACATAAGGACACCTAATAAACGAAGAAACAAAACAACAAAGAAACAAAGTCCAAGGTAACACAGTCCAAAAAAAGTCCAAAGTTCAGCTATGCAAAATCCTAAAGTTCATTAGTGCTGATAGAACGGCTTAAGTCGCACAACATGGACTACTTCAGGTCGTGAGCGGCGCCGCTGTGACAGCGAAATGCCGTTGGGCCCGACCTCATAGTCGAGTGCGCGAAGGCGCCGGATCATCTTGCAGGGCCCGAAATAGCGCCGTAAAAGCTTCTCGTCGTTAAGTCCTCTTCGGCGTATAAGGGTCCAAACCCAAACACGGTCGCCGGGTTGTAGCGTCGCTGTCGGCCCTGCGCCGGTTCTTGATCCGCTGGCGGCCGAGCTGTCGCGCTTCTTCAGCGCGTTGGAGATAGGTGGGGACGTAAGATTCTCTTCGAGCGTCGAGAGTGTATATATATATATATATATATATAGTCGCCGGATTCCTGCCGTAAACCAGCTTGAACGGCATAATCTGTGCCGTTTTTTGCACCGCCGTGTTGTAAGCAAAGGTTGTATATACGGCAGGACCGTGTCCCACGTCTTGTGCTCGACGTCGACTTACATTGCTAGCATGTGGGCGAGGGTCTTGTTCAGGCGGTCCGTGACACCATTCGTCTGTGGGCGGTAGGCAATAGTACTCCTGTGGCTTGACTGGCTGTATTGCAGAACGACTTGGGCTAGCTCTGCTGTAAAGGCCATTCGTCTGTCGGTGGTGAGGACTTCTGGGGCACCAACGTTGCAGAAGGATGTTCTCGACGAAAAATTTCGCCACTTCGGCGGCGCTGCCTTTCGGCAGAGCTTTAGTTTCAGCGAAACGGGTGAGGTAGTCGGTCGCCACGACGATCCACTTATTTCCGGATGTTGACGTCGGAAGTGCTCCCAACAAACCCGTGTTGCTGTTGTTGAGGTGCACTGCCAAGTCAGTTTGTGATCGAAGAAGATGGGACCGATTAGAGCACCGGCGTAAATTCCAAACCACACATTGAGCGACCACTGATACTGGTGCTGATTGCGCTTTACCCAGCGTGAATTGTAGTTATTCCAATAGTGCGCATTGTGCTAATTTACATGAGCGTTTCTGCGAAAATCGGCTTTATCTGTGCACATATTGCTGCTCAAAAAGCCCAGTGAATCATCGGCTTTTGTGAGGACCTAATTTCAGAAAGCTCGACGAATCTACAGGTCCCTATCTTCTAAGCATTGGTGCTGGTGAAGGTGGCACGGGTGAAAGGCCGTCATTCAGAATCCTCCAAACATATGACTTGGAAATTGGTACCTGGGCGGCCGTGCCCCGCACGCTAGCATGAAGGTTTGAGGCCATAAAGGCTAGAACATACGTGCGTAGGCTAGGACTCAAAGATGGAGTCCTCCGTCGCTGTTTCTAGAAGCTGCCGATTTTTTTCAGGTTTTCATAATTTCTGATGAGCCCATGCGTTTGGTCTACCGCCGCACTTCCATGACCTTTATATATATATATATATATATATATATATATATATATATATACGTACATACGTACGTGCATACATACATACATACACACACACACACACACGCACATCGGCCTTTCTCTTGTTGCCATCTGCAGATCCCAAGGCAAGGATCATGTTTACCTTCTGCTCATTGTAGAAAGACACGGCGACTGGGACGAAACAAAACGCACCTTTGAACCCTTGCACTGAGAGAGCAAGGACAGGAAAGGCAGCGAGCTCAACCAGACGAGCATCCGGTTTGCTACCCTACACTAGGGGTGAGGGAAAGGGGAATAGAAAGAGGAAACAAGGGAGACAGTAAGCACTGAGAGCGTGTGGGAGGGACACTATTCACAGGGACACTATAAACGGTCTCTTAAGCCGGTGCACTTCAAGTATTGTACTATTGCACCAATCGCTTTTCGTGCCATTGGCGGGTGTGGCCACGGTCCGAGTATCTTTGACTCGGTGACTGACGTCGTACATTCGCTTTCGTGGTGATAGGTTTTGTGGCACAAAAAAAAAATGCGCCTTATCTACGCTAAGACAACAGCTATCACAGCTTGTTTCCAACACCAAACTCGACGTGTTAAATTGGCCGAGGCGCGCCAGATAAGCCACTAGCTCGATCACGATGTTTTTCTTTATTTCCTTTATTTCGTTGTGGATAACTCAGAGGGAGCCAGTTCGAGGGCGCTACATTGCGATCCGGATGGGAGCTTAGTCACGTGGTATTCTCCATATTTCGCGGGGTTTATTTATCAGTCGTGGAAAAAATTTGTACGCAATTATACGTCGCTTCAAATACCGTAGTTAGGTGTCCCTTGGCTGTGCCTTCAAATGCCTCACTGCCACTGTGATAATTAGGATAGTACGTCTCGAGTTAGATGATGAATTACAAATACGTAATTAAATCTCAGTAACCAAAAATTTACTGGCAGCTACTCCACTGTACTGTAAACAATAAGCACTAGGTTTTATTTGAGCAACGCACTGCTTTTTTTTTTTAATCCTGGTGCATGATAGTTAATTGGGGCACCCTGTATATGTTTATGACCTTTGCATGCATGCAACTATGTTTCCATCCCTAATAAATGTTGTAAATTATTAGAATTATTTGTCTCATGAGTCGTTAGCATTGCTTACTAGAAAGAGAAGCAATACTGAGACACACAACATTCGCGTGCATTTCACACATCATTGATAAATGACTCTGCCGAAGGGGTCACCGAAGTCTATAGGTTTTTTTCATGGTCAGAAAAGCACGCAAAGCAATTTGAAGCGTAGCGAACATACAGCAGTATATTCATTCTCGAGGCATAGGCCATTCATACCTTTAGAAATAATTTTTAATTCGCTACATCCATGTCTTTAAAATATATAATAGGCTTTGTCCTGTGTGTATATTTAAATATATTGTGTATGTGCGTGATGTTTACAGTGGAAATTGAAAACAATGATGAGGTGAGAAAATACGGATGAGGCAGCCGCCGCTAGTGCATCTTATGTGCGTGTCCCCCTATTGTGAGGATTTGCAGAAATAAAGCGAAAGTATGAATTAAAAGCCGTGCACGTCCGCGCCAACAATGATGCAGTAAGCAATTAGCCCTAGTAAAATTCCAAGTGAGAAGGTCGAGGCAAGTCAAAAGAAACATCAAATGATGTGGGTGACAAAGCTCTAGTAATGGCACTTTAGGTGTGTGGGGGGGGGGGGGAGGGGGGGCTCAGCAGCCTCTCGCCGTAGACGGCGCCTATGGTCGCTGTCGCAGCTGCTGTCACCGTGTGTCCGTCGCAGTCGCGATGAAGACGGTGCATGCGAGCGATGAGGTCACGTCGTTGTCGCCCGGTCTCATGTGCAGGACAGCAAACTGCCTGCAAAATGTTTCGCATAACATCGACTGCCAGAGTGTGTGGGATCCATGAACATCTTCTATTAAATTATTCATTGATTCATATTTATTTATTGCATTCGATAATTACTCGACCGCTTGTAGTTGAATGACCACTATTAGTTGATTAAAACAAGCCTTCAGAAAACAAATTCAGAGCCCTTGGTTTACTTCGACTCTAATTGAAGACTACGATCCTTACCTACCCACCATCCTATACTACTATTTACACTCTTACACCGTTATCCTTAGACACGGTGTATGTCATGCAGTGCAAACAAAACCCGAACAGCTATCTCGGACCAGTCATTAATTGGATGGCTGTTTGGGATACTTAGTCAGAATCAGAATCGGAATTTATTATTAGAAGTTGAGTCACATTACAAGTATTTAGCATGCAGAAGGAGGTCCCATAGTCGAAGACTGTATCGGGACCTCCTGCATAAGAACGGTTATTATAGTTAACATCTCAAAGCAACAGTAGCACATAATAAGAAACTATACAAGCAACAAGAAAACGCAACAAGTGTTGCGTCTTTTGCGCGAAGCGCGAGATTAAACAACGAAGGCGCATAAGTGAGGGAGACGTGAGGGCGAGCGCTAACTTCCGACCAGTCGTTAAGCGATGCATCTGACACAACCTTCCCCTCAGTTTCTCTGTGGCACATTATCGAACGAATATGCTGATTCCATGGGGCGTCACAACCGATGAAGCAGGTCCGGCCAGGTGGTAATTATGCAGACTCTTTCGCAACCACACACACGCGAACCAAGCACGCTCAAGCAGGTCTTAAAGAGAGAGCGAGAGAATTGTTGCGTGTAAAGACAGAGGCAAGAATACATTAAACCCTTGCGTCCGTCTACCGTGGTGTTCGCCGGTTGGCTTTGGAAAGGGCTTTCTTGCTTTCATGTGACCAAGCCTATTTCTTGTCTGTGATTTCTTTTTATTTATTTCATTGCTTCCTTCCGTTCTTCTTTCAGTCATTCACTGTTCTCTTTTCTTTCTTTCTTCGCGCCACTCCATGGCTGGCGTGCCCTATGGCGTCCTGCCGTCCTCCGGCGACGACCGAGTCTCACGCTGAGCTGTCCGTTCGCGGCCTGACCTTGCTCAGCCGTGCGAACTGGTTGGAGGAAGCGAGCGCGCGCCGCCAGCGACCGTTGCGTGTGATGCCCTCCTCTCCCATTTGTTCCCCTCCTCACTACCTCCGTCCCTCACGCCTGCCACTGATCGGCGCGGCATTCCCCAAGCAGCAGCGGCGGCGACATTCAGATCCACTTGTAGCACAAAGTGTCGCCCGCTCCGACTGCCACCACGCTTCGACAGCAACGGCAAAAAACGTCGTGCGACAGGCTCTCCCGGTATCGCGTATACGCGCACCACGTGAGCTGTGTGGAGCGCCGCCCCGCCTACCCGGCTTGCCGTGTGCGCGCACCCACCTACTGTGCGCGCAGAAAGAAACGAAATGAAAACCTGCTTCAGATTTCTTCCTTTCTTTTTGCTCCTCATTTCGGTAATGCAATGCAAAGAGATAGGAACTCCGGTTATACAACTTCAGTTGAAGTGAGTGAGATATACAACCTGGTTCATGGTATATACCTGACTTTAACTCGATCCCGCTTAACGCGACCACCCTGCTTTGCTGAGAAAAGAAAGATTTGTCCTTCCACTTGCCTCCACATCCAGGGCTCCCACATTACATGTCCCACGCGTTATTGAAAAACGTTTTCTCTCGTTGAAAACTTGACGTTAATAAATATTTCCAGCATTTTTAAGAAAGACAAGAAAGGGAACAGCCGTTGTTCCTTTTTAAAACCGCTGGAAATATTCATTTATATTTCATTTACTGTTTCTTAAGGGCCCGTATGCCGTTACATACATTATATATTACATTCCATTACATATTTCATACATGTTACACGTGTTTAATAGGACGCTTAGTGCTGCAAGTATACCTTTAACATTTTGCATGCAAATTTTACTGTATTGACGTTATTTTTGGAGCTGACGAAAAGAGAGAGTGAGATATCGAAACGTCAGACCGGCGTGGTTATTACATTTAAAAGTAAAAAATGTGCACATTTAATTAGTGTTACCGCGACAGGAGTCGAAATAGGTACTACGTAAAAATGGTTAATTAGCCCTAAAGAACTGCTTGTCTAATGAAAAAGAAACTGCAGAGTTGGCCCGTGTTTACCGCATGCATGCGCTCGCGTGCACGCTGACGCCCATCGATTGATAAATGAGCCGTGAGCAACGGGAAAGCCAGGCACGGAGCTGTCAGCCTAGAAAGAAATAAAGAAATATAAAAAAGAAAAGAAAACGCTCGTATACCATCAAGGAATGCTCACCGGCAACGAAACGTCTACACCTTATCGCTTCGCAACAATACGAGGTAATGCAAAACGTGACACATGAAATGACGCCGGCTGTTATTACAACAAGGAACTCCTCTCCGCCAATGAGAAGATGGACGCCGGTGCAAAGCGATCAAGTCACTGACACGCTGCGGACTCACGAGAAGCTGTGAAAATGCGCGCGCTGTGCAGCGTGGTGCGGTCGGCGAGAAAGGAACCGGTTGGGCACAAGCAGGCGAGTGATACATCTACTCGCTTTTTTTCATTTGTCTCTGCAACCCTATATAGCAGCCTTCCGGCAAACACCGCCCCTGCTTCACGGGCCCAGACACGCGCGCACTTAAGAACAAAAACGCGCCCGCGTATGCGCATGCACGCGCACGCGAAAGAGCAATCGCACGACTTCGTTGTCGAACGCCGATCGAGCGCGTTGCCACCGCCGAAACACGGAGCCATCCTAGAGAAATACTTTCTTCGCACCGGCATGACTGGGGAGCGCAAGCGGCTAACAAAGCAAAGCACGCGGCATACGCATCGAAGGTCGGCACTCGGAGCACCACACTGCGGGGATCACACAAGCGCTACTGCGAGATGAACGAGGAGCGTGTGCTGTGCGGGTTCAATGGCTGTTACGCAGATTAACGAATTAACGGTGCCGTGACGCGAGATCTCTCTCTCTCTCTCTCTCTCTCTCTCTCTCAGAGTGCAGTCGTCGAGAGCGCGAGCGCTGGACATGCACACGCTCTCTCGCTCTCTCCACCCCCCCCCCCACACACACAAACACGAGGTGGTACCAAAAAAGTTGCACTTCTGCCCGAAAGGCGGAGCACCGATTGCGATAGCAAATTAACAGTTATACGAAGCAAGGATAGTAGTTTTAACGGCCGTATAGACTTGTAAACATAGGCATGCTAAATAAATTAACAAGCATGGTGTCACGCGCGCACAAGCAAACATGAACACAAATCACTAGATGATCGCAGAAACTCGCTGTCAAAACGCTAGTGAGGAAGCGCGGCAGGAGCAGCGAGCTAATTGACCGTCGTGCTGCCCCTCGTATCAACGCAAACCAAGCCAGGAATTTAAAGTGCCCGGCGGACTCTACCCGTTGCAGATGGCTTTCAAGACATGCGGCCCGGGCGGGCGGGCGCGGCCGCCCGCGCCGCTCGGGTTGCCTCCCCATCCGGAGCCTCGCGCGCGACGGAAGACGGCGCGCTTCCTCCCCGTTTTCCTCCTTTGCGTGCGCGAGACTGAGCCGCGGTCGCCGGCTCACCCGCTCACGCTTTCAATCGCACACGCAGCATACGGCGCGCGGCGACGATTTTATCGCCCTTCGACTTTATACGGAACCTCACGGCGATGGCGACGCCGACGACAGAAATGCGCCACCATTTAATAGATATCGTAATAGAAAGCTTCATGGCTGGCACTGTGTTGAAGTACTGTAAGTAATTTATTTACGTGCCATTCAAACACTGTCACATTCGAAATAGTGCCCTTGAGAAGCAACCCCAGCGTTCTTGCCACTTCAAGAACATGTCCTGCAAGTTTCCTTTCCGGAGCGAGTCGAGCATCCTTCAGTGATTCGAGACAAAAAAGCAATCGTGTCAAAATGGTGAAGTTCCAGCAAGATTTTTTTCTTCTTTTCTTTTGGGGGGGGGGGAGGGTGATCGCAGGATGGAAGAGACGTACTTGTCCCCATTATGGATTTGCTCAGTGCATGAGCGCGTCAGTACATCAATGGGCCAATGAATCAGCGCTCAGTCACTGAATCAATTCGTCAGCGTGACAGTGCTTTAATACATCAACACTCTGAATGAATGAATTCATGTTGAATTCCTAAATGTACCAGGGTATGGAGGAGGAAAGAGAAAAGCAGAAGGCAGGGAGATTAACCACAATAACGTCCGGTTGGCTACCCTATACACCGCGGTAAAGGGAAAGAGGACAACAAAGATCACGGGGAGAGAAAGGAGGGAAGGAAAGAAGGAAATTGCTGTGAGTTCGCTGACGCGTGTGGTCTTATGCCCCAACCACTGACACGCGCTGGAAAGCTTCGGCGCGCGCCGAAGGGTCAAATGCGTCAAAGCGTCGGTCGGAAACGCGCTGAAGCGGAACGTCGCGCAGCGATTATGTCTTCAGCCGGTGCTTGAAGTTTGCCGACGCGCGGCGAAGCTGCGCCGGCGTGCACCAATCAGAGGCTGCGACGAGTCGCAGGCGTCAACCAATCGGAGGCTGCGGAGACTCCGGCTACTAGGCCTGACATGGCCGCCCGTACCTGCCCGTACGAAGGCGACGGCACCAACGATCGTCCGAGTTCCTTGGGCGTACGACGCGCGCGACAGTGTTCCTGAAAAACAGTGTTGTAATAGTAGGCCGACAACGACACGACCGACCGACGACCGTGGGTTGTGGCAGTGCGACGTGGATCCGAAGCGACTTCGAACGACGCCGACTAATCCAACCTGCCCACTGGGTTCCGCCGGGCTCGGTACGATCGTCTGCTAAAACAGCCAACCGAATCACGATTGCCGCAACGTCTGTGATTGTTGTATGTGCATTTTGTTGTGCTCAAAACGAATGGAAACACGTCTACGAGCTCCGAAGTCTGGATAATCAGCACTCGCCTATCGCCGATGTTGTTTACGTTACGCGTAGGCCTAGCGCGTCCATCGAGTTCGTAACTGGCGAGTGAACGAACTCACCTGAGAAACTCTGTCGAAGGAAATGAATTTTCAGGTCCGTTTAGTGCTGCAGTGATTAAAAATATGGCACTCTTGACTTCGTGTGACCTGTGATGTGGTGAATGAACCGTGTGGAAGTTGGGTTGGGTGTCGGTTGACTCAAGTTTAACGGGCAAGCTCTGCGCTCTTCTATTCGGCATGTGAATCCAGTTCAGTACAAGTTCACTGTACTCATTCACTAACTTCTTTCTAGTGCGTCCGTCTTTTGGGCTAGTTGGGCATAAATCGCTCGTGTAGCAATCAAGGACACTGACGCACTGAAGCATACGTGACAACACAGTCATGTTTGAGTCAGTGTGTCGTTATAGTTGAGCACTGCAAAAAGAAATTATCTGTTTGCAATATGTGCCCTGTGTGCAGTGCATAGCAGGACCTGCATCATGCAAGACCTATGCATGTAGCAGCGTATATCACGATTGCTTCGATGCCCGCTTCAGAAGCAGCAAGTACTGAGTCAATGAAACTGTAATTGATTTTTTATCTCACTTTTTGCTTATGGAAAGTGTAGATGGTGTGAGTGCATTGTGGGGAAGGTGAAAAGGTGTCATCAACGTTTTGTGCAGTCAGTATGCTTAAACTGCTGGAATCGCTTCAGCCTCTACTAAAATGTTTCTTGCTGCGATACTATAGATTGTAGTCAGGACAAAGATCTACTCAAAACCAGGTTACTAATGCATCTGCACAGAATGTGTTTGATTAACAAGTTAACGCTTCCACAACAACAATGTGCCAATGCACAGCACATGTGCTTACAATAAATACATTCTGTAAAGGTGAACGACTGGGCCTACAATATCAAACTTTGTAGTAGCACCGTAAAAAGTGCTGCCATGCGTATCAGCCACAATGAAACTGCTGCACGTCCAACCTTCTTCCTTGGAGGCACTTCTATAAAGACTGTTCGGGCCCTTCCCATTCTGGGTGTAGCATTTAGCTGTTCCCTCAACTTTTCTGCATATGTCACCAGCACTGTATGTAAGCACCGGCCCTTTCTTGGGTTTGTGTCCCGTGTCTCCCTTCCCTGATGACCTAAGGTTTTCCGAGCACTCTACACTTCTATCATTCCGTCATGACTTGAGTACTGCTCATCAGTATAGTTCCTGTACCAAACTCGCGACGCTAACAAACTTAAGCTTGTTCAGCGCCGGACAATAGGCGCCCTTTACTCCCGTCTTTTCGGTTGTCACACGCTCATGCCAGCCTTAGAGGATTGTCTCAAACCCCTCAAGTAGCACACCCTGCAATACCAACGCAACATTGCACTAGTCTATACTGCAGGGTGTTTGACGTCTCTCTGGACAGCACTAATCTTTCTTCAGTTCGTCTGAACAAGTGGTCAGCACAGCCTGAGCCCTCATCACGCCTCTATGGCCCGACACCACAACTCCATGATTATATCTGGCATGCAGAGCTTTCTCTCCACCCCCCCTGGCGATTTGGATTCTCCTTCCTTGGAACCAGACTTCATTGGCACTCCTGTGTGTTGTGCACCTGTCAAATGTGTGCGTGTGTGCCGTGCTGTTATTGAGCAAGTGTGTGTGCACATGGAGGGGAAGGAAGTCTCTTCTGCATCCTGCAAATTCCTGCTTTAGATGGCTGGTTATCAGATGCTCTAACATACAGGCATCAGCCTTCTTTTTAGTCTAGTGTGCCAAGTTACCACTAAGATTATTATTATTATTATTATTATTATTATTATTATTATTATTATTATTATTATTATTATTATTATTATTATTATTATTATTATTATTATTATTATTATTATTATTATTAGAATCATCACTTTGACCAGAATGATTGTGTTGAAGCCAGCGTGACACTTAGTTCAAAATATTTCTGGAGCTTTGTGGGCTCTCTCTTCTAAAAGGAGTGCCAAAGATGTACGTCTTCTTCATGAAAATAGTGGTGTTGTCTCGAACACTGCTGACGCCTTTGCAGAACATTTCTGTTTGCTATATGGTGTGAAATATGCTTCAAGTAACCTTCCTTCTCAGTCTCGCGCAGTGTATGCTAACAGTCAATGAAAACCTTGTTTCCAAGTATATGAAGTGCCTTAAACTTTGCCTTAAACTTTCCCTTTCTTGTGGTGTTGATGGTATTTCCTCCACAGAGCTTAACCCTTTGAGACACCATCTACACAATTGGGCACAGCAGGAGCGTGCATCAATAGCAATAGCACTGATGAAAGTAATGGTATTTAAAATGTGTTTCATATATTTGAAACACTTATTATTGGAACTGCACTGCAATTTTGAATAATGTGCAGAATGTTTTAACAAAATGAGTGGGAAGGTAGACGGCTGGGTGTTGTTACTCTGTGTCAGTATGTTGTATGTAGCGGGTTCACTTCTTTCATTGTTTTTTACAATGTCGTGCACCAGGCATAATTGTCAAGTGGCTGGATAAGCGCTTTTCAAGCTTTTCAAAACACGAAATAGTACATGTTTTCATATTTTGTGTTCCTGTAGTGAGTTTTCGCATGGAGTCGAAATTTTGTAACCTTGACAAAACTCGCTAAACAATTGAAAATTCTTAACATTTACTGCAGCTGTACACTTTCTACAATTCTGAGGATGCAAGAAATGTGGTGAAAGCAACTTTTCAATCAACGGGATAAAGTGGTGTCTGAAAGGGTTAAGACGTATGGAAGCATACTTGTTCCTCGTTCTCACAAGCATCTTCAATAGTTCCCTAAAGTCTAGTACCTTTTCTAGCACTCGAAAGGTAGCATGAACATTGCCCATGCAAAAATCAGGTGCTAGATGTGCAGTTACTAACTGCCGACCTATATCTATCCTCATCAGTGCGTCAGGTGTTTGAATCTATATGGGATTCCTCGCTTTCTGTTAGTGCTAAGAGCATTTTAATAAATGAACAGCATGACTTTGTGTGCCGACATTTCAGATTGTCAACAGTGTTCACCATTGCATCGACTTCCAAAAAGACATTTTTTCACTCTCAAACTGGTGCAGAAGCAATAAGTACTCTTACATGCTTCCAACACTATGGCATTAAGTTATATGCACAAAACGCACCATGCGAAATTTCGATACACCCTATGTGATGCTCCACTTCTTAGGGTCGATGAAATGAAAGATCTTGGTGTGTACTTCGACAAAATGCTAAGCTTCTCTTCACATAGATAATTACACAAGGTGCCCTTCACGCTCTTGGAATTGCATGATTTCCACTCACCTGTTGTGTTTCTGAAATTCTGCTGTGTGCCTCCAACTACTAGAGTATGCTTCTGTAGGAGGGGGGTGCAATGAGCAAATCTAATTCTGACCTCATTGAACGCATTCAGAATAAATTGATATCTATCTTAAAGCACCAACATTTGCCATTCTGGCGACCACAGTTGAGCCTTCTCAAATATACTTCAACTCGCACCTCTAGATTCAAGTCTTAATAAATCACACCTTTTGTTCCTGTATAAGGTGGTCCATGACATTATACATTCCTTAAAGCTTCTTGATCATATGCATTTGTTTGTGCCGCAATAGTATACCAGGTAGCATTCGACATTCGTTGCCTGGGCTTGTTACAAGATTGTGCTAATAAGACTCGACTCCAAAACATACTTCAGAGTTCATTTCCTATGTTTTGTGTATCTGTAGATAATCATGTAGGATTAACTCCCTTTTACTTTTCTGCGTTTCCTTTTTTTTCCTATTTGTTTCTCTATCTTCCATTTTTTTGTCTACTACATTCATGTTTTCTGTACATTTTGTCTCACATAGTGCTCGTTAAGTGCACCTGTACAAAGGCTCTCTAGCTGTTCCTGGGCACTACAATAAAAATTTGAATGATTGATTATTATCGTAGTATAAAATTGCGCTGTTTAAGTATGTACTAGTATACTATTTCAGTGTAGTAGCTTTTGTGCAAATAAAAAAAGGGCATGAATTAAGAAGAGAGAGAGAAAATGATAAATGAAAGGTAGGGAGGTTAACCAGGACTGAGCCCGGTTGGCTACCCTACACTGGGGAAAGAGAAACGAGGACGGAAAGATTAAAAGAAGAGAAAGTCCATTGGGGATATCAGTCGGTCACTCAGTTTGGATCACAGACGCTGACTCAATCCGATATCCGATATCTGTCTGCAAAGCGATCTTGCAGACAGACGACGCGCGTGCGCTGATGTCGATATTTTGTACACTATTGTTACTTCAAAAATAAAAACAAACTTACGGCAGGTGTATATTGATTATTCAAACGTGTTTTTTATATCTAAAAGCACATACAGATCACTAACTTTTTGTTTCAAGCTTAGTTTACAGCAGGCTGTTTTAGGCCGAACTTTGACGGATGAAGACGGAATAGTCCAGCAACAGTGCGCCGCAGCCGAGGAGCGAGCTTCGGCGCGCGTCTCCAGTGGTTGCGCGCCCTTTCCCTCCAGCCGAAGCGAAGCGACGCGTTCGCTTGCCAGCGCGCGCCGAAGCTTTCGGCGCGTGCCAGTGGTTGGGGCATTACAGAAATGGCATTAATAGTCACAGATGGTCGCACAAGCCCGTCGCCCTCAAGAAGAACAAAAGCGCCTTCACCGCTTTTAGGGCCGACGGGCGATGTGGGCGGTGTTCCGCAGCAGCACCTGCACTGAAAGTGGCCGATTGTCCAGTTTTTGGAAAGCTTTGGCAAGTTTTTGTCTCTCTGGGGCACATCGTGGACTGTGGCACAGCAGGTGGTCGATTTTTTCTTCGGTGCAGTAGACCTCGCATGCTGCACTGTCAGTCACTCCGATTAATGTAGAGTATGCCTTTGTGAAGGGCAACTCCTAACCAAAGGCGATAGAGAAGCGTAGCTTCACATCGAGGAAGTCCGAGTGGAGGCAGGAGTTGCAGGGAGGGGTTTAGTCGATGCAGTCTTGTAAGTCGTAAGTTTGGCGAGTTCCACTCGGTCAGTGAGGACTGCATGCTAGCTGTCGAAGCTGCCTAGCGGAGTCTATCCTCGAAAGCGGAATTGGAACGCTGTGCTCTTCTTGATGTGCCGTGCGAGCAGCGTTATCGGCGGAATCATTGCCATGGCCACTGATTCCGCAATGGCCAGGTACCCATTAAAAACGACTTCGTGACCTTATTGTTGGACGTGATGGTAAAGTTTCACGATTTCGTATGTCAATTGGTCATGACATCCGTGTCGGAGAACTGACTGCGTGCACTGTAATGCCGGTTTTGAATCACAGAACACCACCCATTTTGTAGGTTTTTCAGAATCAATGAATTCCAGTGCTCGACGCAGGGCCGTTAGTTCTGCCGCCGTTGAGGTCGTGACATGCGACGTCTTGAACCGCAGTGTCATTCATCGCGTTGGTATAACCACCGACCAGAACTGCACAACGTAGTCGATCCATCGGTATAGATGTGCACGTAGTTGCTGTACTTTTCATGCAAAAGAAGTAAGCTCAGCTGTTTTAGAGCAGGGGCCGGTGCATGAATAAATCAGCACATCGGCAACATATTAGTGAGTCAATTAATAAGTTCTCAATAAATCAATTCCTCAATATGTGAATCCGTGAGTGCCTCACGCTCAACGGACAAATTATTGATAAATGTGTAAAATGAGCCCATTCGTCAGTTTGTCAACATATCGAAGCGTCATGCATCAATGTGTCAATAACTCTGCACTTATTGCACACCATTGGGTGGATTCATCACCGCATCAGTAGTTCGTGAACGAATCAACGCTGGTTAAATTAATTGTATCTTTTAACGCTAGTTTGCCCTTTGTCATGCAAAATTTTCCACACGTGATTGTGTGGCCGTGCTTCTCGCATGCAGAATGCATTACTTCGCATATTCATCATGATGAATCAACAGGTGATTACGTCGGTGCATTAATGCACGTCAGCGCATCAGCGCTCAATAAATTGCACAGTGCAAATGTCAATGTATAAATACTAAAAGCCAAACGCGTCAATGCTTATACATATAGTAACCAACTGTACTTGCGTATTTTATACGAACAACGGACTATTTGTGCATTTCTGTGCATCGGCCTTTGTTTTTCGAAAGTTCTGGTGATATTTACAGTACAGAAAATATATAATTCTTGGCCGTCTCTTGAAGCACAATTATGCTGCGGAATCTCCAAAGCGTCGAAAGGCGTGGCGCGCGATCTCGGAGCGCTATCCTTCCAGTCGAGTGTGCAACCTTCGATTCCATGATGGCGCGTGACGACGATTAACGCCTCTCCCTGAGAGCATCAAGTTTCTCGGACTGCATTATCCTTGGCGTTGATTGATAGTCAAGTAATCAATGGAATAGCCAATTTGAGTAAGCGGAAACAGCCATTCGCCTTAAACATTATCGCTGTATAGGACGACAATTCTGCGAAAGACATCATTGTATCAGTCACTTGACCAACAAAATGACATTCTTCATAACCATAGCTGCCAATAAATGTGCTTAAGGATTCTCGTTTTCACTTTAGTTTGGCCTTTGGCATCAAAAAGGATACAACGACTGACAGCTTCGGCTTAGTGAAGCATGCACGCTGCGAGATCAGTCCGCTGCGTAGTCTTTTTTCTAATGACCGATCTTGGAGTCCACAATGCCCCCAACTGGAGCTAAATGCAAGCAATGGTGAATTATTATTTACGGTAAATCTGGTGTATCATATATAATGTAGTTCAGAGGCAATCCCAGTGTTTTTACAGCGAATGCAGTTAAGGGCACATAGGTACATCAGTCGTCTCTTATGTGTACGTCACGTGTATCACCGTTATGTTTCATAGGCAGAATCAGCTACAATAGAAAAACCGGCAGTTTCGCCCAAAAGGCGAAGCATTGATTGCGATAGCAAATTAATAGACAGCTATACGAAGCAAGGATAGCAATTGTATCAGCTGTATGAACTAGGAAATATTCGCTTACTAAATAAATTAAGAAGCATGGTGTCAGCGCGCACAGACAAACATGAATGCTTCACACTAGATGATCGCGGACACTCGCTGTCAAAACACTGGCTTGAGGAAGTGCGGCAGCAGCAGTGAGCGAAGTGACCTTCGTGCTGTCTATCGCTTGAGCGCAAACTGATCGGCGAGAACACATGCACGCACAAATCTATGAGCAGCCCGCAGATCTCGTTCGAGATAGGGCGCGCGCGACGGCCCGCGGCCGTGCAAAGTACGCAGTTGCTGGCAGCGTACAACGCCGCCAACCTTCCTCCCTCCCGCGCTGGCTCCGCGCTTTCCTCCCTTGCGTGCGCGAGATGGAGCCGCGATCGTGGTTTGTCCTTGCGCGCGGTCGCGAAATACGCAGTTGCTGCCTGAGAACAACGCCACCCAATTCCTCATGTCCCTCCATGGCCTTTCGCACTACGAAAGACGGCGCGTTTCTTCTCAGCTTTCCTCCTGAGCTACGATCGTCGGCTCCCCTCGCGCGCTTTCACTCGCAAACACAGCATACGCTCGCAGCGTAGATGTTATCGCCCTTGAAATTTATACTTAACATCATGGCGATACGTCGACGGCAAAAATGCGCCTGGAGTGTTCATATAATTGCTATCGCAATAAAAAAATTCAGTGGCGATTTAGCGGCAAATGCGACAGAGATACGTTTGTATCACTTCGCACCACTATAATTTAAAAAGTATTCACCCCATTGCAAAGTCTTGTACAGGAGCTCACTCCACACGTCCTGCCTCTTCGAGGAACGAAGTGTAATTGACGGTGGTCAGGCGCAGACCACCGCCAGTTACTGTATATCTTATTTCTAACACATAAAAAAGAGGTAACTTGAGACCACAACGACGATTGGTTCCCACGCTAGATTCGATAAATGGTCGGCCACCTGCGAGTTTTCGTGGCGACTGCAGAGTTGCCGGCCTCGATCACCGTCGCTAACCATTCGTCTCGCCAGCTACCGCTGTTGTGGGTCGTACTTCCTACATATATATACATTGGCCGGCTGATCGTGCTGTCACTGCTACTGTTCGGCGTGTCGCCTGTGAGGGCGCGAGTTAATTAACACGGCTTTTAGCGGCCTTCTACAGTTTAAAAAGCGATAACTGATTAAAGTGATTATATGTCCCCGAAGCACCGCGCAATAGGCTCGCAGGTTACGCGAGCGTTAACGTCGCCAAAGCCGCCGCAGTCAATCATCGTCGTCATGGTGTCATTGCCATGCCGTCGTCGCTGTTTCGTCGTGGTTGTTGCATTGTCGTCACGCCTTCATCCTCGTTCTTTTCTCTCCCCATGACGTCGTCTTCATTCCGTCGTCATTCTGTCGTCCTCGTCTCCGCCGCTGTCGTCTTGCCGTGGTTGTCAAACACGCTAACAATCAACACAATTGGAGAACTCAGCAGACTTACGCCACCAAGCTATCGCTTGACTTGGTCGATCATTCCGCGATGATTTGAGTCGATTTTTTTTTATTCGGATGTGGCGATCACGTTACATGCGGATACATTCGGTACACACGAAAGCTTTAGAACGTGGCTGATTATATACAGGGTGGTTATTAATAAAGAAATATGCACTTGTGGAGGAGCGCGGAAGCCACGGAGAAGGGCGTCTACCGTGGCGTTATTCGGGGCGGCCATGGAGGCAGGCGCAAATAATGGGCATCGCGAACGGTCTGTCGTGAACTGCCCGCAGGGCTTCGTGGCTACTAACTCGAGCAGCTATCGATGAGAGACCCCTGCGGAAGCTCGCGTGTATGGGAGAACGCAGCGGAGGGTTACGCGGATGCGCTGCAGGCTTGGATGCCGGCGCTTCCTTGCTCATGCATACGAGATCGGCGTATCATGTTCAGTATAATACAGCAAAAGGAAAACAACAGGCGGGTGCACGAGTTTGCCGCTGAATAGATGGTTCGCTGTTGTTTCGCTTCAGTGAGGACCACTGCTGTAGATATCGCGCGTGAAGCGATCGACACGCTCCAGCTTGAAGGGAACTGATGTGGAAGGGGCAAGATCCACGAGTTCGTGCAGCGTGAATTCGCGGTCGACCACGAGGAGGATCTCGAGAATGGCGCCGCATCGGTGGAAAACTGGCGCGATTCTTCGCAGCCTGCGCAAACCCAATGGGTCCTGCCAAAAGATTGTCTATTATAATGTATACCGGTATAATATGAACAGTTTTTTTTTTTCATGCTGCAACAGCAACATAGAAGCGGAAAACACGTGTTGTTGGGTCCGTCAGTCCGTCCTTACCGTTACGTTGTCGCCGTTATCAGGTTCATGGTCGCAACAGCGCTACTGGACACGGACTGAGTGAAAGGAGAGGACACCACACAGAGCTTGCTATCAACTGAAGTTTATTTAAAGGAAACATCTAATGTATAAAGCACAACAATTACATGACCTTCACCGAGACCCTCGACATAATCAAAGATTGCTATTCGTAGCGCAACCTTCACGTTAAAGATTCGCAGCTTACAAAGGTGCCACGCGCGTCAAAAAGGCGGACAAAAACGAAAAGCACAATGAGGAAAAAGAAAAATAATAAGCAATATCGCTAGGCTCCAAGCGGATCAGTGGCTTGACTCGATATCTAATAAAACAACTTGGCTTTCTTGCAGCTATATCGATGGCCGACTAAAACATTCTGAGCCCTTCTTTCTTATAAGGTAAGCCTCCATTATTTCATGCGACAGCTTTTCGCAGTGTTCGAAAAGCACAGAAGTGCTATGAAAGACCGGATGACACCCGCGATCACAACGCTTGAAAAGGTATGAATGCGCAAAGCCCTTCAGCGAATTATGGTGCTCTCTTAGCCTTGCATTCAAGCATCGTCCAATCTGTCCTATGTATTGAAGGACGCAGGAAAAATGAATAGAATGTGCAACATTCTGTTTGCACGGAACAAACTGAATACCGTGTTTGACGCTGCATTTCCTTTTATTCTGGCAGCTTTTCTTAAACACGCGCTTGTATACTGCTTCGCAAATTCCCTTCCGCTTGTCCTTAGCCGAAAACGCGACATTGACTCGGAACTTTGATGCCACCTTCTTCAACCTATGCTAAAGGGAACAGACATATAGAGGATTATTGTGTCTTCGTATTCATCAGCTCGCTTCTCGAACGGGGGCATCAACACAACATACACAGCGACGGGCAGTTTCACAATGGGGAATGCAAGAAAGTTTAACCATGGGGGCGTAATGCTAAAACACCCGTGCACTTAGATTTAGGTGCACGTTAAAGAACCCCAGGTGGTCCAAATTTCCGGAGTCCCCCACTACGGCGTGCCTCATAATTATAAAGTGGTTTTGGCACGTAATACCCCATAACTTAATTAAAGAAACTTTAACCGAAAAGACAAAAAACGTAAAATTTCCCCAAAACAGCTGGGCACTGAAAGTATCAGAATTCGCGAACATGAAACCAGAACGCATGAAATAAATAAAACGCAGGCATCAATATCAGCAACTGAGAACCGAACTTGCGAGGTTAATTTCTAGATTTGGAGCAATAGCGTTCCATGACGTTAACTTGTGCGTCTGCGTGAAGCGTACCTTGGATATTAGCGGACTTTGTTTCAACTGTAAAGTATGGCGTGAAACCACTTGTTTGCTCTATATAGTATACATAATATTCTGTTGTACTTACGCATTCAGCTGTAGATTGACTCCTATACGCCTCTAGTCCGCGGTTACAGTACTTACAAGGCTTCCTCGTCTCGTCTGCGGAAGAAAGGAACACCTGACTTCGTATGCGATGGTTACTTAAATATGCAGCCACTCAATGGCGCGTGCTCTAGCAACAAGCGAGAATAGCCTCATCTTTTCTTGTTGTTGTTGTTGGCCTCTTATGAGGCCACTCTGTCGCGCCTGATGTCAGATCTCGACGTTACCATTTGCCATGTCTATCGCTAAATCAATGCTGCATCCCCGTGTTGCAATAATGGAAGTGTGACAGGGCCCGTGATGCACTGAACTTCCTACAAAAATTACTACAGGTAAATCTGGCGCTGGTGTCTACGGGAGCATCAAGTATGGCGGTTCAGGCGGCGCGGGAATACACGGATTTTTCTAAACTTCGTTCTTACTCTGGCTTCGAACGGAGTTGTGACTTTGCCAAGTCATTGTAAATAAAACGTTGCGCTATAAATGGAACAATTCGCAACGATTATGTATGTGAGCCGAGTCCTATACTGCCTTTATGCTTTTAAAAAATACGATTGATCGGAAATTTAGAAACATAAAGCACAATAAATGACGTTTTAGGAACATCTGAAGCTACAAGCAGGAATGTTAGACAAATCTATTCACTGTATACCGATCATTCCCATCGTAGCTGAAGCATCGTAACGCCAGAGTTCCCTCTAGTAATTTTCGTAGAGAGCTGCGCGTGGTTCATGCCGTATACCACACTGGCAATGCGTCAATTTAGTGAATTCACTCCTGTCCTTAATCATTATTTTGACTGTCTTAGAAAGAAACGCCCGTTGTTTCTGACCTGATCTTTTGCTCGGAACACGAGGAGGAAAGCAACACGCCGGGGGTACCGGGCGAATAAACGTCTTCCTTTCTTCGGCACGGCATTACGTCAAAGCTCAAAGGCCGGAATAAATACAGGCCACTCCTTTCGGGAAGGAAGCGTCTATTTTAATTAAACAATTAAGAATCACGCTAACAATCGCCGCAGGCGGCAGTCGTGACTGGACAATCGCTCGGCCAGTCGGCTCGGATCAACTCCGGGTCACGTGGTCGCCCGAGCGGAACGCGCAACACGACGAGTATCGACGCGAGCGCAAACGCCACGCGGAGCGGCGTACGCTCGTTAAGGGAGCGTTTCATACGCACGGCACCTCTCGGGTATTTTTTTTCTTCCTTTCTTTTCTTTTTATGCGAAGCATATTACGAGGGCTCAACCCAGCTCCTCAGGCGCGGCGGTGTCGCCTTGAAACCACGTGACACCGTGACGTCACGACAGAGGAGAAGTGGCTTTGGCTCAACTCTTGCAAGATGGGCTGGGTGGGAATCGAACCAGGGTCTCCGGAGTGTGAGACGGAGACGCTACCACTGCGCCACGAGTACGATGCTTCAAAGCGGTACAAAAGCGCCTCTAGTGAATGCGGTGTTGCCTTAGAAACGAGCGGTTTCTAAGGCTCAGGCGTGCGTCGCTTGCTCAGGCGCACATTTCGTTGCCGCGCCGAACGCTGCGTTGCTCGACGCTCACCGCGTCCAATGCGGGGCGTCCAAGGCTAAGCAGAGTAACGCATGAGTTGTTTCTTCGTCTAGCCGAACCAAATATAGCCAAGCAACAGCAGTTCACCAAGCTAAACAGTGGTTCAACAACTAAAATAAAGGCTAGTATGCTTCGCATCCTGGGCTTAACCTTTCCTAAGCCACAGCCATTTTTCTTTCGCGCTCGCACAAGTACACATTTCTTGTGCATCTGCACACGTTATAGTACAGAGAGGCAGATGCTGGTCTACCGATCTATAGAGACACTGGACAGCCGGCCATTATTATAGAGGAAAATATAATTTAAGGCAGTCTTCACAGAGGACGTTCACGCTAAGGGCAGCTAGAGCCCTATTTTGGTTGTAAGGCCTATGTACATACGATAAAGACTATGATAATGAGGTTAGCCGACTCACAATTTGGTGCGCAGATTTCTGTTTCGATGCTTTCTCCCTTCTTACCTCTTTAAATCCCTTTTCGCCCTTTGCGAGGCAGTAAAAAGCACTTTTGCTCGTTAACTTCCTTGCCTTTCCTTTGTCTTTCTCTCTAATGCAATAGCATTTCTTTTTTCACATTACCACTCGCTTTTATGGATCTGGTTAGCTATCTGGCCTCGGGGCTGCCGTAAAATTGAACAGAGAGGGAATAAGAGATCGACGGCTGTGATACGGGGCTCTAGCACCACTCCACAACCGTGCAGCATTGCCCTCAAGAAAACAGCATTATCAGCCTATAGGTGGCGGTGATGCTAGCCGGGCAGACTTGACCGGCAGTTGCTTGACCTGAGCTTCTCTTTTGTATCACGAATATATTTTAGCATGACTTCACCAAATTCAGACTATCCCAAAAATGTGCTCTCCTAGTTCGCAAAGGTTTTAACGGGTTGCATTATCGATAACATCAGAAAATATGAGATGTCTTTTTCCTTTATGTAAACTAAGCGTCAGACATAGTGCGCATCACAAGAATCGGATGAGTAATGGATCATTTATTCGTAAAAGCTACACAAAATTAGAAACTTGGACGATATGTATCGTATTTTAGTGTACACCGTCCCCTACCACCTGTCACGGACAATAAATCATCTATGGAGCACCGAAATCGCCAGTCGAAATAAACATATAGAAATCCTGGGACCATGGCCTATACATTCTTGCATGCGAAAGGCCACAAAAGCCCTTTTTGCACTTCTTGAATGCTACTTAACTGAGGGGTACGAGCGCTTGTGACAGAGGAAATTACTCTACGACTGAATCTGTGAATGACTGACCCTTTATTATTTTTCTCTCCTCGCCTTATCTCGCTTTCTCCTTCCCCTCCCCTTCCCCTCTCACCTCCCCCTCCCCTCTCTCCCCAGCGTAGGGTAGCAAACCGGATCTTCCCCTCTGGTTAACCTCCCTGCCTTTCCCCTTTCCTCTGTCTCTCCCTCTCCTCTACCCAAGTGTAGGTTAGCCAACCGGGCACATCCTTGGTTAACATCCCTACTTTTCCCTTTTCGTCTCTCTCTCTCATATATATATATATATATATATATATATATATATATATATATATATATATATATATATATATATATATATATATACGAATCGCGTCATAGCCCACAGACGTTAAAATACCATCGTATTCTCATGCACTTAGCAACCAGATATTATTTCTGGGGAGAAAATCTTGTTTCCTTTATTTTATTTTTTTCAGTTTGCCACAATCCAATGAACGAGTTGCATGTAACTGTATGCAGAAACTTAGCGGCACCATTTACGCAGCACGGACCTGGCGGAGCAGCTCTGGGCTGTCCAGCGAGCCCACGATGCGGCCAGGGAGTTACAACTCCCGGTCCCAACGTGGGAGTAGCCCCCTCTATGGGACCTTGCGCCCCGTAGCTCGCAGGGCCTTTCTATAAAGTTACTCCATCCATCCATCCATCCATCCACCCACCCATCCATCCATCCATCCATCCATCCATCCATCCATCCATCCATCCATCCATCCATCCATCCATCCATCCATCCATCCATCCATCCATCCATCCATCCATCCATCCATCCATCCATCCATCCATCCATCCATCCATCCATTTTTCTGATGGTTATATTTTATCCACAGCATTGGTTCAGTGGTTGCGGCTCTGTCACTTGCACGAGGTCGCCGGTTCGATTCCCGACCGCGTTACGATATGGGCGGGATTCAAAAATCGCTCATGTGCCAAGTACTGGATGTCCATATATTAAAGAAACTCGGACGTTGGAGATTTATCTTAATCACTCCTCCTTCTACAGCGTCTCTCATCGCAGCAGTGTTGATATGGGACGTTAGACACTGTGTACACAAGGTTTTTCTTTTTTTTTCCTTTTAGAGTAAGCGTGTTACTTATTACTTCGTACTGATAAGAAATGTAGAATCGCAACCTTGGACAAAGAAAATAGGCGTTTCTAAAGGACAATACTTGCCTTTTATGAATCTTCCGCTCCACCTTGCGGGCTTTCGAGCAACTGATTTGCCGTTTATAAGAAGTTGATTGTAGCACAGGTACCTCATCAAGATGATAAGCGAAATTATTGAGGATCATATAATTTTAAGACTTGGGTAAGATTTTGTGAGCACTCTTTTGTAGTTTTGAGTGATAATAAAAAAAAATAGAATTTCCTATAATACATGCGATGCAAGCAGGTATGTCACCTGCAGTCACTAAACAGTTGTTTCTAGGAATATAATGCTCTTGGAAAATAGCGTTCTGTACAGACTATATTCTTTCTTATTCCTCCCCATATATCTGCGCTACAATCACCTTCTTATAAATGGCATACCCACAGACCCAAGTTGTCATGACTGAAAATAAGCGTGTCCTCTCATCGTTGTCCTACTATGCGATGGCTTGTTTCTTACCTACACGCAATGGGGACAGACGGCGAAATGATCGTAAAACGGCAGACAGGTCGGCCTGGGGTAGTACACTCCTCTAAATCGCTACCCTACGCTGCGAGAAAGGCAGTGAACTACGGCTATCTGGGTGACGACGTGGACAGCGCGTTCGAATAAATACGTTCACCTGGCCGAATTATCGATTACAGTGGGCGAACAAGGGAAATATCTGCCCGAAGGCAGAGACAGAGAGATTTATTGACACAGAAAAGTTTAGAGGTCGGTCTCAACTACATTGTTCTAGCTTGTTACTCTGAATTGGGCAAGGGAAACAAAGTGAGAGTGAAAAATATTACGATAATGATAATGAGCCCGGCGCCACCGTTTCGACAAGGGCTCTTGCCTTTGCCATGACACTGACCAAGACAAGTTCGCTGGCCAAAAGACTGGCTCCTGGCTGTGGCTTCCTTTCTTTGTCCACTGTTGATCAATCCAAGACTCCACCTTCCTGCCACCTCTTTGTCTTGTTGTAACGGTGCGTAAAGCTTACATGACGAGACACGCCGGCATATACCCCTCCCTCTTGGAATGAATGACTGCGGATTGAGAGGAAGCTAAGCTCGGCCCAAACCGCGAAGCCGCCTATTCAAATACATGTAAAACACAAAAATGCATGTATGAGATAACCCCTGGGCCGATTTTAAAGAAATTTAGTACATTTTAGAGAAAAAGGTAAATTGTAGTGACTGGTGGAAGCGAAATGCTGATTTATGGCCTTGATTCTTTTGTAGACGTTGATAAAATTTGGTAAGTTTGAATGTAGAAGCACGAAGTCTACGAATTCGTAATTCTGCACCAAAACTATGTATTACAATTTTGTAAATTGTATCTGTGAGGACATCCAAAACGGGCGAAATAGTAATATCAATTTATATCGTACGTGAATTTGCTACACGTCTGAGAAGCTATTGCAAAACTCCTGCTCACACATTAGTGGTGCATTCGAGAGCCATGCATAACAAATAAACTTATTACACTTCAGATGTACTATCATATGTCTTTTACAGAATTGCGATATCCTTTTTCCTTGCTGAGTTACAGAGTCCTAAACTTCAAATTTTCGTTTCCTGAAGATGTCCGATTTTCAACCATATTGATTAAATAAATGACGGCTTAAATAAAAATCTGCTTCCAACAGTCACTAGATTTCTAATTTTTGTTTCAACTACAACAAACTTCATCAAATTTGGTGCAGTGGTTGCTGAGAAAAACGATTTCTTCTTTCCCATGTATTTCCATATATTTCCCGTATAGGAGCTCCCGAGCTCAAGCTTCCTCTTAATCTGATTATCAATAGGACTCTCCCACGTCTGAGCAGGCGTCTCTAAATCTAAGCGGACGAACGTGCTTGCTCCCTGTGCTCTATTCGGATGCGACCGCCGCCGCACCCAGGCATCATCGAACCCACGACCTCTTGCCACAGCCACTGGCAAGAGCACCGCGCGACGGGTACGCTCGGCGAACAATCTCGGCGCTTCATTTTTTTTTTCCAATCGAGTAAGTGAATACGTTTCGAAACGTTGCGACGACGATTGGCCATCGTGTGTGTTGCGGTTGCAAGGCGTGCAGCCGGGTCCGGCGATCACGATCGGTCCGGAAGCCGAGCGGCGCGTACACGCTAATGGAGATGGATCGAGCCCGCTTGCGCACCGCCAGCTTCCTCGTCACGCGCCATTCGACGCTGCTCACGTAGACGCAGCGCCGCGAGCTGAGTCGGCTTACTGCACGCTTCATCTCCTCCTTCTTGCTGCTCCCCCTGGCTCGTCGTGTCGAACGCGATGTGTACACAACTCCGTGCCTCCGTCTCTCCCCCCCCCCCTACCGCTTCCAGAATGCTTGCAGCGTGCTGCGTAGTACATGCATCATCGCGTACAGCGTGCAGTCTACATTACATTCTGAAGGAGAAGCGACAAGCAGTTGATAGGCGACTACGCCCGGGAGATTATCACCGCGTTGGCGCGTACGCGCGCGCATCCAGGGCGCGTCGCGCGTTTCCTCGACTGGTTTTGTCGCCGTTGTGAAGAGATATGAATTCGAAAGTGAGTGAGTGAGGTGTCGGAATCAACTGTGCCGGGAGTGTACAGAAAGCAGAGCGACGTTTTGGCGGTGAGTTGTCCAGAGAGGGGGATTTGTTTTTTGCTTTTATCTCGTTTCTGGTGCTTGTTATGACTTGTAATGACCTTGTTTTCTGTCCTTTCCATACACATGTTGTTCGAAGTGTGTTATCGCTGTGCATGTGGAGCTGTGGCTGGCACTGCCTTGTTATTAGCATTGCATTGAAGATGTGCAAACTTAAACTATCATGTTGTTAATTTTGGTGCTGTTTCCTGGCGAAATATTGTTGATGCTTTTGTGCCACTTGATGTGTTGCTGTCACAGATTATTATGCAAGTTCGCCTTCAACTCGCCTGGCACTGCAAGAGCCACGAGCTTCCTACGACGCAGGTACACCCCCGGTAGCTCAACAAGGAAGGCTGCACGTGCCCGGTTCGTACTTGGACCAGGGTGAATTTCTCTTCAACTGAGAAGAGAGACTTTTCGAGAAAACCCGTAAGGATTTACTCTGTAGCTTCGTATACTTAGTTGGCGGGGGGGGGGGGGGGGGTTGACATTTCCGTTTGATAAACTTTCTTCTGCTCTGCGAATGTACACACAAGTCAAAACGAATCTTTATTTGGCCGCCACTTAGCGTGCGTGGCTGTCTGGCCAAGTAAACTGGGCCAGTCACGGGAAGACTGTGCTGTCGAAGATGGAGACACGTGGGCCGATCCTGATCTCAGTGAACGGTATTTGTATTCGCAAGAATTCTCATGTGGTTCGTAACGCGGGCAGTGCAACGTCACAGCACTCACACGCTTCACAGCATTAACCAATAGAGCTAACCAATCAGTGCCTCCAGCAAATTATATCTCAGAAGCTTTGCTGCGAAGTTATCGCTCGACTTTGACCATCATCCTCCGATGTTTTGCTCCCAATCTTTCTGCTTATAGAATTGATGTACGTGTAGCACTTAGTCTCATTCATTGACATATTATTGCTCAACACACCGCGTTTGTTCACAAGCACGAACAAAAGCACGCGCTCCAGCCATTCGCCGACGGCAACATCGTTGCCTGTCATCGCAACTGACGTCACTGCTGCGCTACCACGGAAAACACAAGAAAAAATTTTTCGACGAAGCCTGCGTTGGGCGCCTTCCAAATGATAAATGCGTGGTTATCAGCCCAACTGGTTGAATGCTCAACCCCGTCAACACAGCTAGTTGGGCAAGCTGGTTGAGCATTGCAAGGGTGTTCACGCTCATAAAAGAGACATGGAGGAAATGGGCTACGTGTTTTAGGTCATTTCTTTCCTCCACGTCGCTCAAACGCGTTTACACGCTTGCAATGTTTTACGCGGCCAGCGTCAACT
Source organism: Dermacentor albipictus (assembly GCF_038994185.2). Lineage (NCBI taxonomy): Eukaryota > Metazoa > Arthropoda > Arachnida > Ixodida > Ixodidae > Dermacentor > Dermacentor albipictus. The sequence goes on from NC_091827.1 coordinate 6,198,947, forward strand.
TTGTTGTCTGATCGCATAATTAGCTCTACTCTCTGAACGTAGGAATCAGCCGCCCATTTGCGTGCGGCACATCTAGTTCTCTGTCAACAGATAAACACATAATTGCAGCTCTAGTAAATGCTTCACGTAGACCAACGAAACGACGCAGAAAGATCAAAATTACGCAGCTAATAAGAAACGAATCTGATGTACATTTAAGCACGATGGATGGACTGAGATGCGTGAGGCATCGTTATTAAAAAGGAATCAATCAACTGATGCGTTTATTTGCCGGCATGCCGGCATATATTATGTCTCCCGAATTGTTTGTCCATTCTTTTTCTGTGCCTTTCTCATTTCTTTGTCGCAGTTGTTCGTAAAAGCAGTAGCAGTAGTAGTAGTATTTATTGTTGATCACGTTTTTGTCGTCATCATCGTCGTTCTGCTGCAGCCTGACCTCGTACGTTCGCTCGCACCCCCTAACACCCATATACATAGACACATGAACGCTTGTTCTGTTCACCTTGTAGCATTGCTCAAGTTGTGTGTGCGTACGTGTGTGTGTGCGCGTGCGTGCGGAGAGAGAGAGAGAGAGAGAACTTGGGCGATGCTATAAGGCAAACAGAAAAAGTATTTAAGTTTCGACTGGTGGACCGGTATTCATCAGGATATTTTGCTTCATTCAAGTTCTTATGTTTGAAAGGTACCCTGAAAACCTTCTTGTATATATATATATATATATATATATATATATATATATATATATATATATATATATATATATATATATATATATATATATATATTTATATATATATATATATATATATATATATATATGCAGAAAACTAAAGTAATGTTTAACAGTCTCGGAAGAGCCCAGCAGTTTACGATAGGTAGCGAGGCACTGGAAGTGGTAAGGGAATACATCTACTTAGGGCAGGTAGTGACCGCGGATCCGGATAATGAGACTGAAATAATCGGAAGAATAAGAATTGGCTGGCGTGCGTTTGGCAGGCATTCTCAGATCATGAACAGCAGGTTGCTATTATCCCTCAAGAGAAAAGTGTATAACAGTTGCGTCTTACGAGTACTTTCTTTCTTTCTTTCTTTATTTGTTTCCATTGCTAAAATACAATGACGAGGACTAAGATAAAAGCTGCAATGAGGCAGCTTGAGGTGCCCTTAGCCCCCGTGTTACATGGTGGCAGTGAGTAGCGCAATCAACCGTACGCAAAGAACATTACATATAAATAATACTTACAATCATCAATCAAGAGACTTTTCTATGACGGAACAAACAAACAAGGAACAAAGAAATGGGATAAGGACAAATAAAAGCAATGCAGATAGTAGGCACCACCACATTACATACACTTGGCAATACATAAATAAAAGTTAAAATCGCGTACACTTGACGATGCATAATTAAAGGTGAAAAGAATCGATGGTCGATTATTATTGGAATTATTAAGTGAAAGAAAAGGACGAGCAAAAATTATGTCATTACAAACATTAACAAGACACACATGTGAATATAGGTGAGAAAGGAACTACGCTTGATTCATTATTTAGGAGAAGCTTCTGATAAGTAATGACAGTTCTGACCGTGTTATGTTAATGATGTCAATACCAGCGCCATGTAATGTATTAAGCAGTCTGGGTAATTTATTTTTCGTCATTTGCAAACCATAGTTAGTTCATGAAGGGGGTATAGACCAATATTCTCCGCGTCGGGTAATATAGGTAGCTGTATTTCTTTGCAGACAAGCAATTTCATTAAATACGCTGTTTTCAGAGTTTAAGTTTGAGTGCCACGTACGAAGGAGAGAGCGGTTGTATAGAGAGTAGATTGTAGGTATGTTGTATTGTTTAAAAAGGTGTTCACTGTGACTGTGATATGGCACATTTGCAATTATACGTACGATCTTTTTCTGTAGTAAGTGTATTTTCCTGAGGTTAGTTTCAGTTGTTGTGCCCCACACAAGGTGTGTGTAATTAATGTGTGATGCAAATAGTGAGTGATAAATTAATATTTTTACGGATGTTGGTAGACGATCTCTGTTCTTGTTTAGCATTCCTGTGATACGGCTAAGCTTTTGTACTACAGAGTCTACTTGTCGATCCCAGTTTAGCGTACTAGAGAAGTATGTACCTAATACTTTAATTTCATTTACTATTTCTATGCTCCCTTTGTTCATCTCTAAAGTGTGTCTTTGTGGAATCTTTGTGCCTTTCGCATAGAAGATTACGGCTTTTGTCTTATTTGAATTTAATTTTAGATAATTTTCTATAGACCATGAGGATATGTTCTGGAGAAACTCGTTTGCGCTGTTTATTAAACTAGTATAAGATGCCGATGAAATGAACACACTAGTGTCGTCTGCATATATGATAAATTTTGCCTTGGGATAGATCAGAACAATATCGTTTATGTATAAGTTAAAAAGTAGCGGTCCAAGAATGCTTCCTTGTGGGACTCCTGTTTTTATTTCTCCAGAAAACGATTTAAAGTTATTTATGTGCACATATTGCCGTCTTTTTTCTAAATATGACTTAATTAGTTGTAGTGGGAGGCCCCTGATACCATACGTATCAAGCTTTGTTAACAATAGGTTATGATTAATATGATCGAATGCCTGAGTAAAGTCTACAAATATACCTATTGTCAGTTGCTTCCTTTCAAAATTTTGCAGTATATGGTCTTTCTGGTGTAGTAGTGCTAACTGTGTTGATTTGTTTTTTTGAAAGCCATACTGAGCTTTCGTGACAACGCGATATTTTTCACAGAAGGATGTTAACTGGATAAATATTATTTTTTCAAGTCCCTTAGAAAAGTGCGGTAAAATTGATATGGGGCGATAATTTTGAATATTGAGCCTGTCAGCCTTCTTATATATTGGAATGACTTTAGCAACTTTCATTTTTGATGGAAAGATGCCTTCAGCAATAGAGATATTATATATATGAACTAGAATGGGGGCTATATCATGTATGACATATTTTATGGGCTATATCTGCAGGTCGTCTGAATCACAGCTTTTAGAGTTTTTCATCGCCATAAATACAGAGCAGACCTCGTCAACATTAGTTCGATGGAAAAAGATTGTGTGTGGGTTTCCAGGTAGGGAGAGAGTGGTTTTCGGGTGCGTATGCGCTTGTGTTTCTCTGTTCAGGAAGTATTCATTAAACGCATTCACCATGTCTGTTTCGGAGACTAAACGACCTTCTAGGCTAATTTTTTCAATAGGTTCTGCGCGTTGTTCCCGCTCCAATATATTATCAAGGTTCCTCCACAGTTTTTCTGAGTTTCCATCACACAATAAAAAGGATTGTAGATAATAGTTATCTCTGGTTTTCCTTATTTCCTTGTTTAGACTGTTCCTGAAAACTTTAAATTCTTTAAGATCAGCAATTTCACGAGTTTTAATGAATCTGGCGTACAACTTTTCGCGTTTTCTTATTTTCTTTAGTAGCTCTCTTGTTATCCATGGTTTTCGGCACGACTTGGGTTTATATTGCTGGACGGTGAAGTGTTTCTTATAGATAACTAAGAATTTTTCAATGAAGAGATTGTAGGCTCTTTCTGCATTATATTCCTCAAGTACGTCCTTCCAACTTACTCGTTGTAATTCTGTTTGAAACGCTGCCATTGTACGCTCATTGATGTTCTGAAATATCCTAGTTATATTTTTGTTAACCTTTTTTAATTGGCGCTCGATAAAAATGCATATTGGATTATGATCACCAATTGGGCTGCTTAATACAGCACTTTTCACATATGAAGGCTCATAATTTGTAATAAATAGATCTAACGTGGTCTCCGAGGACATTGTGATTCTAGTACTCGATTCTATAACATTTATACAACCGTTCGACAAGATTATATTTAATAAGTCATGCTGTCTAGCACTACATGCACTCATGTCAATGTTATAATCGCCGCCAAGGATCACTTTTTGCTTGTTTTCGCATGCGTACGCCAACAGATTATCTACAAAAGTGAGGAACTCCTGCACGATACCGTCTGGTGGACGATAGCACACACCAAATACAACACCATCAGCTTGAATGCACAATGACTCGACATTATGCGTTATTGTTGTAAAGTCTTCCAATATGTCACAGGGTATCGAATTTTTCACCAGCAGAGAGACACCACCGCCACGTCGAGTTGTTCTGTTCAAGCAAAATGTTTTCTTTTGCGGTAGTCGAAGAATATTAACATCATTTGAGTACCAGGTTTCACATAACATAATGACATCACACGTACGGGGCAGAACTCACGTACGGGGCAGAAACCTGGAGGCGTACGAAGAGGGTTCTACTTAAAGTGAGGACGACGCAACGAGCTATGGAAAGAAGAATGATGGGTGTAGCGTTAAGGGATAAGAAAAGAGCAGATTGGGTGAGGGAACAAACGCAAGTTAATGACATCTTAGTAGAAATCAAGAAAAAGAAATGGGCATGAGCAGGACATGTAATGAGGAGGGAAGATAACCGATGGTCATTAAGGGTTACGGATTGGATTCCAAGGGAAGGGAAGCGCAGCAGGGGGCGGCAGAAAGGTAGGTGGGCGGATGAGATTAAGGAGTTTGCAGGGACAACATGGCCACAATGAGTACATGACCGGGGTAGTTGGAGAAGTATGGGAGAGGCCATTGCGCTGCACTGGGCGTAACCAGGCTGATGATATATATATATATATATATATATATATATATATATATATATATATATATATATATATATATATATATATATATATATATATATATATATAAACACGAGCAATGCACGCTTAAATGCGTGCAGTAGTAAGGGATCCAAGTCTTTGCAGTTCTTCTGATGTCCTCTTCATTCCTATAGAGCAGCATCCAGTTTGGAACATTCGGAAATTCTTCCGCGCCGTATCTAGAGTCTCCCCCCTCAAAGCAGACGAGATTAAGTGTATCTCTTTTGGCCCTGGCGACCGTGAGTGCCGCATGTATAGTATATACAGGGTCAAGAGCACAGACACGCGAACTGAACTGCCGCCTTCTCATGCCATTTCTCGGAGTGTAGTATCTCGACAGTCAGCCACACAAACAAACCGGTCCTCTTCCGCTTTTATGGGAACCACTCTCAGGGAAAGGGAAAGGGGGAGGGGGGGGGAAAAGTTGCATTCGCGCCCACACGTCACCGAGGGCCGCGTCGCGGAGAAATATAAAAATGCACGATGCACCTATGTAGAGAAAATCAAAGAACGACCCTATGCAGATACGATAAACACGAAACAGCTGCTTCGACGACCGCCTCGTTCACGATATCGGCCTTCAGTTGGAAAGGGAAAAGCGGATGATGTTATACAAAATGTATACAGTATAACTATACAGGCTGCAAAGGGGCAACGTGTGACTTTACGGAGCCCGGCCAGAGCTTGCAGCACTACATTATATATATATATAAACAATATCGGTGTGCCCGCGCGCGATTCAGCGCCCGCGGCGACTTAAGACAGCACGTAGTTCGCAGGGCAGGAAGAAGTGGGGAGGCCGGTCGCTCTAACCTTTTCCTCTTCTGGGCATTACCGAAAAGACAGACGAGCCCCATGGCGATCGGCAGATAAAGCAGCGCCGGCCGGGATCCGTACCGAGAAGGGTCGCTCTTGACCCTGACGCTGGCTGGCACCGCTATCGACATCGCGACGCGGAGCGCGGGCGCGCCCTCTCTCTCTCCTCGTCCGCCGCCGGCTCTGCCATACGGCTTCGCCCGCATTCGGAAACAAGTTGTGATTTATCTCGCGCCAACACATGAACTCTGGCAAGATCGTCTTTCTTTAGGCGCTCCCCGGCTCGGAACGTTGTCGTTTCAAAATTGTTGACTATAGGAATATACTTGGAGACGCTTTGCCTTTAAATCAAACGGTAGGGATCAGGAAGCGGACCCCGGAAGAGGTGATGGGTTTGAGTCCCTTCGTAATGCACGTGTCGTTACAGTATCGCTTATACTGCATGCGGCTTCGCAGTAATAAATAGTTTTCCCTTCGCAGGCATTGACTGCACCGTCACCCGCACAGAAAGCCATGAGACCACTGCAGCACTTTCTGAAGAAGTTGGGGTTCTGCGACAGCCTTTGAATGCAGTGAGCGCTGTTGCGGGCGCGCGCTGTTCCTTTCCTTTTTCTCCTTGATTGCCACCTTCCCCAGCGTAGGGCAGCAAACCAGGTGATTATATATATATAAGAAGCAAACAAACACTGATACCAAGGACAACATAGGGGAAATTTTCCCTATGTTGTCCTTTGTGTCAGTTTTTGTTGGCCTCTTATGATATGACTAATAAATATCGGGCCCCTCGGTTAACTCCCTGTCTTATCGTTTATATATATATATATATCATCAACCTGGTGTTATGCCCACTGCAGGGCAAAGGCCTCTCCCATACTTCTCCAACTATACCCCGGTCATATACTAATTGTGGCTATGTTGTCCCTGCAAACTTCTTAATCTCTTTTTTTTTTTAGCACTTTGCTCCCTGTCATCTTTCTAACCCCTATCTCCCAGCCGCAGTGTAAGGTAGCAAACCGGAGACTGATATCTGGTTAACCTCCCTGCCTTTCCTCTTCATATCTCTCTCTCTTAATCTCATCCGGCCACCTAACTTTCTGCCGTCCCCTGCTACGCTTTCTCTTCCCTTGGAATCCAGTCTGTGAACCTTTAGTACAAACCCCATGCAAGCGATCTTGCACGCGACAGCGACAAGCGACGCGATGGAGATGGCTGTCACGTTCGCTCATCGCATACTAGTTGTACCCCATGCGAGCGATGACTTCGAGCGATGCATGGAGCGACGTCTCCCCAGTGTTACCGGTATGAGGGCAGCAATATAGGCGCCGAAACTAGCGTGACGCGTGCTTTATTAACTTAAGTTTATGTGTTCTACTGTAAAAAGCAGCATAAGATATTTCTGAGTCTTGCAGTATACGTTCTTATTCTTGCCCGTATAAAAATTCAATCATTTGCTCGTTCCGTGCGACAATCGGAAGTACTTGAATTATGTACATACAGTTCCGGCTTCGCGCTATTGGCTAGTCGCTCATAGCACTTCCGGGCGACGAGCGACGCATTCTAGATTTGTAGAACGGAGCGATCGCGCGACTAGACCGAGAGATCTGCTCACGCGACGGCCCGATCCGTCGATCGAAGCCGTCGCTCGTCGCTGTCACGCACAAAAGCGCGCTCATGGGGTTTAGCCTTTAATGACCATCGGTTATCTTCTCTCCTCATTACATGTCCTGCTCATTCCCATTTCTTATATATATATATATATATATATATATACATATATATATGCGTATGTGCGTGTGTGTGTGCGCGTGTGTGTGCGCGTGTGTGTGCGCGTGTGTGTGCGTGCGTGCGTGTGCGCGCGCGCCACGAGAACACTCGGCACACAGAAGGGCGGATACATTAGAGAACCATATATTAGGCGATGCAAAATGCTTGCCTTGCGTTCCGCTTTCCTAGACAAGTCTCTTGAGTCCCTGCAAGAGCCAAGCACACTTTGGGCTTATAATACAGAGTCCCACTTTCGGCTCTCCGTCTTCGGTGTTCGCCGCTTTGAGAGGTCACACTACGACAGCAAACCGGTCGCGCGACCACGTCGCCAGCTGCTACAAATTATGGTATTGATGTCTCGATGTGACGACTTGGCGTGTGTGGTCTCTAAAGCAACGCAGTGATGAGCGTACACGTTTCTACGTATGCGGTAAGCCAGTGATAACGCATAGTGGTTGTGCACACCAACGTGAAATAAAAAGAGTTGAGGGCAATCGAGCCCGACTCCACCGCCACCACCCTGTTTATACCCCCCCCCCCCCTTTTTTTTTCTTCGATACTGAGGATATTCACCCACAGACGTCGCACAGCCTGCCTACTTCCATAGGTATGATGCCATAACCGTCAGCTGGAAATCTGAAGCTATTGTTCTTTCTAAAACCAACGAAAAATGCCTTACGCCAAGCGAAATATACAGTAATTAAAGTTTGCGCGTTATGTGGACCAACGTCGCATGTCGGCAGTTTTTGCAAGCTTCAGCAGAAGCGCATCCTATTAATCTCGGTGCTAGCTTGTTTCTCTAACCATGCTCCCTCTATAGCACCACGTGAAACGCGCACCGTGGAAAAGCATTGGTTTTTTTTTTGCTTTTTTTTGTAACTCACCCTGCATGCATGCAAATGGAGGAAGGACACACAGGCTGCAAGGTACGTACAGCCAAGCGGTAGCGCTGATTTACGCTTACACCACTGGCAACGCCATTCTGCGTCGTTCGTTCCTGTTAGATACTCTAACCCAACGCAGCAGCGACCACGGGCCAGTGCACGTTTCGCCCAGTTAGCGAGAGACGCTTCAAAGCTATGCACTCTCTTTCTCCCTCTCGGTGCAGTACGATGCACGCTTGAAAGCGCGAGTTGAACGGTCTCTCTACCCCTGTCCCAGGCTAATTGCGCGCAGCGGTTGGCCGATCTTGACAGAACAAGAAGGCGCGACCTCTTCCGAGAAATACTTTGTAAACACTGCCCCCGCAGCTTCGCGTATACCTGTAGTGTCACGTTCGGTTAATGCTCACTCACACTAGGCCGACCCGACACCGATTTCGGTCTGCCGACCGTCGGCAGACTTTAGCGGTCAGCTGATGCGCACGGAATATGAAACGGATGTGCATTGGCTTCTTTTACGATCCTTTTTGCCGTTATTCGGAACTCTATAGGTTTACATGACCGAAATATGCCGACGTGCAAACCTGTGACCTACCAAACCGATAGTCTTTACCACATAGCCAGAGGTCGGGGGCCACAGCCCGCATTCGGATTGTGCTTCGTCGGTTAAGAACTCGTTTTTGTGAGCTGTTTTCGCCAAGGAAATCATTGGCAACGTTGGGTAAATATTCAAGCTCATTTTCGTATATTAAAGCGGTTCCTAACTAGCGCGTGCTTTGGCTGCTGCTATTCCATGCGCTGGTCAATATACGAGTTGTTCTTAAACAGCAGCTTATAGAGCACATTGTAGGTGGAAAAAAATGCGGGGATACGTCCGGACACTGTCGTTGCTCTAACCGATTCTTCAGGCACACTGTCGTTGCTTCACACATAAGCACATAATCTTTAGATCACGCGAGGAGGATGGTCGATGCTTTTTTTTACATAGCTATGACGAAACAAAGTCTATGTCCTTATGTTCGAAAAAAACAAACGACAATGTGCACCCATTGCTTCGAGCTCCTAAACAGCGCTCGCTTTATATGCAGACGCCGTACGTGGCAGCACTGGCGTAGACACGGTACCGTTACTGGCGAACTCGATGCCTTCATCCGAAAGTCATGGCCTCCAAGACCGAGCGCTACATTGTCTTCGTGTCGCCAGATCTTGGACGCTATGTGCGAACCACATGGGTTTTCTCCATCATGTAGGCACGGAGCGCCGGCCATGCCCAATTTCCGGCTTTCGTGAGCTGTCTTGAGTCGTGCCGGTAGGTAACACCCTCGAACACATGGCGAAGCGATCCTAAAAAAATAAGTTAAATTTTTGAACAACGCGCGTTGCTGTTAGACACCTGCAGATTGTTGGCAAATGTTTACACCACGCGTTAAGCCTTCCTGTGACGACAGTATGACGTCTTCCAACATTACGCGCACGCATGCATTGCTGAAAGATGTAATATACTCGCGTGTACAATAGTCGAAGTCGGCAGCCCGACTTGCATGACTAAGCAAGAAAGCGACAACAAACTCTGTCTATCGACTGGGCGTTTATTATACGTACACATAAAATTATACAATCCACAAGGAAGTGGGGACTTACAAAGCAAAACAAACGAAAACGAATAAGTACACGTGTCACGTTAATGACACGCAAAGCACGCTGCAACGACAACTAAAGATCTTTCAAACGCGGCTCAGTAATGCGCCCGACCCCTTGAAAATGCATTCCTAATTGTCCACTCTTGATCTGCTACGCGGTAGCCCCTCGGATATACGGTGTTGCGCCGCTGAGCTCGAGGTCGCGGGTTCGGTCCTTACCTCGGGGCGGCATTTCGATGGGGCGCGAAACGCAGTAACACTCGTGCATAACTTAGATTTAGGAGCACCTTAAGGAACCCCAGACGGCCAAAATCAATCCGGGGTCCCCCTGCTACAACGTGCCTTAATATGAGATCGGGGTTCCGGCCCGTGAAACCCCAGAATGTTTTTAAAGACAGCTTACTCATGTCTAAAGATTATCACTCCTGTTTCATTGTGCGCGTAATAAATGCCCATTTGATAGGAAGTACATGTATCATCCTTTTCCACCTAATCGAACGTCCTGGTTTTAAGGAGTAATATCTTTTTTTTAATCGTTTCACTCAATTCCAAGACTCCGCGATGCCGCGAGCATTTTGTTATTCTTTTAGAATAATATTTTTTACTTTTAAATACACTTCTACTTTTCTCGTTTGTGTATTAGATTTTGAGTAATAGCGTTTTATCGGTCAGTCTCTTTCTGAGTCCCATAGTTACCGTGAATACGAATGCTTCCGCAGACATCGTCAGTGCAGCCGTGCCAGGGCGCGCAACCATCGCGGCGTTGCGCTCAACTATACACGAAGAGAACGCTTCAGGCGCTTTCCTGTTCCGGCAACGACAAAGCAAACGGCGGCGCGTCTCCCTTAATGTGGCGGATGCATGCAGGCGGGAGACAGTTTACAAACAAAGCGAGCTAGCTTGCGCGAAGCAAGGAGGGAAGAGAGAGACAGGGGCGAAACGAGACGTGAAATTAGCGCTGCGCGAGCTCAGAAACGCGCGCGGCGGCAATTAATATAGGAGCTGTGCCCAGTGCCCCCGTGAATGCCGCAGGCGATGATGTATGGCCAGTGGGCACGCCATACCAACCCGGGTGAGCGGCGACGACGCGCAGTGACCCCTCCTCTCCGGAGGCGACGGATGTTGTCGTTCTGGACCGACGATCTCGGTGGCTGACGCGGCCGCGTGTGAAGCGGGCTCCCGTATTATGGGAGGCTTTGTTTTCCTTCGATCCTGTTCACTCCTTGTCACCCAGTCCAGCGAGTGGCCGATTCAGCTGGTAGCAAAGGATTCAGGTCGTGTCTACCAATGACGAGCGGCTAAAAGAATGAAAAATTCTTAGAACAGAATGGAAACGAATATTTTTTTTTCTCCTTGTCTGACGATTATTTTCGCTTTCCATTCCATAACGCGAAGCCTTTGTAATCGCTTTTAACGGCCACTCGCGGTGACGGTTGATAAGAAATTAATGAAATCGAAGGAAAAGAATGGGGCATTGTCAGTTACCGCCATGTTGTCAAATACCGCCATGTAGTTTGAGACAAAGACATCTAGCCACTCTGTGAGCCAATCAGAGATGGCGATATTGACAATATGGTGCCATTTGAAAGTACTCAAAATAGCACTTACGATGTCTTTGACAGGGCAACGACGCCGCAAATCTTTCTACAAGGATCACCAGGCGGAAATATGGCGCTAGTGGCTACGGGAGCAGCAAGCATAGCAGCTCGGCCATCATCGAAACGATGAGTAGTGCACACGGATTTGGCTAAAATTCGCCCTTCTGACTTCAACCGATGTTGTGACTTTTCTGATCCGTTTTCCAACAAAGTGTTGCGTTATAAATCCAAGAATTAACAATGGTTACGCATTATCGCAGATACTTTTTTCCTACATGTGTGTTTTAAGATTAATTATTATTATTATTATTATTATTATTATTATTATTATTATTATTATTATTATTATTATTATTATTATTATTATTGATAGTAATGTTTATTTAGGCACCACAAGAAGCAACACAGGCAAACGGGCCTAAGTTTGCAGACTTGCGTGACTAGGCCCGGAAGAGTCGGCTACAGCGATGTGGTGATACAGTCAAGGCGAAAAAAAAAATTACGATGCTCAGACTAGACACACTTAACATAGCGCATGAACAGGCAACGTAACAAGGAAAACTAGCAAAGGGAAGTAAAGCAAGTCTACCAAGCAATAGTAAACACAAAACATAGGCAACCTTAAATACCTCACGCCAACGGCGGCAAAGAATTAGTTTTAGTAAATAAATCATAGAATGCAGAAAAATCCTAGTTAATAAAAAAATGTTATTTGCGTATGGTATCCTCCCATAAGCAACATTTATAAGTGTACTTTTTTAGTGAACTGTCAATTGTCATTTTCCAACGTTCTGAAAAGAAGGCGACAACCGTAACTCTGTATATAATCACACTGTACGCTAGTGCGTGTGAAATAACTTTGTTTACTGAGAGGACCACCGTGCATTTTATGCTAAAAAGCAGCCGTGCGCCACTCCTCAACTTTCCACAAAGAAATGCCGCATGGCGCTGCCAGGACGTGATGATGTCGAAATGTATACCGAGGTATCTGATAGTTTCCTAATATTAAACAGGAGTACATTTACATGGAGCACACTGTCCGTCATGCAAAAATATTCGTGGCGATACTGTTTTTGGACAGTGGCGACGACTGCATACAGCTTTTGAGGGAGATTTACCTAGAAAATACCGTTTGCGTTGAATGGGAAGGAATGAGGAGAGAGGAGAAAGTTGATATCTCCAAGGTACTAAGACAGGGATGCCCTGAATAATGCATCAGTGTGAGTTATCTTTGTCATTGAGAGACCTGATTATCAATCATGCATAATGAACATTCAAATTCAGTGTTTTCAAATTTTCTTGAACTGCGTCGCTCAGTTGAGACAGAAAGGTGGATAAAATTTACACTAAAATTGTCAAACCTATCTTAATTAACGTAGGCGTTTAGTAACGCTATAATATAAGCTAACATGAAGTAAATCATTCTCACAGACGCTTCACGTTTGTATAATGTTCGTGCACGTGACGGTTAGACACGACGTAGAAGGCTTTGGCTTATTCATTTAATTTATCTATACTGCAATCCCCACTCGGGTGTTAGACATGGTGGGTTATAAGGCAAAAGTGATTACGAAATTCGCAGAAACATAAATGCAGATACAAATCACAGCATACAAGATAAAAAAAAGCACGCAATTTCACGACACTATTTTCGAAACAATATAGTAAAGACTTGGTGAGGAACTTCATCATTAGCTAGACTGTCCCACTAGTGAACAATTTCCGAAATTAAGGATACTTGAAGCAATTAATGCATGTACGAAAGGGAGTTACTGTTAAATTATGCCTTTGTCTGGTGGCATATACGGAAGAGAAAGATTACTTTTGATGTATGAGTGCTGTAGTGCCCATTAATTAGCCGGTAAAAAATGTTAAGACGGGAACAGCGATTCTCCAGGGACACGGCACAATAAGTTAGCCTTGGCGAAAAGAGCTCTTATCCAAGAGCGTCGAAAACTGTTCTTTATTCTTTATTCTTTATTCAAGAATTACCCCGCATTGCCCGAAGGCGTTATAGCAGGGGGGTTACAGGAGGGAAAAAAACAAATCTTCATTCGTACAGCACACTTGCTCTTCGCACAGCTGATTCCACTCCACAATAGTTTTCACAAAAAAGGAATCCGCAAAGAAGTGCGTCCTGGCACGGTATTCGCAGATTTTAAGTGAATGGTCATTACGCCTAGAAATATAATGTGGTTCTTTCAAGTAGCTTTTACTGCTAATTCCAGTCTTATTATTAAATATGAGGTATAAAAACTTCAGTCTCAACTTTTTCCGCCGAGAGGAAAGCAGCCTTCTTCCCCCTCTATTTTGTCAAATTCAGTTTTTAGAGGATCCCAGATTATAGAAGCATCGTCTACTATTGGTAACATAACCGTTTTATAGGCTGGCAACCGAACAGCAGGGATTCATAATTTTAATGTTCTTCGGGAAAAGAATCCTTTCCAGTTTGGGGTAGCTGCAACGTCATCAGTGTGCTTTGACCAATGAAGGGTGTTATTGATCCGCTGCCCTGAGTATTTAAAGGTAGTTGTTTCAGTAAACATTTATTAGCTAAATCTTAAGGTTTTTTTCCTTCCAGAGTGATAGTAATTAAAACAGTATTTTCGAAATTAGTTTCAATTTGTCAGAATTGACACCATTCAATATACTTCTGCAAGTCCGGATTCAGCTTGTGTTGGCCAGAAGCGCTTTTGAGCTTCGAGTAAATAGCGCGATCATCAGCGTACAATTTAATTTTCACTGAAGTGAATGTTAATGTGTCAATAATGAATATGAGAAATAAAAACAGCCCAAGCGTGGCTCCCTGTGGGATTCTAGAGTCTACTGAAAGTCGTTCTAACGAGTAGTCTCTGTAAAAAACATATTGCTGCCAATAGTTGAGATAAGCTTGCAACCAGGTTACCAATTGCGCGTTTTGAGGATTTCATTTATTTTATAAAACAGCCTTTTGTGTGAAACATTGTCAAATACTTTGCGGAAATCCATAAAGATTGCGTCAGTCACCCTTTTCGATTGTTACTGTGATATCACGAACGGTTTCAAGTAGCTAAGCAGATATAGAATAACCTTTTGTGAGCCAGTGTTTGTGCCTTGACAGTATATTTACGTAACGCATGTGACAGCTTAAATTCGACGTTTAATTTCAGATTGTGAGAATATGAATACAGCATGATTCAAAAGAACACAAATAATTTAGTTTTCGTAGCACGGAAAAACTTTTATGAGGTCTACATTATCCTTCAATTTTTCTGGTTCTCGACGTTTGGGATAGAACTACATTCTTCGCCGCATGCATTGTGGACACGGGGATGACAATTATCTGAGCTTTACGCAGGTCAAATACTATGCTTCCGCCCTTGATCTACCGGAAAGCTGTCGTGAACTTTAGTCCGAAAGTCGTGAGAAACGGGAGCTATTTGTTCAAATTCGCGTGAAAGAGCTCAGGCACTCCAATATCTACGCCCTTCTATACAGTCGATCAGTCTTTTTCACCTGCTGTATTCCAAATCTGAGTATAAAATTTATTCCAATTGGTTTTGGTAAATTAATTGACTGCTGCGCTTGCGAACATCCATCAATCGAATGCATATTGTAATGCTGCGGAACCCACAGTGTTTCAACCCATTCAAGCCGGTTTTGTAAAAAATAACAAAACGTCCATTTCGTGAGCACAATTTGAAGTCTGACTGATCGTTGTGCTGCGAAGCCCAATTACGATATGAAGACTACCAACGTGAACACAACCGTTGCTTCACAATATCATCAAGGAGCCTATGCGTCATACAGCGAGTTTCGGCCACTTACATGTAGCTTTTTAATAACGAGCTGCGTTCTAGGAGGCCATTTTTGTAGAAACTTTCCTAACGTCGGACTCGCTAAAATATCGCCAATTGTTCATTCAATTCGTCCAAAAAGTCGCCGGTCGTTAGATAGGAAACTGTGTCGCTAAACAAACAAGAAAGCCGCTAAGTCTAGCGACAAAATCACTAGAATGGCAACACTGATTACGTGCCGGTAAATTATCAAAACAAAGCTGATTTTGTGTTTTTAAAGATGGTTAGTTTAAATGGCCCCAAGAAGGACAGGGTGATGCGAACGGCGGAATGTGAAACTCGTTTTGGACTGGCCGGCGGCAGCATCCTCTGCAATGCAGACGTGCAACGCACATCCCGCAGGTGGCTCGTAGCCGAGCGCGATTGCCAGAGCGCGTGGTGTCGAGGCCCGAAAGACAAACTACGCTGCCTGAGCAAGGAATACGCAGTAAAATCAGTATACTTGCGAGGGCGCTATTCTGAAAGACAACTTGGCCCCAGCTGTAGTGTCGGATTTTCCAGTGTGCAGCCGACCGCACCCGCTTGCTGAAGCGGGGGAGGGGGGGGGGAGTCAAATCGCTTACTTTGCCCCCCCCCCCACTTCTGACAGTGGGGAGGCAAATGTCGTACCCCCCCAACAGGTAGACCCGGTAGTGCGCCTATCAATACAGGCCTGCGGAGGATGATAGTCAAAGTCAAGCGACAGGTTCCCGCTATAGCTGCTGAGATAAGTTGCTAGCGGCATTTATTGGTTAGTTCCACTGATTAATGCTGTGACGTTTCACTGTTTCTAGCCATCATCTCGCATTAAAAAACACATTAAAGCAAACTCTTGTGTGGTCGCAATTCGTGCACTGGTATCAGGATCAGGCCACCAAGTCACAGGCTACCAAGCCACGAGCTTTTCGGAGAGAGTGTAATCAGTTTACTCCGTCAAACAGCTGTCACCCCAGTGTTGGGGGAAGCGGCGAAGAAAAGTCCACTTGAAGAAATTTTGGCATAAATGCCAGAGGCCAGAAGCTAATCACATTTCGATCACAGCTGCAGGCGCTGCTGAATCCTCATATATCCGCATCATCTCGATCGCATCACCAAGCAAAGTGCGTCGAAGAGTCACGGACCAAGCGCACGCCTCGCGTGCCGCGCAGACCCTCCAGTTCCCGTCGAACCGTACACACGCACTCCCTCGCAAAGAACCACGATCCGACCGTGGCAACGGCGCGAGAACTCTGTGCTGACGAATCACCCAACAGCAGCAGCAGCAACGCGTAACTAAAGCGTGCACGCAGCAGATCCTCTCTCGACGCGATGCGTCGTGCGAAGTGTGTGGGTAGAGGGCGTCGTGATCGCCGTGCTCAACGGAGCGTCAGCGCAACTCCACAGGTTCACAGGCAAGGCTGCTGCGCGCGCAGGGTTAAGATTCTTAAGAACGCGGCCGCGATCACGCTGGCGCCGACGGCACCGCTTGGACAACAGAAGCCGAACAGAGGGCGCAGCCATAGAATAGGGAACGAAGTCTGAGAGAGAGAGAGAAAGATGATGTAGCTCGCGCGTGCAGGCCTGCCAGTGCTGGCCGCTCATGCATGCTTTGTCTCCCAGACGCTTCTCGATTGAGCCGTCCGCTTGATAAATGAACGCGCGTCGCCACTGGCGCTGCTATAATACAGTTTCTCCTTGTTCGTAGCCCTCTACAAGGCTTTTACTTTTATTTTTTGCCTTCTGGACGGCCCGAGCCACCACCTCAACGGGCCACCGGATATTCGTGGCGGGCGCCCCGAGTATAATGCGGCGTTATATAGCTTTAAGATCTCGGGTGCAAAGCGTGTATAAACGCTCAAATTCGCGTGCGCGCGCGTGCGGTCAGGGGATACTTTGCCGGGCGCCCGGTGGTGGCTAGCTTTTAGCAGCAAAGGCAGCAGAGGAGGAGGGGGAGACGGCGGCGCCGCGTAACAACAAGCTTTGTTGCACGAATGCTCCCGCGAGAAGACGAGGCTGCTGCCGCGCCGCCGGCAGAAGAAGACGTCTCTTCACGACTCTTCTTCCCGACGCCGCGCGGAGGAGGGCCGCCATTACGGCCTTGATTAATAGTGGTCGTCGCGGTGAGGAAGAAGAGGCGACGGAGCTTGAGGAAGACGGGGGCCCGAGGGTAAGAAGGGGGCGTGCGGGTAAGCGCTTCCACTTGCAGTGATGCTGCTGCTGCTACACGGTCGCCAGCGGCTTCCTACGATGCTTAAGCGAAGCATTTGGCGCTGAATTTGTTGCATGGACGGAAGCCTCTTTTTCGGCTCTGAAGCGACTCGCTCGCTCGCGCGCATGTGAGGCGTGCGGACGAACGTGTAATCACGGATGTGCGGATGCTGACCTGCGCGAGGGAACACGCTTTCGCCTTGCAGAGAGACGGAAAAAGAAGGGCGAAGGGGAAGGTGGGGGGGGGGGGGGAGTCTGGTAGTGCGTCCCGCACCGATGGTGTATATACATACATATATACTAGACTAAGCGGGCACGACCGCCCTTTCCATTGAAAACTAGCTCCTTTTCCGTCTGTAGTTCTCACTTAAACACTGCGAGCTGAGTCAAACCCTGGTGATGGAGGCTGGGAGAGGGAACAGATAGGGCGGCGAGGGGGGGGGGGGTGGCGAACGACTGGATGGGGGTGTCAATGAGCATGCACTCACGCGCACGCTCCGAAAAGAAGAGGAAACCTGATCCTCGAGTCTCAGCCGCAGCGTCACGATCTGCTCACGTCCAAGGCTCGCTGGAATTAAAACAATTGCGCAGTTGCCGATACAAACGGTTCATCCCCAGTGCCAGGTCAACGATGCCGGCAATTATATAATGAAATTGTAGGTCTTATATATAGACTGCGTGGAGCCGGGATGGTGTGTCCGCGAGGGGGCACCACCGTTTTGAAGATACAAATTAATTTTGCACCATCAACGAGGAGGCTGCTCGTTTGGCGCTGCGTTGTCGGAGAGAGATTGCGCCGTAGCGATCGATTTGTGCTAGTCGATGGGTCTGCATATGTGTCGTGTGGTAATGTGCCTAGATGTAATGAGGCGAAATTGTACGCTTAAAGGAGTTGGCGTTTGCGGAGATTTCCATCTCCGATCGGTATGTGGTCACTGCTTTTTCGAAAACGCTGGCCTCCAGGTGCCAACATTTGATTCACTCTTATAGGCAGTGAGGCAAACCTTTGGCGCCTGTAATACACCCAACTACGTCCACACTTTTGTTTGTTTGATGTTTCTTTGTGCGCTTGTTTGCTAAACATGCGAATTAACTGCTTTCTTTTCGTAGTAAGCATTCGCTGAAGAAGCGAATGCCTAATTGTAATATTACTTATACCTGTTGTAGTTAATATCTGGCTTATAACTGCTCATGGGCTATTCAAAAATAAAAAAAAACTCTGAATTGAATGCAATCAAACAACTCGTTACATGCTACGTGAATTGGAGGTAACTTTTCTTTTAGGAGCCGCTTTTCTTTAGTTGCTCAGAAAAAAAACATGCTTACGGAGGTTGTACCACGCACTATTACATGAAATCGCTTGTTTCGCTTGATCTAACGCGGCACATCTCAATCGTGCCACGTCATCTGTAACCCACAGGCTGTAGATTACGTTGATTCTCATACTCTCTTCATTAGTCAATTGTTTTGAATGTTTAAGATAGAGGTCATACGAATAACACTGATAAGATAGCGCCTCCCTGTCTGACGCCCCCCCCCCCCCCCCTTCCCTTATATGACTCAACTACCTAGGTACCTAGGAAGACAAGCTTAGGTGCTTATACAGCAGTGCTTTTGGGATAGGATCGTTTCGTGCATTGCTGATAGGCTTATATAGAATTTTTTCTGGGCTTAAAGCAAATACATGTAGCAACAGTAAGTATAAGCACACATTTCGATGAAATAGAGAAACGCTGCAAAGCTTTAGCAAAAAAAAAAATGATTTCCAGTTTCGCCCCTGATGCGAAACAGTGACGCGACAGCTATAGCGCAATATTAACGCCTGCAGTAAACATTCGCTGGTACGCGCGCAGTGGATCTCCTTTCGGAAAGCAATTGAACAAAACGCCCTAGTCATCTTTTTTTTTTTTTTTTTTGAAGTGGTGCTCCTGGCTGGTGGATAGACGCGTCTATTTCTTCCTGCTCTTCTC
Organism: Dermacentor albipictus; assembly: GCF_038994185.2. NCBI lineage: Eukaryota > Metazoa > Arthropoda > Arachnida > Ixodida > Ixodidae > Dermacentor > Dermacentor albipictus. Next base: position 6,218,332 of record NC_091827.1, read on the forward strand.
TATCTGCCTTTCGCGTCTTGCCAATGGCTTCGTTTAAAATCGTTTACCACGATGCCGGTTTACGGCGACGAGTTGACGTCACGGAGCAATGAAGTGTTGGATTTATCGGGCGCTCTGAAGGCTCGGCGAAAAGAAGACAGGCAGTACTATGCCACTTCACGTACACGATTTCTATGCACAACTGGCTCAGAGCGGAGCGAGACAAGCTCAGCGCTCTCATCCGAAAATTAGTCAAGAGGGCTCTCGGGCTACCCATCAGGACCCATACCGAGGATCTCCTCAAGCTGGGGTGCATAACACCGCCGAGGAGATCGCCGAAGCCCAAGAACGCGCGCAACTCACTCGCCTGAGCACCGCAGCGGCAGGTAAACGCATCCTCGAAGAGCTGGGTTACCACCCAGCGGGATTCCACATGGTCAGTACCCTGATCCCTAGGTGCATTCGAGACAAGTTCGAAGTGGCCCCTGTGCCCCGAAACGTCCATCCCGTCCACAACGAGGGCAGACGCAAGGCCAGAGCAGCAGCCATTCTCAAGCAGATCAAGCAACGAGACATTAGAGCAAGCTTCGTCGACGCCTCGGAGAACAGCGAGGAAGACCTTTGGCGTCGTTGTGGTCGACTCCAGCGGTAAAATTTCCTATGGCGCCTCCATTCGCACTTCAGACCTCGGAGTCGCCGAGCAAGCCACCATCGCCCTCGCCCTGCTAGACGGTCGTAGGTCCGAGATATATAGCGATTCCAAAACGGCAGTTAGGGCGTTTCAAAAGGGTTGCATCGCCAAGCAAGCTGCTCGTCTTCTTAGCAGCTCGAGTCCATATGCTTCACGCATCATTCAATCCACTGGTTTCCCGCTCACGTTGTGTCGGTCGAGGGTGCTCCCCCAAACCTCAATGAGTCTGCTCACGTGGCTGCGCGTGACCTCACCGACCGCGCTTCCTCTGTAAGGAGCGCCGACTCCCCTCCTCCCTACGGCCACAGGGACGCTCCCACTACTCACAGCAAGGTTATTAAATTCTTCTACATGTCTAGAAGGGTCTTTCCACCCCTCACCCCAAGCTGAATAGGGCGCAAGCCGTTTCGCTTAGTCTTCTACTCACCAGCACATATCCGTGTCCATCCGTTCTCCACGAGGCTTACCCCGACGTGTATCGCGACGACGCCTGCCCGTCCTGCGGGCAGACCTCCACTCTAGCGCACATGCTCTGGGAGTGCGGGTCGACATACCCCAAGTTCATCAAGGAGGAGTGGGACTCGCTTCTGCGTGAGCCTCGCTCTAGAAAAGCAAATCCTGGCTGTCCGGCGTGCCCGCGACCAGGCCTGTGGGCTATAGACCTGCCGGGCCCCACGTGGGACTAGCCGGGGACGCGACGAGTTCGCCTTCTTGCTGGACCTGCAATAAAGTTTCTTCACTCAATCACTCACTCAGTCACGCCACGCGTGGTGCGATGGTCCGAGATCCGCGCGCACAAGATCGCTGCCGAGCTGCTGGTGGTATACGGGTAATTTGTAAGAGTACGCCAGCACACGGAAAGAACGACTAGAGAAAGAAAACCGTGAAACGAGAGACAGAGAAAGGAACAATTAAGGTGCAGGAAGGGTGCTAGTTATGTTTTCCGTTTAATGGCATACCCTTACAAAGTATCATGTACCAACTCGCCCAACACACCACTCTTAGGGGCTACGGGATTCAGTAAGCGCGAATGCTATAGGATATATTCCGAGGGAGCTACAATGGCCGCTGCGCTCCTGCTGCCATCCCAGGTCCTCGGCGTTTCACGCGCCTGGGCAGTCGAGGCCGTGCTCGCGTGCGCAGCCTGTTGTCCCGCTACCGAAATGGTGCACGGAAGTCCCTGAGCCGTGCTGGGTTCGACAGCCGGCTATCGAGATGCCCGAAGCACTCGGGCTCGTGAAGAGCCTCTGCTGGCAGCTCTGCAGAAGCTGCGTTGCTGACCGCGCAACGCGGGAACGGCGACGGGTTGTTCGGTGACGGCGAACGGCTTCCGCGGAACTACGTGGACGACAGCGCAGAAGGCTCGCCGTGGTCGTCCCGGGACCGGGATGAGCTCTGTCGGCGGCCCTTCGGTGCCGACCACGACTAAAGGGGCGTATAACATCGCGGCAAGCGCGTCTTGCGCACGTGCTATAGTCAGACAGTTGTTGCTCGAGTGCCACGCGTGAGAACTGATTTTAATTATATCGTATTTATATATGTGGTCCTTAATTTTATCACTCAGTTGTCGTCCAAATCATGGTGCAAAAAAAAATTTTTTTTCTAGTGTCTTCTGTCTTTTTTCAGCGCACAAGTCGAACCACCACTTTTGTGTACAGGGTGCAGAGCGTAACGCCAGCCAATTATAGCGCGCCAGTGAATCACAGCAGCTCCATGGCGGCAACACTGTGCAGTACGTCGTGTGCAGGCGCACTTTTCTCCATGTTGTCGCATCGGTGTAATACCTTCGGCTGGCGATGCGAGTCGTAGGTATAATTCTCGGCAATTCATAAAGGATCATTTTGTTTCTTATAAACTTCTCCCAAAACGCTTTTGTACTTGCAACGGTCGCCGGCAGAAACCGCGGCACCATCGCCAGAAATCAAAACGACTAGAAGAATAACAGTTACCGCTTAAGAAAGAAAGAAAGAAAGAAAGAAAGAAAGAAAGAAAGAAAGAAAGAAAGAAAGAAATAGAAAAGGAAAGAAAGAAAGTTGGGTTACGTAGCAGTCGCAGTATGACGGACTCCCATATATTCACCACTGATAGCCCATAAAAATGTCTTGTGTTTACAAGACGCGTAATTTCGCTTCCAGGAAAGCGCATTCTTTATTTCTCTTTCTTATCTGCCACATAATGCTGCAACCTGATATGAAATCGACTGAACGCGAAAAACGGTTTTACGACCGTCCTTCATTTCGAGTAAACCACTTTCATTAAAAATTTATTATGGCTCATATTGCGCAATGATTTGAGATGTTCAAGTTGTGCACTGGAGTCAAATCAAAGACGGCAATCTATTCTTGAGCTCTCGCCAACGGACGGCAAACAAGCATATAGTTGCCGAATCTCTGGCACCCGCTGGCGAATCCCATCAAACGCGTATTCGTTTTATCTCGTTTATATACCGCATTCTGCTGACTATAGTCCGCGATCTATACATGTCTAAAAGTTTACCTTTGTGGTACTGCAGACCACGCATACGTGAGGACTGCACACGATTGAATTATTTATAATCGTAGGCACACTTCAAAAACAATTGAATAAAGAAGAAACGAGGCTTGATTGTCCCCACGACTTTGTACCATGCTAAATCACATAGCGAAATAGGCTGCATGCAGAAGACATCGAGAAGAGAAGCTTATGTTCAGGCGAAATTCGGCACTGCGGAGTTTACATCACGTGTGGATCAGTAGAAATTTTCATATTTTAGAAGAACACTAAAGAAAAACAATAATTCAATGTAGACTAATGAATAAATATTCCAAAACTGTATTGTGGTCAATTTTGGCGAAAAGATTCATTACTAGGAGAAGAAAAGAAGATTAAACTTTTCTTTTTCTTTTTTGCAAACCTCAAACCCAACGCCGTATACACCAGCGTGACTTAACGGGTTTCACTTAATGCGTTCGCATTTCGGCCTTTCAGAGCGCGGTAGAGGTTCTAGAAGCTTGCCAGGTTTAGCATTTGTCTTCATCGGATGATAATGTGATCGATGTTTACCTGTAAGCAATGGACTATAGGCCCTAGTAGACGCCGCCAAAGTTTATGACGTGTCGAGGAGCAGGTGCTGGAAATTCAAGGAGGTGTCGCCACCCGCATTTCGCCTCTGGTTTACCAAGCCTCGCCTCACGAGAACAGTGACTTTCTTGGTATTGTAGAAGGCCAACGTGAGAAAATTATAAATTGATCGAATTCTGTGGTCTTACGTGACGAAGCCACGATCTGATTATGAGCCACGCCGTATCGGGGGACTGCAGATTGATTTTGACCAGCTGGGGCTCTCTAACGTGCACCTAGGTACCCCCTGAGCGTTTCTGCACTTCGCCACCATCGGAATGCTGCCGCCGGGGCCGGAGTCTAACACGCGACCTCGAGTTAAGACGCACCAAGCCATAGCCGGAAAGCTACACTGCGACGGGTATTGTAATAAAACAGGTCGAGTTCTTTCTATTTTGTGTCCCCACAAAGGAGCCCTGACTGATATTTTCAGAGTTGGGGAAACTCTACCACATGCTTCTCGCACGCAAACAAATGACACTCGGCACGTATGATGGTTGGGAAACGCGTACGAAATATTTTAATTGGATACTAAGGCTGTTGTTTAAATGCCGCCCTGGCGTCATCGACTTTATCGTGACGTCATGACAAAGGGCGAACTGTTGCTGACGTCGTCAGGCAATAAGGTTAGCTATCATGGCTTTGCTCATAAAAGATAAAGAAGAGTGCCGAGCTCGCGTATGGCAGCCGCAGAGATCGAAGAGAACTAGTGTTTCGTGACGTCATGAATCATCCATTTCGTAGGTTCTGAATCCGAAATTGGTCTGTAGAATGAAGTATTATAGTAAATGGTTTAGAGCATTCTGACGCTTGCCAGTGTTCTTTTTATGCGAAGCATATTACGAGAGCTCAACCCAGCTCCTCAGGCGCGGCGGTGTCGCCTTCAATACCACGTGACACCGTGACGTCACGACAGAGGAGAAACGGGGCTCCAACTCGCGCCGTCGCTCGCGGCGTCGCGATAAGCAGCTGCGCTTGCCTCTGCTAGACACTCACGAGGTGAGATGCCTCCTGGAGACAGAGCTGCTCCTTGGAATGAGAAGCGAAGGTTGCGGCGTGCTACAGAGACTGATTTCTAGAAGGCTTTGGCTCAACTCTTGCAAGATGGGCTGGGTGGGAATCGAACCAGGTTCTCCGGAGTGTGAGACGGAGACGCTACCACTGAGCCACGAGTGCGATGCTTCAAAGCGGCACCATAGAGTTTCTCACTACATTACCTAGAGGGAAATCTGGCGCTGCTGCGCTGTGGTATGCATGGGAATGCCGGTATATTGTGGATTCGGATTGGCATCGTTCTCGTAGAGACAGGACGCCTTGAAGACGCGCTTGGTAAGTACCGTTCCGTCTGTCACAATGATTCATTTTCTACTAGAACAGCACATGAAAAGCTGTTTTAGCTTTATTATTACGCGAAAACATGTTTTGTTTAACTATGAGAACTTGTTATTGTGTGTATGACTACATGCTACGTAAAAAGTATCAGCGGGCCGCTAAAGTTGGAGGACAGACGACAAGGTTCGCGCTCGCTTTGCAACAGTTGGTCGTCTGTTCTTGCTCTTCTCTCTCTTGGCCATGCATCGTGGGTGAGTAAAGATGTAATATGCGTGAATGGAAACATTTTATGAAGATTTTACTTTGAGAACGCGTTATTTGCGTAGCCATATCCACGTTTTAGACGAAGCCTCTTACAACACCAGCCAACACGAGCCTCACAGACACATATACCATCATTCCCATGACGGCACGGTGCCCCCTTAAGAAACTCCCATAGACGGTGGCGCCAGATTACCCTCTAGGTGTTATAGTGAGAAACTCTATGAGCGGTACAAAAGCGCCTCTAGTGAATGCGGTGTTGCCTTAGAAACGAGCTGTTTCTAAGGCTCAGGCGTGCGTCGCTTGCTCAGGCGCACACTTCGTTGCCGCGCCGAACGCTGCGTTGCTCGACGCTCACCGCGTCCAATGCGGGGCGCGTAGTCGCTGCGCCGTAGCCCATTGTCTTACACCCCTTGGCGAGTCGACGGGAACGCTGTCGCGTTCCACTCTTGAAGGCGAAGCAGAGTAACGCATGAGTTGTTTCTTCGTCTAGCCGAACCAAATATAGCCAAGCAACAGCAGTTCACCAGGCTGAACAGTGGTTCAACAACTAAAATAAAGGCTAGTATGCTTCGCATCCTGGGCTTAACCTTAGCTAAGCCACAGCCATTTTTTTTCTACGGGATTTATAAGGCTAGGACCTTTATTTAATGCAAAAAATTCACAAGTGAAAAATGGCCTTGTCTGTATACGTACTCCTTAAAGCCCAAATTTGCTCCATACGGATCGATTACACTACTGGTGTGGACTGGGAAATACGGTATGCCCTGCGACTCTGTCCAGACACGGTGAAGCCTTGGAGTGGTTTCCTCCCTTCAGCCGTGACACTGGCGTTCAAGAGGAGGACGATACTAGACAAACTTCAAGCGCGAATTACGCATGGCTCGGGGCGATCGAAGTGCTCGCGACGTCAGTAGCGAACGCGACGGTCAGTCGCGTCCTTGATGCTAGAATTAAGTCGGCGGAGTCATGGCTAATCGCTTCTCCATGTGGAAATGAGATACAGCTAGACTAACGAGGATCTGTAGTATAACTCTGCCACTGGACTCCGTTATCTATGAGACCGTTGCGTAAAGCGGGAAAGGTAATGCAAATAAAACTGAAGAAAAAGGAAGAAAATTTTAAAAAATTAGCCATTGGACTGAGCGCTCACGAACGATGAGCGACCAAGATGGCCGAAACAATGCGGCGTATTAGAAGATATTCTCCAACGGCGTCATGTGCGTCGATCAGGCGAGTCGATAAGAGGGAGATCGACTGCTCGATGCCTACTGTTGCGTAAGAGCAACTAAAATAATTTTTTTTTCTTTAAGCAACAGTGAATGTTCAAGTGAAAGGACCACGGCAATTATTCGCTGCGCGCTTCGCAAGCAACACGAGATCCTACCCGAAGCTAGCAAGCATTATAGACACGACCTTTCGAAATATGAATTTAGACAACCTGTGCGTTGCATATGTACCGTTCAACGAGACTTGTTTGCCTTCTTAAGTAATTGTCGTCCTTTTGACAACGGGAATTATACAAACTACCCGCACACAGATACAAACTTAAATTACGGCCCTAAGACTTCAAGATGGGCTATTCTCAGAAAGTATACAGACAGCAGTCGGCAGAGATAAATGGATTGTCAATAGACATTTTTAGACTGTATGGTAAGAGATATGTATACTTTCTATAGATTATCCAAATATATTTTTGTGAGGTAACATTTAATACGTCTCTGCACTGTTTCACAGTATACGGAAAAGCGTATGCTGGAACAACAATTGATTTCACGGAACATTCCCAGTTCGTATTTTTCGAAGTTGGTGCTGTATATACAAACTACTCTAGCAAACGGTTGAGCGTTCAGTACTGGCTGAGTTCAATCCCGCAATTACCACGCGTCCCGAAAAGGCCAACTGCAACAAAATTTGACTTTGGCTGAATTGGTTATGGGTAGTTTACCGAAGCAATCTCCAGCAGGATACAGAGCTGGTTACTATCGAATATTTTTAAAGCCTTAGAAAGCTCGTGGGACGAAAAATCCGATGTCGGGCGTTACGCCATCCGGCGTTATGGTACCAAAATTCATGACACCAAAATTCATGGGGAATTGCAACCCTCGACCTCTGGCGGGAGTCGAATCCACTACCTGTGGTGTTAATTAAGGTGAATTTAATTAAGACCTACGAGCTTTGGTGAGAGTCGAACTCACGACCTTTGGTATTAATTAAGGCATTCGAACCCACAACCTTTGACAGTAGAACCCTCGGCCTTTGGTGGGAGCCAAATTCAACGGCCCCGAAATTGAAGGTGCCACCACTGATGGTCGAACCAACGACTATTGGTGGAAGTATAACCAACGACCTTCGGTGTTAGTTAAAGCACAGTTAATAGAGTTAATTAAGGTACTCGAACCCACGACCTTTGGTTGGCGTAAATAAGTGATAGAGAATAACAACGCATTCGAATGAGAGTGTCGAATGAATGTCTCGTGAGCGTGCAGGCTTTCGCCTTCATCCTCTTTAGCGTGTGCTGTTAAAGCGACTGTCAAGTTTATTAGCACCATTTAGATAGTACCTAAGTACACGATGTATGTACCTGTTGGTTGAGTACCCTAGACCATGACCTCCTAGATATTCCGCACGCCGCGGACGCCTTCCAGTCACGGAGGTCATATATACTCATGTTGCGTCTATTATGGCTGGCTCTTACACTCCCATTTCAAGCGTATAATTTAAAATGGAGGCTGCTCTATATCCCCACTACCTTAAACCAAGATTTTTATGCAGTTAAAAAATTTTACAATTGAGCTTAAAAGTCATTATTTTAATTTTTTTACTTTAAGACTGACACAGTGGTGATTATCGCACAGTCATTATCGCGGTGATTGGAAATCAGAAGTTACCATTTTCTCTCTATTTCCGTGTTTCCAATATGCACGGACAAGTGGCAGTATCCTAAAGGACAGGTCGATTAGAAGTAAAGCGGTCTGCGAGCCCACTCAGAGCAGTTTTAGACTATAAGTTCATTCTTTTGAGGAGAAGACTGCACACATCGCTGTACACTGAAACCTAGCGCAGGGAGCTTTCTCCCACTCTCTCTCTAGCCCTCCTCTCTCTGCCTCGTGCCTCCAACATCGTGCGCCGTGCCCCTTCCTTCCCACCGCTCTATGAGGAATATTATGCAACACTCAGTGTTAAATGAGAGCAGTGTTCCGGGATGAGCCGCTGCGGCTCTCAATTCTTGCGCTCGCTTAAAATTCACCCGCGCGTCCTTGATCTAGACCTTGCGTCCTGTCTTGCACTTAGCCAAAAAATATAAAAAGAAAGAAATGGAGCGAGATTCTATCTGCAACCCCCCTGCACTATTAGCGCACACTTATGCGAATATGTAGCGCCTCCTTTAAGACTGAGGAAAACCGAGGCTGGAAAAAATAACTGTGGTAAGCGAGACTTCTCGGTCCATTATGTAATCCTTTCTTCTTTTTTTTTCCTCACTGAATTCGCAATTCGAGGCTACGCAATGCTGTTTGAAAGATTCTTCTGTCGCTGTATCGGACACTTAAGGAAACTCCGGCGGTTTTTCGATGTCCACTGATCCTAATAAAATTTTGACCATACGTTCTCTTTTGCACTCTGATTACCTGTGCCAAACAATGTGGCTGCAAGTCATTTAGTTTTCCTGAAAATGAATTTTAAACATTGGTTGCGTGTTCCCGACTTATGACTTTTTACTGGCCATCGTATGTTTGTGACGTCATAGACTACACCGTCACTGTCGCGGAGATTGTCGGTGAAATCGCCGCTGTCTAATCGGGAATACCTGTAAAAGCTGCCTGTGTCGGTCGTCAGGAGACATCAACAGCTTCGCTTCTTTGGCGTTAGCGCCACGCGTACGTCACACGAAGCACCTGCCCGTTTCGGTTTCTTGGTTATTTAAATTTACTGATGAATTTATAAGCAAACTGAACCGCCCTAGCCCTGACAGGGCTGTCAATGCCATTTGAAAACGACAATATCCTAATATGCTTAAAAAAATAAACGCCGGAGTTGCCCTTTAAGCTTCAGCTCTGAATATTTGTGAGCTCCGGTAGAACAGAATAGAAAAGAAAGAAAGACGCAGCCTGGTGCTGTCTGTGGGTTTGAAATGATCCGGCGGAAAGTTTTGAATCAAGCGCATGCATTAATTATAATACTGCACGTCGGTATATCCCGGTAGATTTGAAAAGGCGTCTCGGTTGGATAAAAAGAAAAGTTAATTTCCATGAGTCAAGTGCGAGCACGTGACTGACTACTAGTGTCCTGGAATACTGCAAGATTTTTCTGTCAATGTGTAGAACGCTTAAGCCCCAGCTCTGAATATTTGCAAACGCCGCTCGAACTGAAAAGAAATAAAGAAAGGAAAAAAAGAAAGAAGCTTAGTTGTGTCCAACTGGACTGCTTTCGAAAGCTTCGTGTTCGAAACACGTCGAGCATGAGTTTGAGCAATTCTGGCTTCGTTGGGAATAATGCAGACTACATTCAGGGCTAACAGACGCGTTAAACGGAAGCTCCGTCTATTCGAAAAGGTGGCGGCGCAAAAAGAGAGAGACACGGACGGAGACAAGACGACAAGGACGAGCGCTAAACTTCCAACATGATTGTGAATGGTCCACGAATATATGCGTGTTGTCCGAGCCAGGAGTTATCATCTGCGCATGGGTAAACATGCCAGCCTTTTGCAAGCGTGATGGAGGCCATGCTGACACATTTTTACCCAAATTAGAAATCCGTTCAAATTCTACGATTTCCGCGCCACACTCGTTAACGCTTCTCAATAACGGAAGTGTTTTTAAGGTCAGGCGAAGAGTCCTTGCCCAGAAACCTTCAAAATATTTTCCTTCACACGCATTTTTTTTTTTACTTTGTTTACGTGCTCCCTTAACCTATCGTTAACACATCTCCCCGTTCGGCCAACGTACGCTTTTCCGCACCTTAAAGGAATTTGATAGACTACACCTTCTGCACATTCAACAAAAGACCACCTGTGCTTTGTGCCGCAGTCAAGCTGCTAAGTTGCGACCGGTTCGGTCAACCTGCAAAGCTTTGACAGCTTGTGGGGGCATTAATCAAGCTCAGTGTAGTTTTAATGTTGGTACTAGAAACATTTTAATAAAGTCACGGCTTGAGCAATTTCAGAGCAATTTCTGATGTAATCACATATGCAGTCAACGTTCCGCTTCTTTTCCTTATCAAGAAAATAGCTACACTTCTTTAATGTCACGTGTGGAAGTCTTGTTACATAGACAAAGTTGATCTTCTGTTTGATTAGAATCAGAAATTATTATTATTGAAGTTCGGTCATATTACAAGTATTTAGTACACAGAAGGAAGAAAAGAACTTTAACAGAACAAACTGCAGAACAGATTACTAAGAATAACAAGGTTTAATTTAGCATATCTAATGGTAGGAAGAAAAATTGGTTGAAAAAAAAACAGTTTATTCGCATTGCTACAAGAACAACATAAAAAAAAACGGAAAGAATAGAATACAATAAACTTTCACGTTAGTCTGTTCATAAGTCCTTTTTTAGTTCTCTTTTAAATTGGTGTAAAGATCACTCGTTTTTCATTATGCGTGCGTGGAAGAGTGTGACATATAGATACAGAGGTGAATTCTAGTCTCTTTACCATAGTGCGGACTCCTTTTGCATGCCTTCGCCACGAACTTGACAAACTGGATGACCAACCGCTATCCGAAAAAATAATTCTACAACATCGAATGAACCTATCGTCACAGAAGAAGGCCGTGCAAGCGCTATTGCGCTTTTTACGATCTACCAGCCTGTGTGAACGACTTTAACTGGAACGCCTTTTGTGTGTGCGCCTCCATGTGTGCGTGTATTTTTTCCCCTTTTTTTTAGCGTTTTCCTCTGCCATCTTTCTAACCCCTCTCCCCCATCCCTAGTGCAGGGTAGCAAACCGGAGACTCATATCTGGTTAACCTCCCTGCCTTTCCTCTTCATTCTCTCTCTCCTAGTGAAAAAAAATTTAAACACGAATCCGGTGCTACCATAGATGAACTGGTTAGACCGTGAAAATGTCATCGGTGGTAGCTCATGATTCCCAAATCTCCAGAAAAAAGTACCTAGCTTGCATTTAGTGAGTCCAGAAATGGTAAGGATGTTATTCACGTTTAGTAGGCATTTACCATTAGAAAAGCTTGATCTGCAAGTAATTATTCTTATGGCTTGGTTCTGCACTATCTGGAGAGACGAAATATGAGTGTTATAGGTGTTTACCCGACATATCATACGATAAGTAATATGAAAGTGGATAAAATAGTGGTAAGGTGAGAGTAATGTGGTACGTGTGAAGTAAGGGTGTGTATTAATCAAGATGCGTGTGCAGTAAGCCATTTTCTTTTTTATGTGAGCAGTATGGTTCTGATATTTCAAATTACGATCAAGTACAATGCCAAGGAAAGATGAACATGAACTTGGAGGAAGACAGTGGGCACCAAAAGTGATAGGTGTAATGGATGCTAAGTCTCGCTGATCTGAAGAGAGTTCAACAAATTTAGCCTTAGTTGAAATTAATAGACAAGATGTTGACATTACTCCACACTAGAATATTTTCTAAATCAGGGTTTATTTTGTTAACGAGAGCTGATATATCTTTCTGAAAGGTAAATACAGTGGAATCATCAGCGTACAGAATGCGTCTTGTGGAAGAAAGAAAATTAGGTAAATCATTAATATAAATCAAAAACAGAAGTGGCCCCAGGATAGAGTATTGGGGCACATCAACGTTCGTAGTTCGCTGTCGAGTATAAACATTGGAAATAGAAACAACTTGAGTTCTGTTGTATAAGTAGCTTTTTAGTAATGGAAGGGCAGGACCACATATGCCAAATTGCCGTGAGCTTAGCGAATAGGATATTATGATTTCTGCTATTGAATGCTTGCGTTAGACCAGTAAAAACTGAGGCCGCCAGAAATCCTTCGTCGATTAATTTGTTTAGTTGGTCAGTAAGATGGATGAGCGCCAGCTCTGAGGAATAGCCATGGCGAAAACCAAACTGACATGAAGACTGGATAATAAATTTATAAGGGCATTTTGTTAGCGGCATTTCAATTAGTTCCTCAATAACGTCCCCAAAAAAGCTGTAGAATGAAAATAGGTCTGTAGTTATGTAATAATGAGCTATCGGCTTTTTTTTTAACTGGCATTGCTTTGCCCCGCTTAAGTTCACAGGGAAGTAAACAAGTTTTGAATAATAAATTAACAAGAAATGAAAGAATATCTGAAATTAGGTACGCAATTAAACTAATGTTAGCAGGACTGACCTCATGAATTCCTGCGCTTGTCACTTTTAGATTATAAGAATAACTATATCTTGCGGCGTTGTAGGAAATAAAAAAGAATAAATGAGTATAGACGGTTCATCTTCATGATCTGTGTTGGAGAGGGGAAATTGTTATGAAAGAAAGAAACCGCTAAAAGCATCAGCTCTGCCAGGAGGGGCTTACTCCATTATTTAAAATTGTGGATACCTTTTCTAGTCATGTGTTCCTGTTTAATAAGAAATTGACAAGCCCCTTTTTTAAAGTATTTATTTATTTATTTTTATTTATTTATTTATTTATTTATTTATTTATTTATTTATTTGTTTGTTTGTTTATTTATTTATCTATTTATTTATTTATTTATTTATTTATTTATTTATTTATCATACCCTCAGGGCCATTACGGCATTATAGAGGGGAGTGGTTAGAAGCAAAACGGGTAAATTCAACAAACAGGAGTTAATGAAGCAGAAAACGGTAAGTTAAGGCTACATTTCATGGCACCTATACTCGTGGTTCTGTTATAGTTGGAAAGAATGAAACGAGTAGGGTTACTCTGAACCATTTCCAGTGAGTGCGTTAGGTTCATTTGACTTGGATCCCAGATTGAAGCAGCATACTCAAGTTTGGGTCGTATTTATAGGATTAATTTTAAGGAAGAAGGTGCTTTGGAAAAGTTGCGTCGTAAGTAACCTAGCATTCGGTTAGCGTTACTTACTATATGGGCGATATGGGTATTCCAAGTGAGATCGGAGGTGATGTGAAGGTCAATGTACTTGTAAGTTGTAACCAAATCTAATGGAGCGTTAATGGAGTTATTAGCCGTCTGTGAAGTTCTTTGTTCGGAATACAATCGTTTAGCTGATTTTAGTGCACAGTTAAGAGTGTTGCAGAATCTTTTATATCGGGCACGGAAGTTCACGTTAAGCAGTTGCTTTTTAGTTTTCTTATATAAGTTATCCCGTTTGTGCAATGCTGCTAACAGCTGCTGTGAGATCCATGAATTGTGAGAAAATGCCAGGGTTTTTTTACATTTCTTTTTGGAGATGAACTTTCGTAAGTATAATATAATTAGTGGGAAAAAATGCGATAGAGGCTTTCTGCGGGTCGTTTATTGATTTAATTTCAGATCAATTTGTATTAGCAACAGCAGTTATGAAGCAGTATTTGTCCAGAACATGATTAGTATCTGAAGTTGGGCAAGATCATACATTTGATTTGAAGCGTAAGAGCAAGGGGCAATGATCACTGATGTCATGGCTGAACTATTCGCGATCCTACGGGCGACTACATTTATAACGTCGGTTAGAGATGGGAAAAATGGGTAATTTTCAGCGATTCACAGGCGGCTCTAACATCACTCTCCAGCACAAAAGGCAAAACAATTTGTGACAGTATAATGTACAAAACACTTAAAGGCATCACAAAGGCATGCCAAGCGAAGTATGAAATAGCATTCCATTGGATACCAGGGCATTGTCACATTCTTGGCAACACAACAGCCGATGAAGCAGCACGACAAGCACACCTCAAAGATGATGTGGTCTGATTCCCAATATTAAAGAATAAATTACGCTGCATTGTTAGGACAACGTCTTTAGAAATATGTACAAATACGTGGCTTGACCAGAATTCTAAGAGCTCGGATATGTATAATTTGATCAGTTTATTGAATTCAGATTTTTATTGGCATTAGACAGAAATGTGGAAACCCTTATTCATCGATTAAGACTAGGCACTGCCTACACAAAATATTTCATACATAGAATTGGCCGTGCGCAAACCCCCAAATGTGATTGTGGATTTGTATAAGAAAATATACATCACCTGCTCCTAGAATGCCCACATCACGACACACTAGGACGCCAACCTAAATCAAACCTAATTACATTAGACCACAGATCTTTCAGTTTAAAGAAACTTTTGGGTCTTTGGCCAATAAGGGCCTTGTAGAAGAGCGCTTTGAAAGCACTAAAGACTTTTCCTGAAGACAGCGGCATTGTTGGCCATTATTAACGCTTTCATTATTCCTTTCATTTCAATGTCGCTGTATATATGTATGTGTGTGTGGATTATGTTATTTTGACTGTTCTGTTGTGACTATGTGTGATAATGCATTTACACGAGGTCTGTGCCACTCGCTGACTAGACATTGGATTATTAGGCGACAGTATCATTTGTATTTCTGAGATTTTTTTCTACAGAACTGTCGAGTCATTTACCTTGTATATTTTATGTACCGTGTATTTATTACGTCATAGTGTTACTGTGAAAATGTTGCTTGACAAGTCCTGGTGCTTGTATGAAAAGGTTATTTGATATGTAATCTTGAACCCTATATCTTGCAAGATGGAACCATTCAAGAGCTGAGGAGCAGCCGACGCCTTAAATTGTGCGTCAACATCTTCTTATATCATATCAATAAAAAGAAAAAAAAAATCACTCATCTCGATGTGCAAAACTTTCCCCTCTGGTGAATGAAGCAAGATAGAAAGAGCATGATCAATAAGTGTGCCTGTGCCATTAAAAACTTCCCTTGTAGGAACGTCAATTAAGCAATCATATCCTTGGGTATGGAACAAACTAGTATAGTTAATACAGATGAGTAATGTTTTACCCAGTAAGTTAATGTTCGTATTACCCATTGTAACAATATTTTTTTTTCTAGTGGTACAGTCTGAAAAGTATGACCAAGATTTGTATAGAATTTGTTGACTGACGATCAAGGAGAACGGTAAATGCAGCCAAATATGAAATTCTTGTTCAATCTAAACAGATTCGCTATTAGTAGGAGAAGATAAACGCAGTCAAGGACGTCAAGAGACTAGGTGGGGTGATGAAATTGAAAAATTCGCAGGTGTAAGTTGGAATCGGTTGGCGCAGCACACGGCTAATTGGAGATCAGAGGGAGAGGCCTTCGACCTGCAGTGGGCTTAAAATAGGTTGATGATGATGAAGCGTAGGTCATGTATTCTTCGATAAGCAATATGTTTTGTTTACTGGTTCTGCTTCTAGGATTGCATGTGATTATTATATCTAGTTTCTCGTGCTTATTTTGTAGCTAGACATACACCATAGTAGGGAAAAAGAAATAAGTAGTTAGAACCCGGCACTTGTCATGTCATTTTCTTTGTCCTTTTATATTTGCTCGAGTAGTTAATCTGTTACCATGAGTTACACGCTAGCCAAACCAGTATTTTGCTCAATAACATATAATCGTTGCTAAAAAATTGGACCTCCTAATAAAAGCAGTTTACAGGATTGTTAGAAGTTACAGTTGAAACTCGATTTAACAAAGCGATGACCGCGCTCTAATTATTTCGTTAGATCAGGAAGTTTGTAATGTCAAGAAAGGCATTTTTCGATTCTTCGAAATCAAAATTTGTGACGCAACGACACGCAAAAGTTACCGCGACATTGTATTTGCCGCAATTAATCAAGCCATCTGTCGCATACACAATGAAATAATGAAAGCAACCACCGCCGCCCGTACCGAGGCGGTATTGAGTCCGTTGTACCTTGCATGGGCCTCGAAAAAATAAAGTAAGATCGTGACTAGGGCGCCCCGAGGTCTTAACGCGTCCGTAAGTGTAGATATTTGGGCTTGTTGGTGTAACATTTTGAAGTTTTTCTTGTAGCACAAAAAGCACGAGGACGCAGAAGAGTAAACAGGCACACACAGGCGCTATGTGTGTCTGCTTACTCTCCTGCGCCCTCGTGTTTTCTGCGCTACAAGAAAATGTTCAAAAATATTTAACGCAATATCTTAAGCGCACACTCTCGAAGAGGAACCCATCTGTGTCAAAATTAGGAAGACATCACTGTTTTATTCATTTATTTCAGTAAGAACTTCGTTAAATCGAGTATGGCCGAGTTAGTTTCGTAAATTCAGGTTGATGACAACAGTGAACCCTATGGGTACCTGCCGGGGAATGAAAATTTCTTCGTTATATCGGGAACTTCGTAAAATCGTGTTTTGTTAGATCAAGTTTTAAGTGCATTTTATTTCGAAGTTACGTAGCTATAAACTTTATTTCTCAAGGTCCAATTATTTCATTCAACACGGTTCCTTGGCTGCTCGGTAAAAGCGTTTATGTGCGTTTCGTATCTATAACATGATAAGGAGGAGCAGAGGTGAAGCTTCACATTAAATTTTATTTTTTCGTTCTTGAAAAAAATTTTCATAGTATATTTTTCGTTCATTGTACCGGTCTGGACTTTCTGGAGAATTAAAAAAAACATACCCTCTACCACTTTACAGTTAATGATACACCGTCTTGATTACCTGCCAACTTTACACAGGGTATTATACGTTATGTTAATTCCTTATTTATTGTTATTATACATGTCATGAAACGTAAATAGGGATCTTAGGTGGACAGCCATTCGACCGATTTCTTGAACAAATGATAGGTTCTGCGTTGAAGTCCAAAATATGCGTTTTCCATAAAATGTGCACTACAGTACAAAAAAGCATATCAAACGGCACGTCATCATAACAAGTTGGCAACAGGTATCGTACAGCGTGAGAATTGAAATTTAATTTTTCTAGAGTTATCTGAATTATATCACAAAACAGGGCGGCGTCTCTATAGCTAGTAAAACAATGTTCAATTTGCCCAGCACAACACGTAGACGGCGTTTAAATAAAAGAAACGAAGGTACCTTTTGTAACCATTTTAGCAGAGGAATGGTTCCACAACGGAGTTCATAAAATAATGTTCTTTAGTAAAGGGAAACATACATTCGGCGAACTTACGTTAGCAATGGAATACCGATGTAAAATTGGCGGTAGTAAAAAGGGGACGGACGCACCGTGGATAATATAAATCCTCGTGCATAGAATTTCACGCACCACCTCATAGAGGCACTCTTTGGAAGACCAGAGTATCAGTAGACGAACCGCCTAGTAAGCTTCGTGCCTGAATACCCGTTAAAGGGGGGCGGGGATCGTGAAGGAAGCTTACTTAAGGCCTCGGGCCGCTCCGAGACCATCGGCGCGTTCGTCACGTCACATTGCGACAATTTTCCTTACAAAGCGAGAGTACGTGCGCCACTTACGCAGGGATGGAACGCGCGAATAATTGTCGACCTTACACCACTGTCCTTCGTGCGCGTCAGGTCGCACAGAAAAAAAAATTGCTCACCAAAGCGAGAGCGCGCCCGTCACACCGTGTACCGCCCCCGGGACGTGCTCCGGTCGCAGCGGAACGAGCTGCGACGTTTCTTTGCTGCGGTGCAATAAATCAGCGCTCGCGGCATCGCCGTCCTTGCGGCCGTCCCCTGCACTCACGTCACGCACACGACGGCTCGTGCCTTGCACAGGCTCGGTGGCTATTGCCTTCTGCTGCTGAGCACGGGGGTCGAGGGTTCGACTCCAGGCATCGGCAGCCGCACTTAAATGGGTACGAAATGCTCGTGTATTTCGATTTAGGTGAACGTCGCGGAAGCCCTGGTCTCTAAAATTAATCCGCAGCCCTCCACTACGGAGTTAAGCCACCGTGAAGTTTCAGACGTTGCGCCCCACACACTATGATATAATGTACAATCGCCCAATTTTTTAACCTGAACGCGCGAGCATCGACCGGCCAGTCGATAAGCGCCGTATAACGGAGTACAGCGGCGAAGTGTGCGAGAATACGCGCGTGCGCGCAATGCACAGTCCAATGCAGCTTCCCTCTGCCAGGCGTATTCTCGCACACTTCGCCGCTGTACTCCGTTATACGGCGCTTATCGACTGGCCGGTCGATGCTCGCGCGTTCAGGTTAAAAAATTGGGCGATTGTACATCCGTAAAAGTGAAAAATGGTGTAAATGTGTCTAAACTCACACCCTTAGGGTGTCCGTTGCATAAATAACACCCTAAGGATGTGAGGCTACCTGCTAAACGCTTCGCGTAACATCGATTTGCGCAGTGCCCACCGTGGTTGCTTAGTGGCTATGATGTTGGGCTGCTAAGCACGAGGTCGCGGGATCGAAGCCCGGGCAGGGCGGCCGCGTTTCGATCGGGAGCGAAATGCGAAAACACCCGTGTATTTGGACTTAGATGCGCGTTAAAAAACCGAGGTGGTCCAAATTATTCGGGAGTCCCCCACTACGGTGCACCTCCTAATCAGATCGTGCTTTTGGCACGTAAAACCCCATAATTAAATTATTTTAAATTCCCGCAGTGCGTGGAACCTGTATAATCGTCCGACATATGACCTCAAATGTATACTATTGGATATCAAATGATACTGACTGGACAATATTTTCTACCACGCTGACTTCGGAAACCAACGTTGCAAGAGCAGCGGGTAAGATGACCCATTGTTGCCAGCCACCTCTCCTGGTAGAGCCGGTTATATTTATTGCACGGAAATAAGGGCGATTGTTGGAACCACTATAATGGCACAACCAATATTTTCACATTATTGGCAGCACAGGGTCTTTATGGGGCCATGAAATATCACCGTGTAAGCAATATTGGTGCAGTAGGACCAAACATTAACGAACCAGCCTGACAACGAGTAGAAGCAATATTGACCCGTCGTTCTGGGCGACATGGGATGCGGCGGCCGCGAATCGAACTCACGACATCGCGCTACGCAGCAGAACGCCACGTGCACTGAGTCCCCGCGGCGGGTAATGGTCCATGCTTTGCGCAATATCTTGTGCAGCATGGTTGCACGTGATTCGATGTTTTAGTGAAGAAAATGGTAAGCGCTTGCGTGAACAACGACGACAACATGTTGCTGAAAATCCAGCCGATGAAAAAAAAAGAAAAAAAAAAGCTGGCGCAGACGCACGGAGAACGAATAAGGGCATCCCGCGTTGTTAATTTCTGAGGTGGCCAAAATGGAGATATCACTGGTGCCATATGGGAAAAAAAAGATGCACGAACAGCGTGCGTGTCCGCGCATATGCAATTGTGAGAAGCCGACTGGAATTTTTCTTCATCCTCTACGCTCATATTGCCCAACGCAAACCCGGCTCTCTCTATTTTTTTATTTTCTTTTTTTGCAGGATGGCTGACTGCGCAATGAGAAGTATATACCGCGCAGGCCGGCGCCAGTGAGAAAGAAAAAGAAAAGAAAAAGGCAAATGATGGGAAAAAGGCAAAAACACTTTGTACGCAACATGGCGCGACATCCACAGTGCCTGTCCGGCCGAATGTTCGCCAAGGAACAAAAGGCCCTTCTCACGCTTATCTCCCTGCGCGGCCGTGAATCTGTGAAATCCGAGCATTCGATGCGCATTTAAGTTTTCAGAAGCGTGCTCCAGAGACGCATACATTCGCAAGCACGACATTCCAGTTGTGTGGCACAGCATTTAACCTATAGTTATAGGGGATACTTAGGTTTAAAGTGCATTAATAAGGTAGCATTAAGGTAGCATAAGGCTCAAGTGCATTAATGAGGTAGTAGCGGTTAACCGCTGCTACCTTAATATGGACACCACCAAATATGGCACTCAGTATTCGTATAGTCAGGAGTGACATAGGCGTGCCAACGCTGTGCATTATTGGCTGTCTTGGTACGCCGAAAAAGTATCTTTTTATTTAGCGGACGTTTAAGACGTGCATTGAACCATGGTGCCTGTGAATTAGAGGTGATACGCCTAATTTGAATTAATCGATGAATGAGGGAAAGTACTTCCTGCTTGAATAGGCATCAATTTTCTTCAACGGTCCCTGAGCAGAAGTTAGGGAAGCAGTCAGTGATGATCAATTCTAACCCTCGGTTAATAGAATCAAGGTCAGTATTTTCATGATCGCGTTTTTTTCGGACTATTTAACAGAAGGAACATAATTTTGTGTCATGTCTCCTGTTCGCGCTTTAAAAATATTTGTCAACTATGTCCCAACTAGGCCCACAGAAAGTTATTCTAAACAGAAGTGCCTAAGTCAGACTGCTGTATACAGTGATAACTTAGACCTGGCAAGTGAGTGATATTGGAAACAAGGGCGGTGCTGTTTTGAGGATTATATCGAGGATGTTTGCAGAATGTGTTGTGCACCGAGTTGTTTTAAGCTGCAATAACTTAAAGTCCAAACAAATATTCATGAAAGATGAGCACTCGGACGAAGAACTACTGAAGGAAAATCGGTACACCAATTAATATTGGGGCAGTTAATGCTACCTAGGATCAATAATGGATAAGAGGGAAATCTTACGGTGAGACTAGTGAGTGCATCATGAAAGTCTGAATAAAATGTGTTAGATGAAGTAGGCTAGCGGTCACACACAAAAAAAAAAGGAAGTCCCTGTGTCCGGCACATATTTGCGTGCACACTAATTCAACATTAATAACAAGGTAGAAAATCCCGATGAACAGACTCTTCTTGAATTAAGCTTGCAAAATATTAAAACCTGGTGTGACACATGCCAAATGGTATTAAACACAAAAAAAAACTGTTGTCATGATAGTTACGAGAAAAAAGAAACCTCTGTTTCATACATATTCCATTGAGAACACTTTCTTAACAAGGGTTTCCGCTCAGAAATATATTGGTGTTACTATCGCGTCCGACTTAAGATGGAATGGTCATATCGATGACGTATGCACCAAGTCACGCAATGCACTATGGTCCTTAAGAATACGCATTCACAGTGCAACTCCTGCAATAAAAATTCTGGCATACAAAACGTTAATTAGACCAATCTTGGAGTACGCCAAAATAATATGGGACCCTTACACGGTAACGATTAAATCTAAACTTGATAAAATTCAACGCCTCGCTTTAAGGTTTCTTTATAGTAAGTATCGGCGGCATGACTCCCCCTCAGAACTTAACAAAAGTGCCAGTCGACACTTTCCAGAATCTAGAACTTCCCTCGAATGACTAAAATTTCTCTTTCTTGTCATTCATGATCTCGTTAGCCTAAATAAAAACGATTACTTTATCATCCAACCAGACATGTTTTAGGCACAGACACAGTATGTACATTACCCCTCCCTCTGTCTTTATTGATTCCTTTAAATTTAGTTTTTTCCCTAGGGCTATCAATGAATGGAACGGGCTACCAGAAACTATAGTGAAACTATCATCAATAGGTGAAATTCAGGAAAAAGTTAAGTCTACATATTTTACATAATTTGTCCCCTGTGACCTTAATTTGTTCATGAGTATACCTCTATAGCGCGTTTTTCAGAAAGTGTTCGTTTCGTTAGAATATTTGCTCAACTATGAAGACAGTAATAGAAGTGCAATGTTCCGATCCATACCACACGTTACTTTTTCTAGGGTCTGGACACTTTTTGTATGTCTTTCTATGCATCACCTTTGTATGCCACTTTGAATGCCTTTGTGTACAACACACTTTCTTGATCTTGTATACCTAGTAACTGCTGTTTTCACCAAGTTTTCATCTGACAGAATATTCTTGCACCAATAAAATCAACATTGATGTATGATGTTCACTACCCACCAAGGAATGTAACACTTTGTATGTTCTTTCTGTACTTGTTCCACTCCTGTAATGACCCATTGGGTTGACAGTATAAATAAATAAATAAATAAATAAATAAATAAATAAATAAATAAATAAATAAATAAGAGGCGACAAAAGCGCTATGTTCCTGCAGATAATCCCGCCAGGACAGCTATCAGTATACCGCCGCCAGTGCGCGGGTCACAATCATATCGAAAAGATGCATAACCATTTTGACACGCCAATATTTCGCGGTCAGTAATTTCGTCTCGGCCAGCCCCACAATGTCGGATTCACGTGTGTTCATAACTAGGGACAGCTGATCGCGCTCATTGCATGCACTGCGTACGTTAGAATGCGGGGCGGAAACCGATCTTTCTTTAGTAGCATGGGGTGGCTATAACCGGTGTGGCGGGAATTGCTAGTACAGGCAGTGCATACGTTAGCACTATTGGCAGCCCTAACATCGGAAGGATCCATTTCACGTACTTGGCGGGCAACATGACAGTATACATAGCACTTCCTGTTAGTGTACAGTTTATTTAAATGGAGCATGGATTGTTGGCCGCTAGCCTTTTCAAATTCAAGTAGCTTTTCACGCAGTTGACGCGTAGCCACGCAAAAGTCTTCACGAACCGAGACACTCGAGGCACGTAATTTGGAGCATTGAGCAATTATAGTTTCCCTTAGTTTTGACGAAGCGAATTGAACAATAATGTATCGTGGTCGTTTGGCGTTGTATTGGCTTAATCTACGAGCACGGGAGATACCAGCGTCAGGGAAACTAAGGTTTACATTTCCAAAAAGGAATTCGCGTGACTGCTGCTCAGATTGTACCCACGTTTAAGATGGGTTGTCTGCGAGGCCATCGAAAATAAGGTTGTCCCGCCGCGATCTGTCCTCGAGCTCATGTAAACATGAATTCAAAGCAGCAGTGTGGTCGTTGGCGGCTTCACTGATATTGCCCGGCAGATTCCTTATATATTGGGATGTGTCGAAGGACTCAACAAGGGACTCAACAGAAGCAAAATGGGCAGCGAAATCTGATACCGTTTCTACAGTGGCGCTTGGTTATTTTCAGAGTTTAACCATATCGATCAGCTCAGCTTGAGAGAGAGAGAGAGAGAGAGAGAGGATGCACAGAAAGGCAGGGAAGATAACCAGAGGTAGTTCCGGTTGGCTACCCTGCACGGGGGGAAGGGTTAAGGGGGATAAACAAGAAAGAGAGTGCACGGGGGAGATAAAGAGAAAAAGAGACAAGAACGGACAAACCGCGCACACTATAGAGCGGTAGTGGGCGGAGTTCATAAAGCCTATAGTGAAGCCCCGTAGACTGCAGGAACCTTAATAACGCGAATAAGGCCTTCAGCGCGGATATTTTTTTGGAAGCACTGACCTAAAGCTTTGAGTTCTGATAATGGATGATTGTCCAACTGGTCCAGTACTCTACACAGCGCTTAATTCTAGGTGCTATTGCGGGCAGACACAGATAATATGTGCGAGCGTCTCATCGATGTTGCATGTGGCGCGCGTGGGGCTGTTGGCCATTCAAAAAGGAAGGCATAATAGTTCGTAAATGCAACGCCTAGTCACAGATGGTCCATAGAACATTCGACTTAGTTGACGGATCAGTAATTATGGCGAGGACGTCGCTGTGCTGGTCGTCCTTAGGACAGGGGTTCGATTCTACGTCCCCAGACAGAAGAAGGGACTTGACTGCACATACGCATTCGCTGGCACTGTCAAACAAAACAAGTGGGCCGGGGAAGAGCAACAAAGAACGATTGCTCGAACACCTAACGTGCAAAGGCGGCTATCTACTAACCTGCACAACGTGGCAGAAAGGATGGTAAGGTGACAGCATGTTGACGCTCCAACCTGGGCACTGAAAGAAGACGGTTACTTCCAGGCTTCTATATGAGTGGCAGAAGCCGTTGTGGCCGGTGATGATGGCTTCTCGTGAATCCCAGGGAAAGTAGTCGGCGCTACGTTTCGATACAAAGAGCTGCCGTTGACAGGTTCCGCCATGAACAACATCGATGTCGTTGTTGTTACGACAGTTGTGCCATCCGCAGGCAGCCACGTGGAAAGAAGAGGCATGATCTGCACAACGTAGCGGAAAGGATGGTAAGGCGACAGCAAGTTTGCCGCTTCTTCCTGGCCACTGTGCTTAAGATCTCGAAAACATTTTGGTCGCAACATTCGGCGCTGTTGTGACGGCAGGGAATTCTATCGTCGATAAGAACACAGTGCAAATGCACACAACCAACACAAAAGCATCTTTCTCTTACAGCGAAGCTGTATATGGCTAGCGGATTTGTCCGTCCGACCATCTGTTAGTGGCCTGTACGCCGAAAATTACTCCGGCGCAGCCCCATGCACATGCGCGAAAAAAAAAAGAGAGTGTAACAGGGGCGCACGATTAGGCGACAGCATCTAGGCAGTTGAAGTAGTAACTTAGCACGACAAAAACCACAGTTACAAGAAAGGTGGACGAAGACAAGCGCTGCTCACAACTCTTTAATAGAAGGATAGAATCGTACATATATGTCCTTTTGTCACGCATGCGCATACCAAGCAAAAAAGAACAGACACATGCACATCAAAGAAGATTGCGCAAGAAGTCAAATTCGGCATCTAGTGATGAGATAGAAGGCTCATTTATACACCTATCTATATTCTTCTTGATAAATAAGGCCTCAAGTGCAAGCCTAGAAGAGGCGTTGCCGCTCCTGCCCAGAATAGCAGTTTCAGAAAATTGAGCGTCACACCCACACAAGGCCTGTTTACTCCGATCGTCACGCTACCTGGCCCGAAATTTCCGCTGACAAGGCTGGCGTGATGAAAGCGGTGATGTCGAAATCACTGTCGCCTACTCGGGAGCATTCCCATTAGATTCTATGGCAGTCGGGCCAGGTAACACAGGTGGTAAAGAACCCTCGTGCCTATGTCAGTACAAGGTCCCGTAAGTCTCAGATTCCAAAATAGGGGCCCTTTCACAAATATATAAACACGGGTTACAGAACAGTCAAATCAGAAATTCCCATTCTCATTCTCATTAGGCCTAAAGGCAGCTCAGATACATAATCGCTTATTAAGCCGGTTCTTCTTGTCGACGTGGAATCTAAAACAGCGTCTCCATCCATACGGAGAAAGTAACACCTCTAAATAATGTCAGTTGTGGTAAAAAAAAAAGGGGGGGGGGACTGAGAAGAAAAAAAATAAAGAAAACTATTTTTTTTGTCTAAACACAGAGATGAAAGTGTAAAATCGCGTTATATGCGATGGCGTGCGAATGCTGCATATTGGATTTCCATGTTGAATCGCGGCTATGTATGCCAGGCTAACCCCGCCTGCTTCAACGTCACCACCACCGTATCGTATCTATAACATGATAAGGAGGAGCAGAGGTGAAGCTTCACATTAAATTTTACTTTTTTGTTATTGAAAAAAATTTTCATAGTATATTTTTCGTTCATTGTACCTGTCTGGACTTTCTGGAGAATTAAAAAAAAAACATACCCTCTACCACTTTACAGTTAATGCTATACCTTCTTGATTGCCTGCCAACTTTACACAGGGTATTATACGTTATGTTTATTCCTTATTTATTTTTATTATACATGTCATGAAACGTAAATAGGGATCTTAGGTGGACAGCCATTCGACCGATTTCTTGAACAAATGATAGGTTCTGCGTTAAAGTCCAAAATACGCGTTTTGCATAAAATCTGCACTACAGTACAAAAAATGGCTGTGGCTTAGGTAAGGTTAAGCCCAGGATGCGAAGCATACTAGCCTTTATTTTAGTTGTTGAACCACTGTTTAGCCTGGTGAACTGCTGTTGCTTGGCTATATTTGGTTCGGCTAGACGAAGAAACAACTCATGCATTACTTCTTCGCCTTCAAGAGTGGAACGCGACAGCGTTCCCGTCGACCCGCCAAGGGGTGTAAGACAATGGGCTACAGGGCAGCGACTACGCGCCCCGCATTGGACGCGGTGAGCGTCGAGCAAAGCAGCGTTCGGCGCGGCAACGAAATGTGCGCCTGAGCAAGAGACGCACGCCTTAGAAACAGCGCGTTTCTAAGGCAACACCGCATTCACTAGAGGCGCTTTTGTACCGCTTTGAAGCGTTGTACTCGTGGCTCAGTGGTAGCGTCTCCGTCCCACACTCCGGAGACCCTGGTTCGATTCCCACCCAGCCCGTCTTGCAAGAGTTGAGCCAAAGCCACTTCTCCTCTGTCGTGACGTCACGGTGTCACGTGATTTCATGGTCACCGCCGCGCCTGAGGAGCTGGGTTGAGCCCTCGTAATATGCTTCGCATAAAAAGCATATCAAACGGCACGTCATCATGACAAGTTGGCAACAGGTATCGTACAGCGTGAGAATTGAAATTTAATTTCAATTCTCGCGTTTCAAGATGAAAGTGTAAAATCGCGTTATATGCGATGGCGTGCGAATGCTGCATATTAGATTTCCATGTTGAATCGCGGTATTCGAGACGCAATTCACTGATGATTTGCGTTGTCTGTGACGACACAGTGGTCTCGATTAATTTGGCGTCACTCTTCGCGAGAATGGTTGCAAGAATATGCTTAAAGCACATCCATATAATTGCGCGTACATCCGACTTCGTATCCTCGATGTATACTTTAGGTAAGCGCTTCAGAGTTAATTACCAAGACGATTGAAGACGATTGCCATTAAATGCGCAAAGTTCACACAGGATGTAAGAATTTCGTGCGCTCGCATTATTCGGGAGCCTCCTTCCTCGTACGAATATATGTGCACCTTTATAAACGCATTGCCGTGTTTAGAGTGCAATCATTAAGGCTAACAAATAACGTTCGCAGTTTATTTTACACCAACGCATCCCCTTATGCATACACACCTGCACGAGCATGCACAGGTGTAAAAAGTGGAGTGCTTATAGGACTGAGCGCTATAGAGTCACCAGCCGCACTGTGCACACTACTCGTTCCAAGGCTTCAAAGACGTTCCAGGGCCGCTTTCACCCCGCTTCTAACAAATTTTAAGCTTTCTCTTCGAGTGCGCGCACGCAGGCTCAGACGCGCTTCTTACTCGGACGAGCGTCGTCAGAACGAGCGCACTCGACAAGCCCTTCCCTGCGATATCCCAAGTGCCGGTAAATAAGGCTCCCAGCGCTACAGCCGATTCCCGCGAAACGGACCGACTCGCCGATGAGCACGGGATAAAGAGTTGTGCCGGCCCTCCGTAGAAATGCCAGCGCCCTGCGCGTGGGGGCGTGTGCGCCGCGGTCGCTCTCGCGCGGCACACGCTTGCCGAACGCGTGTCTCTTTTATCGCGATGGCAAGTACGCGGACGCTGCACCGGCCCTCGCGGCGTCGAACTCATGTCCCGGCTTTGCACGGCGAAGGAGAACCGTGGCGTTCAACGCCCATCACACGCACAAGGCGTTTCTCTGTCGAACACGACGCGCGATGCTGCGGAGCGCTGGCACCGCGAACGTTGGATTCCACAGAAGTACTTCACAGCACGAGAGACACTACGCGAGACCGGAGCATATCTTATAGGAAGGCGACTGCATCATGATGAGGCCGAACATCAGTAGCGGATTGTACTTGTCCAATGTGTATGTCCAATGTGTATGTTCAGCGCATATCTCAGCATTCTGGAAGCTATCGCTTGACTTCGACGGTGATCCTCCGATGGTTTCTGCTTAATCTCAGACTTGCCTTTCTCGCATCTCTCACAGATAAGCATTGACAATTAGTTTCGGCACTGCAAGGTCAAGATGTAGAACTTTAGAAGCCTACATAAGAAAACGCACCACGAAAAAAAAAATTGAACCGGAGTAAGGTAAGCTGCCTCAGACAGGCTCGCCGAAGTTTCGATCGGTGGTTGTATCTCTTTGAAAGATGGTCATTTCATCATTGGCGCTGAAGTTTTGTGCAGTTAGAAGAGTGTCATCTCTCGACCATTCTAATTGTGATGATAACTGCGGACCTATTCAAGCCAGTTACCAGACCAGAAGTATATATCCAAACAACCCCTAGCACGTAAGAACTTTATAGCTGTAGAAGCAAACATCTCCACTATATACGTTCCTCACCATAGGCCACCGTAACATGTAAACTGCAGAAATTGACATTATAAACACAAACAACATTATAAACTGACATTATAAAACATGGTTATAGCGCTAGGGAAAACGAAGATAAACAGGAAAAGTCCGTCCAGCGCCCGCTCTGTCCATTTCGTTTGTTACGTTTGTTTGTTTGCCTCCAAAAGTAGGCTATATCCGCTATGGGCGATTCGTGTTTATGTCCTCGTTTTCCGTAGCGTCATTCTTAACTTGATTCCTTGTGATTATTCACAACACCGCGGCGTCGGCACGCTCCGAAACAGTACGCAGTAGCCCAAGGACGCTGAGCACCACGTGATGATAGCGCGAAGGACAAAAAACCCAAGACGAGAGGTTGCATTGTCGCACTTCAGCTGCAATTGACAGCACCATCCGGTTCATTTTCGTAAAATTTCAGCAGAACTCAGTGGGCGTTTTATAGCTTGGCCACGTATATGAACTACCGACAAAGCACTCCCGAACGCGCACCAATTAAAACCTATACCGGGAACCAAACACACCAGGCCAAGTCCACCATCAGAGATGAGAGAGAAACTTCAATGGTGTAGAAAATTGCACCGAGCGCAGTTGTTTCTAGTTCGCTCCAACCGTGTCACTTGTTGGACTGACATATCGAGGTACGGGAGAGAGAAAAAACGGAGAGAAGGGCTATACGGAGACTTGGCTTGCGTAAGGGTTGCCAAAATTCTGGCGAGTTTAGTAACCAAACAACGCACGAAATAATGGAGGCCCACAAAATATCAATATTGAAGGGAAGGTGTGTCAATGCACCATCTTTAGTGCTATCTGAAAAGGAAATTGCTTACATGTCTAAAAGCCCGTGATCACGCGAACTTACCGCGTGCATGCTCGACGGGTATGCGTGACACCTTCATATCCTGTCCTCCTTTACACACACACACACACACACACACACACACACACACACACACACATATATATATATATATATATATATATATATATATATATATATATATATATATATATATATATATATATATATATGTGTGTGTGTGTGTGTGTGTGTGTGTGTGTGTGTGTGTGTGTGTGTGTGTGTGTGTAAAGGAGGACAGGATATGAAGGTGTCACGCATACCCGTCGAGCATGTAACACACACATATATATATATATATATATATATATATATGTGTGTGTGTGTGTGTGTGTGTGTGTGTGTGTGTGTGTGTGTGTGTGTGTGTGTGTGTGTGTTAGTTATAAAGTAAGCTAAGTGCACTTATATATTTAGCTTATTTATGCCTTCGGATTCAGTAAGTTCCGTAACAAGCAAGAGGGCACATTACCTATTTACCTGAGCTCGACGCGAGCGGGTCGAGTCGGAAGTCGAGATGATCCATCCGAATCCGACCACCTTTACATGCAATTTCAAGCCACTTTTTGAGTTGACCGAACTAGCCTCACCGCTCGTTCGGCCAAATCCGCTGCCGTTTGCAAAAAAGCGACGACCGGTCGCCGGCCCGGCAAGCCGACTAGATCCGATTTTGTCGGGTTCGTGTAAACGTAGCCACACATGAGCGCTTACTTGCTAAGGGGACACACACAAGCTTCCACTTGCTTGTTGCCGTTTGTCACCGCGCTTACGCAATGCGTCTTACCAATTAGACCGAACCTCAACGCTCGTCAAGTTCTACGACTAGTAGTTGCAACAGGGACACACCTTCAATCCCGTGTGTTCAAGGAGACGCCAAGAGCGCCTGGCTGCAATATTATCGCTGCTCAGAAGCCTCCACGCAGCGTTACTAAAGCTGTGTGAACACTTTCAAGAGCGGGCGCTCTCATCCACTTTCTTTTGTCGAGGTGAAATGCCTTGGGAAGGAACGTTCTAGACTGCGGACTCGACCTACGGTAACAAAAGTAGTGACGTATACCATCGTGTGCGACCAATCGATGAGCTGTCATCGCTGGCCCACGCCACGAACGTTTGTCTGCCACTTGCCGTAAGGGCCAGTTCGTATGCTGTTTACGTGGATCCTTGGCCGACATTCTTTTCGTTCATTCTTTGCTCATTGTCCACTCTCCTTTCCAAGAATGAACGTGCGCTGAGTGCAAACGGCCGTTTCCTGCAAACAATACCTATGCCTGTTAACACCTGTCTCTGAAAGGGGGCTAACGAACTCGCCGCGACGAAAGATACAGAGTACTCAAGGAAAAGGCCGTTCATCTGCTGCTGGATGCAGAGCGGTGAGATAAGTGATACCGGGTTAACTTGGATCTACTTTGGCTACCATTTCGTTAACTACAATGATTGACTGGCGACCATCTTTAGTAATAGAAGTCCGTTTGTAGAAAATTATTTACAGTTAAAAGCAAAAACCGGCGCTGATGCTGTTTATGTTTTTGTTGAGGGTATATCCGCGTGAATAACCAAAAGCCCTCATCGAAGCTAACTTCACCAGAATGAAAGGCGTTACAGGGAGAAACACCGTTCAGTAATTCTGTTTGCACTATGTAGCTCACCGGATGTGCGCGCGTTCTGCTCGCAAGTCATGCATGTTCTGGTCCAAACAAATGATCCAATTCCGTACAGATAGCTTAGACGAAACGCTGACGAACTGACCAACTGTGAGGTTACTGGAGTCATCAGCTGGTCGGTTTTCGCATCCTGAATTTATACCAGCCAAGGTGGCAAGCCAGATCGTCATGTGTAATAACCAGGCACAGGGTCAAGCGCGGTCAAAGAGATTGCCCTCACGGCAAGAAACTTGACTATCCTATCAGGCTACTTGCATTTAAAGTCCTCTGCTAAGTGGAACAGCTTCAAGGCGCACGTTCAATGTCACTCATTTTCTACCTTCCGCCATAACGCGCGACACTCTTTCTTGTGCGGAAAACTTTCGCCGCCGGCGTTACACCTTGGAACAGCAGAATAAACAGCCCGCGAAGGTTGTAGCGATTTAGATTTTAGTGAAAGAGAAGGAAATAAAGATCTCTCAGACCAGAAGAGACAATTTTCTAACAGCTTTCTTTCAACGAGAGCCGTCGCTTTCGTAGTGCGTGTTGCTGGTATCGCAAGAAAAAGAATTGCAAGAAGGAAAAGGATGAGAAAGAGAGAAAAGAAATACACACAGGAGGCGAATGGTATACCCGGTGCTGGCCTGACAATGGTGTTTCAAGAAAGGCGTGTAGGCGGGGCAAAGCAATTTCCATGTCGTTATGTGGGCCTCGGCTCCGCCACTCCTGCCGTGATACCGCGGCACTCCAGCTCCTGGCTGTTACTCCTCCTCTCGAATGAGCACATGTCTTTACGAGGCTCGGAAAAGATATGCGGGTAAACGCAACGGCGCCAATTATACGCCCGCTTTGGAGACACGCGAAGGAGGATGTTAAGGCGCAGAGATTATTCTGTAGTTGGCTTCTGTGACAAGTGCATACGCTTTCACGTTGTACATGGTTGAGTGTAGCCATGTTGTTACACGTTTGTATGCGTGAACGAGCGTGTGTGTTGTGCGTGCACTGCCCGTGTGTGTGTGTGTGTGTGTGTGTGTGTGTGTGTGTGTGTGTGTGTGTGTGTGTGTGTGTGTGTGTGTGTGTGTGTGTGTGTGTGTGTGTGTGTGTGTGTGTGTGTGTGTGTGTGTGTGTGTTTGTGTTTGTGTGTGTGTGCGTGTGCGTGCGCGCCTGTGTGTTTGAGAGAGAGAAAGAGAGAGAGAAAGAGAGAGAGAAAGTGGGGGAGGGATAGGGGGGGCTACGCTATGTATGGGCACGTGGGCCTGCATGTGTTATGTATGCATGTTCGTACGTATACGTATGCACTGTGCGCATGTGTGCGTATACATGCATGTGTGTGTGTTCCCGTGTGTGAACTGTACCCTCGGTATGCATTCAAGTTTTCTCCCCGTCTGACGCGGGAGCGAGCGCTCGACGACTCGGTATAATTAAATTACACCAGACCGTCTGCCGTTTATTTCGTAACCGGAATGCCTATCGCTATAGTACAACTGCACTGGCCGAAAAAAGAATCTTTCCGCCTCCGCATCGGTCTCTCTCTCTGGAGGGCAACAACTGTACATCACCATATTGGATCTACTTAACTCAGACGAGGGACTATAACGACACCCTCTGCAAAATTTGTAAGGAGAAAGGTACTCTAGATCATGTAATATGGGAATGTGCTGGCTCCCTAGGGGTCAAGGAGAACAATGACAGTAGAGAAGCCTGGGAGGCCTTGCTCCAGAGCGAGGCTGAAGACGACCAGCGTCGAGCAATCCGCCTGGCCGTTGAGGCCGTGAAGACTCACCGTCCTCAACGCGCGGGGACTGCTTCGTCCTACCCCCCTACCTGCGTGTAGGGTAAAAGGCGGGCACCTCAGTTCGGTGAAATATTAAAGTTTTCAATCAAATTTCAATGGGTGTCATATGCGTCTTGGCGTAGGACAGACTTCCTCCTTCTTTTCTCGGTTACACTTGAAAGCGCGAGAACCTCCGCTGCGCGTTTTTGTTTCTTTACCCAGTCGCAATCCTTACTTTAGGACAGCAATATATATTTACAAAAAAAAATCAATCGTTTAACTTTTGCTCCGTGCGCGTAATTCAGATTGTGCTGCAAAAAAAAAATACAGTTTGTTGCCAGCTGTGCAGCACTAAGTAATTCATTTACGTTCAGTTTATCAGCTTTGCAAACGTGGGTAAATAAAGTTCTATTCGACAGCAAGGTACTGTTAGACAATCTCTATGATGTGTCATGGTTTAAAACGAAACAAAACCTTCAGTGAGCATGACGTAAGAGTATGTGTTTAATTAATGCGTGATATGTGGACAAGAGGGATAGCTGCAATGTCATGTGCGATGTGATAGCAAGCTAGCTATGCAACTAATTACACGTCAAGCGGTAAATGAAGGTCAGGCGGTGGATTGTTCCTCGCACATAGTTCAGTTCTTCTGTACTAGTAGTATTAACTATAGATCCGGACGAGAATCGTAAAATTATGCTAAGACTAATAGTTCTTACCTCGACCATTTGAAGGTTCTCAACATTAGATTTAGTAACTTGAGGCATCCATACATAAGAAAGAGTATTCTAGTTTAATCTAATTAGCATGAAATAGATAATAAAGTTTAAATGCGGAGTGTAAAAGCTGCACGGTTTATATCATGCGGCCGTTTAATAACATATCAGCCGTTTAGCACCTGCAGTATTTATGGTTAACCTCGCAAACTGAACTCTGTCCCGCAACACTTCACCTGACACTCCGAAGTCAGAATCCTGACTTAAACGTTCCCCTCCTGGTTAAACGAAATAGCTGAGAAAGAAAGAAGGATAAAAAAAGAAAAAAAAAAACCTAAACGCACACACGCATGTAGACACGAACTGTTTCTGTGGGCGCTGTCACGCGGCTCGCAAAGGCGTTCCTAGTCTTACGCAGTGTCACCGTACAGTACTACGTCACACAGTATACAGCCACAATTTGTCAGAAAGTCCCGTGTCTTTCAAGTATCACAACAGCGCCTTTATAGCGGATCGCGCTGATGTTCGCGTAGGCCAGGTTCCAAGGATCTTGTTTTCTGTCATTGTGCGCTTGTCCAGTTTGTCTAAGGTGGCTAAGAGGACTGCTCTTTGTGGGTAAAAACGAGATCACTGACAAAGAAGATGCTCGATTGTTTCATTGCACCCGCAGAAGTCACACAGTGGGCTGTTGGCCAATTCGATAATCTCATCTATTGCATCCCCTTGCCCCTCCCCCAGTACAGGGTAGCCAACCGGAGATAATCCCTGGTTAACCTCCTTGTCTTTCCTTTGCATTTCTCTCTCTCTCTCTCTCCTGGTTAAATTAGGATATATTTTTTCGTACAAGGTGTCTCGAGCTTTGATTTGGACGCCCCACTCCAACTTTCCGATCAGTTTATTTACTCATGGTTGCAGGAATCTAAATGAAGGCACGGCTAAGACCATGGCAACGATGGCGATCCGGGATTGTATCCCGGGTGGGCGAGTAATGAAATTAGCTGATTGGTAAGGTTTTTTATTTCGGCAAGTTTCTGGCAAATTACTTTTCTAAGAAAGCAGTTATGGCAAAATATTGACGATAATGGCCACAAAAATAAAATCCACTGAGTCTGGCTGAAGTATCTATAGTAGTCATCCCTGTAAAAGTGCTTGAACCTCAACGAGAATGTCGTAAGCGAAGCACGCGGTACCATACCGATGATGTCGATGAAAAAGGAAGACCTTCCAGAAAAGTAGCACAGAGGAAAAGCACCAGGTTCCTATACAAGGAACTGCAAACCAAACTTGATCGACCGGATAGAAAACTCTTCGGCCGGATGCTCCTGGGAACTCCATGAGGTAACCAGTCTGCCACGGGGTAGCTGCGATAAAATGAGAGGAGCTCTAAAATGTGTCGTTGTGAAATCTGTATCCGATCTGCCGCGTCGGGTGTATTTTTGTTTGTTTTGGTTTTGTTGATTTGGAATACGATAACAATCTGTCGTTGTCCATTCTCGGAGCTCCATCTAAAGAAAGACACCAAGAAAGCTTCATGCAAAAGAATCCCGACCGGCTGGGCCGATCGTGGCAGGGCTTTATATAAAGACCTTCCTGCGAAAACCGAGACGATTGCCGAGACAGCCATTATAAATAAAGTTAATCGCCTTTTCTTTCTGTTCTTGTTAAACGCTTTATAGTTTCGCAGTGGAATGCTTTTTGCGGGGCTGCTGGCGGATAATATCGTGGGCTGTGGGGTATGCTGATGCAAACGGAACGGCGATAATACAGCGACTAAGTATCTGACGAGGCGGACCTAATGGCGTAGGCACGCGTCCATTCTAGCCAAAGTGCGAGGCTTTTAATATAACGCACCTGCCTATTTCATCTTTTGAGTGGCAGATATCGAAGTGTTTTGAGCACTTATATACGTGTTTTTTTTTCATATATCACGCCTTTTTGCCATAACGTCGTGAACCTTACTCAGACTGTGCATCACCCATCATAGAAACAGATTTGGATGTACAGCATATACATTATTTATATATTCCGACTAGACTGCTTTTTTGTAGCGTCTTCCTTGCCTATAGAAAGCATACAGGTTGTAAACATACAAAAGTCGTTACCAAGTTCATTTCATTTGGTTTATCGCGATACATAGACATACGCAGACATAAATACATAGACATACATAAAAAAAAGTGTGCTAATGTTTGGTCATGTGACCCTTATAGGGAGGACACATACTAGATATGAGCGGGAAATCAGCATCCGTCCGTGTCTAACGCCTTTTCCTTGTGCACGCATCCCTTGTGCCCTCGCTGGTGCTCCCTTTTTCAAGTTCATCATGCACCAACTGGCCCTAGAGCTTGCGCTAACAGACATTCAATGGAGTTGTTTGCAAAAAGCCTTTGGGCCATTGTGTAAAAAACATGTCTGCCGTCAGGATGTCTATGGACCGTACGTATGTTTTATAGTGAAGTGGATAATGGGTGTCTGTGTTTTACTAAGACCATACATCTATTATTTTAAAATGAATGTATAGCGACTGCAGATTGTGTTTAGATTTCAGTGGACGGTGTTGCCGTGTTACAGACATGTGTTCATGGTCTATATAAAAAGTACATAGATTGTATAGGGACAAAAATCTTAAGACCATTTTCTTTTGTCTATGGCGGTCGATCCACGTGAATTAAACTGAGCTGCTTGCAGCAAGCCATAGACAGTCGTCGAAAAAAAGTATGAGGCCATAAGCCCAAACGTAGACTGGGGACATTCTAGAGATTTACCGTCAAACATCTCATGTGCCGCTTAAGCTATATAACTTCTAATCTAGTTTAGACACATCATTGACATGTGATTCCGTATGATAATACTAGATTGATTGTAAATGCGGGTCATGTGATATAAGATAAATTTGTCAGTATTTTATACAGACTGTCCTTTCTTTTTTTGTGTGTGCTAGAAATGGTTTTAGAGTGCGCACAGCCACCTAGGAGTGAAGAGATCTAATAGGATATATACTCCCAAGCCGACCTAACTTAGCAGTTCAACTTGTTACAGGTATCACGTGCACTACATGTTATCAGTCTCTGGTGTGAGTTTCCTGCTTGGCGGTAGGAGATATTTATCGTATTCTGTGAGCGCTTCCTCCGAGCAGGGGAAAAATAAGTTGACCGTTTGAAAAGCCGTCGTTTGTCACGTATTCCGTGACTTTAAATAAGAACCTTTGGTTTCGGTGACAGGCTCTGCAGCTTGCAGCAACGAGAAGACTGTCAATTTCGCCTTATTCTCCAAAAACAGTGCCTCGGCGGCTGGCTCTCGCATCCCATAAATACCACTCATCGTATTTTGTTTAGTTCAAGAGATATCTTTAAAAATCGTCAAAATCATACCACGCTCTTCGGCCTGTTAGGTCGAGTACTTGAACGCGAAGACTCCGGCGAAAAATCGCATTCTTCAGTTACCACAATTCCATCAACGAGAAGGGGGTTAACCAAGGTTCCCGATTCTTATTAGTCATGTCATAAGAAGCCAAAACAAACACTGACACCAAGGACAACATAGGGGAAATTACTTGTACTTAATAAATGAAATAAAGAAACGATATATTAATGGAAATTAAAGTGGATGAAAAACCCACCTGCGGCTAGCTGGCTAGCGAGTAAGGAAGCAGGCTGCACACCGCCAGCACCATCTAATCACCCATTGCATAGGTGGCCCTCCAGAGATACAGTATAGTGTGCTCGCAAAGGCACATGTACTTGACTGCCACGACCACTTTTCTTGAGAAGTGTTAACAGTGGAGATAGCTGTCATTGGATAGTCACGAACGCATCACTTCCGATCTATCCGTGGAGGCTGTTCAGTTGACGTATCAAGATATAAAATCGAAGCCCAGGCGGATCAACTATAGAAACGCGCTATAGAATCAACTGATAAATATCATGTCTATTATCGCATCGATGGCTAATGAGGCACTCATTAAGATACAGCCAAACGTGCTGTGGTCATGGGTCCTTGTGTTACAAAGAACGATCGTATATTCGCTGGTAAAGCCCTCCAAAAGCAAGGTTTCTGGCACAGACATTTTATCGACATCGTGTCATCATCCACTGCTTCAGCAGCCGTGAAGAGATTCGGTTGCACGCTCTCGCAATCACTTGTGGCTGGGATCCGCGAACCCTTGTTTCAGATATACTCAACAACGGGTGAGGCCGACACCTATAGGCCAGGCATAACACAAACGCGTCAGTGCCAATCTACCGGTGGAGGTTGTTCAATTAGCACAATGGTGTCAAGATCGACAGCAGATGCACAGGTGCGTGCTTAACTACGAGAACGTGCTGTACAACCCACCGGTGAACGCCATCTCGCCTCTTATCGCACTCTCTGAAAAGCACTCACACGTGCACCGTAGACACCCTTATCTCACATAGAACGACAGTGCACACGTTGCAATCAAGCCTTCCAGAAGTAGGCTCTATACAACCGCCCAATCGACAATCATGTCGCTGCATTCAGTTGTAAGCTCTCACAAGCGCGTGTGGTTGGTGGCCGCGAACCCTCGTCTTGAGAAAATTGTGCGACGGGTGTGGCCGACACCGATCTCCCATGCATGACACGAACGCGTCGCGTTGCGCGCGAGGACGCCCCTATCAGGACGCACCGCGGCGCGGTCGCCTCGCAGCCTCGGTCGCGGCTAGTCCGTCCCTGCCACGGCTGGCGACAAGCGGTGGGCGGTCGTGAAAAAGAAAAAGGCGAAAGCAAAAAAAGAAAGCGAGCTGCCTTTCTTGAAATAAACCGCGGTCACCGCTTTGGACAGCACGATTTAGAAGCACCTCGACGGCCACTCTTAATTGTATATGGAGATTATGCGTCCGTTTCCGTCTTTGGGCTCTTAAAACCTAAAGAGAGAAGCAGAAACTCGAGAAACGGCAAATGCCACCCCGAGGAGATGGACCCTTTCAAAATTCGTGGTAAACGCCGACTTGCCTGCTAACATCTCTGGTGCATCCGTTCTTATCGCTTCCGTCGTAGTGGTGTATTGCGCGGTCGCGAACACGTACCCAGATATTATTCGCGCTGTTTTCTTGCTCATTCGTTGGTGCTACAGAGCATTTTTAAAACCTCTCCGTGGGCCTGTAGGTTGCGTATATTATGCTTGGGCACTTCGGTTGTCTTTACAACGATGTATATTGCAACAATTTTCGATTTACTACAGCTGCGATGTTGGGGCCTTCGGATTGGGCTATTAACGCATTAACCCAAGACCATGGAAAATACCAGTAACTATAGAAAAGAAAAAAGAAAGAAATTAGCGCAAACCGTTTCACTGTTCATAGGGTTCTATGCCTATAAGTCGGAATGCAAGTGAACTCAGAAGCAAGTTATCAAAATGCTATTCCAGTGAGTATTCGGCTTGGATGAAAGCCAAATTACCTTGAGTATTTCCTCAGTCCCCGTCGTCTTCGCGTAACCTTGCCGCAGCAGGTGTGGAACAAAAAATTGGACAACAAAGCACGGGACCATGGACAGCCAGTGTGCGTCAAAGGCTAGCAATGCTGTTAGCTCATTAGGACATATTGAAACAATTGCGACCAACAATGCAAGCACCAAGGTCTTGCAACCTTATAAGCTTGCTTTGTATTCCTCATGTTTGAAATTTGATTGACGCGAACATAAGACGGGGACACAAATAAGGAGGTAGACAGGACGACGCTTAATTGTACCTATTTGTGTCGCCGTCTTATGTGCGCTTCAATCAAGTTTCAAATATGAACGTCAACCAACTAGGCCAGCTCGCCATATTATTGTATTCCTTTAATGCGGAGTAACCTCTTGTCTGAACTGTGTCCGAACTGCATGTGAACTTGTTCTAAGTTGCAATAACTCACACACTGGCTCACTCACTCACTCACTCACTCACTCACTCACTCACTCACTCACTCACTCACTCACTCACTCACTCACTCACTCACTCACTCACTCACTCACTCACTCACTCACTCACTCACTCACTCGCTCACTCACTCACTCACTCACTCACTCTGGACAGTCAGTGAGTCAGTCAGTCAGTCAGTAGGTTAATGAACAAACTTAATTAAAGAATTAAAGAATTAAAGAATTAAAGAATTAAAGAAATGACTAAATAATGATAACACGATAAGATACGAGAGTAGTTCGGCAAGTAAGCAGTTTTCACGAACTTGCATCGACAGTGACTTGAACATGGAAACTCAATAATATTTTGGGCTTCACGCTTGCGAGAGTTCGTTGGCAAAACAATCCCTGATATTTCTAATACGCGGTGAAACTAGTTCGTGTTTAACAACGCAGTGTGCATATTCTGTCAAATATATATTAAAATGTTCTAACTTCTGTTTTTTACAGCTTAAACAGATTCCCAAGCAAATCTGTATAGGCATTTCTTCTTTTAATTGACTATATTGACAATAAGGAACGTTGTTAACATTAGAGAATGGTGCCGGCTTTTTATCGTTTTGCAAGGCCGAGAGAAAATTAGCAGTAGTCGCCGTCGTCCACGATGCCAACATTTCCTGCGCACACTATTGCATTCTAAAACAAAAGAGAGCTTAGATATCCCAACGCAGTGCTAAACATACCTATTTTTCACGAGTTCAGTCGATCTACAATAGTTGGCGTACAGCAGGTGACCGGCGGTCTATTAAACCAACGGAGTGAGTGCCAAGGGCAGGAAAACGCAGTCAAGGATGGTAGATAATTAGGTGGTGTGATGATTACGAAGAAATATTCAGGTACAGTATGGTACAGTATGGTACCACTAGGTACAGTATGGAATCACTTGACCAAAGGGGATTCAACATCGCCGGAGCTAGAGGAATTCGTCCAGCAGTGGATATAAATTACACTGCTGATGCTGGTGATGATGACAATTATGGTTAGCGGCGGATAACAGCTGAAACGGTAGGGAAGCCTGGGAATAGTGTATACGCGATACCTTAGGTCGTTCGTTTCTTCAACAGGCACGACCGCTGAATATATAAAAAGAAAAGTACGGCCTGCCGCGTCAGGGCCGGTTGCAATGGGAGCGAGCGTCACAGGCCTAGTTGCATTCTCGGCCGCTTGGCTGGGCCGAACGGCGCTAGCTGCCGAGAATGAGACGCGTCGGCTTCCATGGGCAATGGCGTTCCAAGCGTGTTCTTGACGCATTTTCCATGCCGATCCCAGACAACAATCCTTGACTGGTGGCGCCTCAGAGGATGAGAGAGTTCTTGATGCACCCGGCAGTCCGCGCCTTTTTTTTTTTTTTAAGCGAAGCTTTGTTTGCCTCTTTTCCCGACTTTCCAGACACTGCTACTGGCACTGTGCTCTTGCTCACGCGTGCCTATAGGTTTCTTGCAACACCACCAGATGGCGCTTGCCTCGGCGCATCCAAAACTGAAAAACAGTGGACAGTGGCAATACAGGGCCAGGAAATACCTCGGGTAAAATAACATAAGTACCTTGGTATATGGATAAGCGAAGGCAATCGATATGCGGAAACACAGAAAAAATACAATAGTAGTAAAGGGGAAGAGAACTGCAGCCATATTGAAAAACATGGTGCTATGGGGATACAATCGGTACGAGGTGCTCCAGGGTATGTGGAAATATGCATGTA
Source organism: Dermacentor albipictus (assembly GCF_038994185.2). Lineage (NCBI taxonomy): Eukaryota > Metazoa > Arthropoda > Arachnida > Ixodida > Ixodidae > Dermacentor > Dermacentor albipictus. Next base: position 6,259,131 of record NC_091827.1, read on the forward strand.
ATGGTTCCAGGGCTTACTTCTGGAAATGCAGTTGTTTGCTTGAAATCAGAGGTACAATCAGGATTCGGTGGGAACCGAAGGTCAGTGGGACGTTTGGGTACTCACGGGAAGAATACAAATGAAGCTGTGCAGGGTGATATGGGCTGGACAAGTTTCGAAGTGAAGGAAGCTCACAGTAAAATTGGCTATGAAGAACGACTGAGGAAAATGGAAGAAAGTAAATAGGCTGGGAGAGTTTTGAGGTATTTGCACAGAAAATCCATTGATTCACAGAGGAGGAAAAGAACTAGGAAGCTTACCAGGAAGCATGCAGCGTGTATGGCGAGCAACACAGCAACAAAGAAGGTCAAGCAGAAATTCAGAGAGGCTGAGATAATCTCATGGGTGGCGGCAATGGAAAAGAAACCTGCCGTGAGTAACTACTTAAGATGAAAAAACGAAATCAGGAAAGAAACAATTTATGATGACTCCAAGAGAAGCTCATAACTTTTCGAAGGGAGATCAGGATGCCTTAGAACACGCACCTACAAAGCGAGATATAAGAACGAAGAAGAAGCACGTGCTTGCTGCGGTAAAGTTAGGGAAACGATGGAGCATGTTTTATTAGAGTGTGAAGATATCTGCCCAGCGGTTGATTTAGACACCACTGGCCTCCTTGAAGCCCTTGTCAGTGAGAGCGGGGCGAAAGTAAACATGTCTGCAAGAGAGATCAGTAAGAGGCGATTGGAAGATTGGGGGAAGTAGGGAAACGACAAAAAAACGGAGACGTACAAAAAAAAAGTTCGCAATAGGGAGTCAGAAAATTTGGTTATGGGAATCCATCGTGGATATTTTTTTTTCTTTTTTAACCTAAGTAGGACATTAGTCAGTACAATAGCAAGAGCTTGGTGGCACAACCCACCACCCTGTTCCATAGAGGGCACTCATAACATCCATTCATACATCCAACCGGCTTCACCGCGGCAGCGTTTCACAGTTTGTGCGTATGGCACGTGCTGTGCTTGTTTTGCTATGCGACAAAAATGCAGCTGCTGGGCTGTGCAGGTCGCGTGCTGGGTTGCGATAGTGTAAACATTACAGTCGTCCATAGCCTGAAGAGAGCGCTTGGAGCTGTCGTCTCAACAGCGCGCTGGCCACGTATGCAGAAGGAGCACGTAAACACGCGCCCGCAAAATGGCTCGAAAGCGTGCACTCAGCGTCGAGGACAACAAGGCCCGAAAGAAGTGTCGCGCGGAACAGGAGCGTCTTCGCTAAGCAGCGAAACGTGGTGCATATCCGCGAATGTATGCATACAATGTACGCATACAATTATAACAATTAATTGAATTACGTATAGCCCATAATTCAATTAGAGTTTAACACTTCTGCCACGATGCGATGTGCCATGTGAGTAATGATAATGCTCAGCCCTTTCGGAGATTATGACAATGTCGGACAACGACGCCTCAGGCAAACACGCTTGTGTGTTCTGTGGACTACGCAGACAAACAGCAGCGGTGCACGCGCGGTAATGTTTAAAGGGGCCCTGAACCACTTTATATCAAGGGGGAGAAAGTATTTGAAGTGAAAATAGGCTATTTCAGAAACGCTTTCTCGCAAAAAAGTACTTCACTGCGTTCAGCAGAAGCGGAGTTATTGGCAATCAAACACGGCCTCCACTGTGCTCCCGTTCTTTCCGTACATCGCACTGCGAAGGCTACGGCGCCGAGGGGCTCCGAGGGGCTCCCACAACGCTCCGCTCTCTAAACGTCACCGTGGTGCGCAGTTCAAATTTCATTTTGGATGTTAACGTAGACGGCACGACTTGCGCCTTTGGTGCCTACGACGCGCTAAACATGTGGCAAACGCGGTTGTCCTCGGCGAGCCGCAGTGCACTCAGCCAGTGGACTTGTGGCGGCACCCGGCGGCGCGGCCGCGGTATCTACGCCATTTAGCCGACCGCAGCTTGATGTCAGCTGTCGGCCAATAGCAGCCGCCTAAGGGGATGTCGAAATAGCGCGTCCGATGACGAAACGGTGCGTCTAGAAGAGAGTGAGGACAGGACCTCCTGTTGAAAAGAGAGCGTTTGAGAGAAAGATGACTTCGCGATCCGCTTGCGAGTTCCACGCAGCGCGTACGACAGCAAAACTTGGCAGAGATGCTCACAGCAGCGTATGCTACCCGCAGACTACGTCATTTCACCAAGCCCGAGGGGTGGTTCAGGGCACCTTTAACATCAACTCGCCACTCTCGTATTGGACTAAACGCTGAAGACATTACACATTCGCCGCCAACGTCACCGCTAATTATCGTCAATCAAAGCAAACAGCATACAAAGCTTCGCTTACATCGATTCCCACAGTCCATGGGGTCCGCTTTTTTTTTCTTTTAATCCAGCGGCCGTGCCATAGCTAAAGCGTCGTGCAAGAGAGCAACACCCGACAGCTTGTTCAGTCCCAAAGAGCAAGCAAGGATCCTTCGGGTGATACACAGTAGCGGTTCTGACAAAACAAAAGACAAAGAAAGAAACAGAAAGCAAATGTACGAGAGTTCGGAACTGCTACTTTATATGAGTACGGGAACCTGCGCTGCGGCTTACCGCCCACGTATCGTGCAACAGGCGCGAGATCGTGCCCGCAGGTTTGCTCGTTCCGTGCTGTGCAGCCGCCAAGGCCTTGAAATAATAAAGCACCGCTCGAGCATTACTATTCAATACCACCGAGCGCTCATTAGGCGCTGTCTGCTCGAAAGGTACGGCCCCGCGGCAGAGCGGGAGTGTGCGCGCATGCATTCGGTTCTCTTTCCCTTCGCACAGATTGCGGCGCTGAGGAACCGGGCGTTGATAGCCGATGACGGAGACAGAGGGGGATCCATTATTAAACGATCGCTTCTTCACCTTGGCCCTGAGCCCGGTTTTAATATATGGCCGTTGATAGATCCGACGAAGTACGCGGAATGCGCGGAAGAATAAAGAAATCTGAAACAGAGATTAAAAAAAAAAGGATTCCCGAGAGTAGTAGCTTCGCCAAAGCGCGGCAGGCCATAAAAACCACGAGAGGACGTCTGCGAGCGCCTATGCGATACGAGGCACTGATCACCGATAGTGCGTGAGTAATACGTTTTCCTCCTCATTCTTTTAAGTTCTGCACATCTGTTTCACCATGCTCCCTTTCTCCATCTCTCTCTCTCTCTCTCTCTCTCTATATATATATATATATATATATATATATATATATATATATATATATATGTGTGTGTGTGTGTGTGTGTGTGTGTGTGTGTGTGTGTGTGTGTGTGTGTGTGTGTGTGTGTGTGTGTGTGTTACGTATTGAGGCCTAATGGCGCGACCCTTCCCCTCCTCAGTGTAAGGCACCTGCTTATCAGTGCCCATCAAACAGAACATATACCTCCTTCTTTATTGCAGTTCACCCTTCTGCCATTTCTTTTCCTTCGACAATAGCCACATCAGCCCTTCTCCCTCCCAACATCCCTCTACGCCGTTTCAGTGGCAACGGCTTCCTCCTCTTTCTCATCATCCTCACGTGGTCACTCAGCCTTTGCAGTACGCAATGCGGCAATATTTTCCGTGTCCACAAAGATGCACTTGCGACTGCGAAACAACAGCCATATAGTACATCTTATTTTTAGCTAGAGGAGCGGTTTATTCGGCGGCTGAGACCTAGATCCACAGTGGGGAAAACCACTTGCAGGAAGAGGAGTTTGTGCAGAATGTACAGGGTCGTTCGCTGTTAGGCAAAGCAGCTATAGCTGGCGTTCGAGCCTTTAAAATTTTTAAACTTTGTCCATTTTATGGGGGAAAAAATATCCGACATGACGCTTTACGCATATACACGAAAGCGACGTACCACAAAACACGTATTGACGCGCCATGTGGTTCTTGCGCGTCTATACCTTACGTGCTGCAGCTCGCAATGAATCGTTACTGGCTAGCCCTATTTACCGTACTAATCGATTATCAGGGGCCCTATAACGTAAAATTATTCCAATGTGTCTTTATTCTAACGTCCTGACGTCGAATTTGCGTAACCGCAGATGCAAGCATGGGACGGTCACCCGCAGGGTTGTCTGAACAGACCAGTCAAACGCTCTCCTCGTCCACAGGAGGTCACTTTTGCTTGCTTGGAAAACGAATAACATTGTCTACATTAAGCGGCTTGCCTTATCTAATTGGCTGACAAGAGGCGAGGAGCACACTCAAGTGGAGAGGGATTCGATGAGGCCGAGCCACTGCACTGAAAATTGATAACCGGATGAAGAGGGTGGCGCCGGCGTCTGCGATTGGTCCGCTTTCCCTTACTTAACTTGTGGTGGCTGGTCGAAAATCGCGGCATGCAACAGAAGCTTAAGAACGACGCTAAAACGGATCCTCAGCAAAGAAGAGTCGGCAAAATGAGGTCGTGAACGTGCCGAAAGTACTCGAAAACGTCACACCGCCACGCAAGAAGGTTTGTTATGCACAAATGAACCCATGCCCACCGGCAGGTGCGAGTAGCCAGTGCCTGAGCGATCGGCGGCAGCCATCTTTTGTTACTTTCGGAATGGGGCAGCCTGCAGATATTCAGAAGAGAAGTAATTTTCGTTCAGCATATTAATGCATCTTTAACGCGTATACTTCACTTTGACGCGGTGAGTTTTTTGCGGTTTTGTGACGTCGCGTGACAGGCAGGTGAAGCGGGTGCAGCCCAAAAACTTTTCACAATAGCCGAGGGCTAATGGCGAAAAGGCGTCGAATCAGAAGTAACTTTTTTTTTTGTTCGGTCAAATAATGCATAATCAGTGTGTACACGTCATATCAAATGGGCAACTATCGCGCTTTCGTGACGTCGCGTGACAGACAGGTGAAGTGGGGATGGTCCAAAAAAAGTTTTTGACCAATCGTGGAGGACTGATTGCATAATTGGAATAGAAAAGTTTGGAATAGCTTTACGTTATAGCACCCCAGGTTAAGTGCGTTGTTTTCTGAACTCAACTCGCTGAAGTCTATGTACCTTATAGTGACCGCCTGTAGGAGATGTAGGCGGATTTTGCGTAGTTTATTTTCTCTCTTAATTCTTTTCAGCCCGTAACTCTGTCCCCTCCTGTGCAGGGTAGGAAAAGGGACGTATGCGTCTGATTGCACTCACACCCTTAATTCTCTCTCATCAATGCCGCACTACTAGTGATGCGTTCGCCTGAAAAATGGACCGTCCTGTGCCTTTGCCAGATTGTATGGTATGGTATGGTATGGTATGGTATGGTATGGTATGGTATGGTATGGTATGGTATGGTATGGTATGGTATGGTATGGTATGGTATGGTATGGTATGGTATGGTATGGTATGGTATGGCAAAACTTTGTAGAGATTCTGCAGATCGTGAGTCATGCACGAAACATAAAGCGTGAACGCGTGGTTCGTAGCAGATGCAGCAATTCGGAGTTCCGGAGACGCGCCCGCGGCGCCTTGACGCAACAGTTTTGTTGCCCGCGTGTCGGCGCAAACACCCGCAGACACGCGGTCGCTTCGTATGATAATAGCCCACTGCATTGCGTTAATTGCCCATGCCGCCATCTAAGTAAGCATTCTCGCATGCTATCCGCTGAGTGATGCGCAATCTGATGCGCATGCTGTTCAATCATTCCGTGCGTTTTCCATATCAACATTACAAGATTTATAAGCATTCCATGTTACTTATATATAATTTCGGTAAGCGTGGCGCGGGAAGCATTCTTATGGCGTACTGAACGTTTCAGTATTGAGTAAGCACCCGACGACAGCGTTTTTTTACGCTCCATCAGCTCGCAATGCACCCGACGGACACATCAGACGCCCGACTATTCGAATCGAAGAAGGAAACTGTACATCACGTCGCGATTCGATCCCGTGCCCGAAAGGGTCTCTCTGTTAACGCCAATACAATCGAAACGAGAGAAACCTCACTCAGCAAGCTGAGGACGATGCCTCCTCAGTCCGTTAAGGACTACACATAAGCTCGCGCGCAAATGTAACGCAGCGCCGATACACGACGGTGAGACCCACAAAGCTATACTGAACGCATGCGCAAGCCGATCGCATAGGACCAACGCACACATACGCGCGCACATTCGAGAGGGAAGTCTGGTGATAGCGCGACGCGATATCGACCGTTGGCGCTAAGTCGGCGGCGAGCGCGCGGTCGCAAGCAAACCGAACGATCGAGGGCGCGCCACACAGGAAAAAGCGAGCGACTGTACGGGCCACCGCTTTTCCCATGGTGGCTCGACTTGGGTTTCGCTTTTTCGTTCTTGTTGCTTTGAACAGTGGTGCAGCTTACAAACCCGTCTGGCGTCGGCAGCGAGCGGGGGACATTCAAGATTAAGGCGCGGTCGTTATGGCACCGAGCGTTTCCCACAGCGGCCTCCTCGGGAAGATAATGGCCGCTCCTGTCGCCGCCGCAGCGGCCCACCAAGAACATGGTGGCCGCAGCCTGTGGAAGATGTGATACCATATATTACTTAGTATAGCAGCGGCACGCGCGATCGAGCTCTCTGTGCGGCGACCTCTTTCTTTCGCCGCGCGATATCCACCACGAGCAGTGCCTGCTTTCGTTAGATCTCCGTGCAACTTCAGCCGCCTAATCTCGGATCCTGTCTCTGTCCAGGCCTCCTCACTCGCCGACTTCGTTTACAGCTCCGCCATCGAGAAGACAGTGTGCAGCGCAGTTCAAGCTACGAGACTGTCTCCAACCTTCGGCGATCGCTCGGTGAACTATGGACGATTTAATCTTCGGTTCGTGGGCGCCACCAGATCGGCGTAGAATCAATTCTTGAATTTTTGTGTGCATTGAAGTCAAGTTAACGCGATTTCGAAACACAAAGCGTCGGTGCAACCATTTTCATGTGTATACGAGTCGAATTTCTTATCCCGCGCACTGGTTGTAACAACTCGAAAACTACCGTGTTAGCAGTTAAGCCCATGGTGGTGGCCGATCCAAGGCTCTCTTATAAAATAGTCTATGGGCAAGAATTACTATCTATATATTTTTTATCTCGCACCCCCGTTCAGAGAAAAGGTACTTACTGCCCCATAGTTACCTATAGTTACCTGTCGGCGCGGCCCTCGCAGCTACTGCGGCTTTGTTGACAGGTGAGCTATGGCCACAAAGCGATGACGAGCGAATTAACACTAGCGGCAGTCGCCTGCAAGAGGAAAAGGCCTCCACTTCCCGCAGTCCCTGGAATAACGTGGCTGCCACCTAAACGAGCGCTAAAAATACGAAGTTGTGACGGCAGCGCCGCCGCAACTTTGCATATGCAGTTACGTGTTGTAGCCTCGTATTCGCATTCCGTGTCTAAAAAAAAAAATTAATCAATTAGTGACAAACTCCATCACCACAACTTCTCCCGGCAGGGAAGGTTAATAGATGGAGCCAAGTTTTCAAAAGTTACATTGCCAAGATATGTTGTTCGGCGAATAGCGGAGAAGTATATATATAAGAAGCGTGCGTCGAAGTATGTGTTTGTTGTTCTTGCCTGTACTATATGCCTGTTTGCTTGCAAGCATGAAACTTGCTTATACTATGGCTCTTACTCTCGGCGAACCGGGCACGTGTTCTGGCTTTAGAGAAGTGACAACGTCCTCATCTGTTCTACGATTAGAGGCGTGATGCGCAGTCTCACGTGTTCATGGTGGTAAATATTTACTCTTTCTCTTTACTTGCATCCCTTAACCTCCTTTGCCCTGCGTAGGATAGTAAGCTAGACACGCGTCTGGTTGACATCACTACCTTTCCTCTGTGTCCGCCCTCCTCCACTCTCATAATTCATTATTTACAAGCACGCTCAGTTGCGCCATTGAGCTCGGAGTCGCGGCGTTCGTTTGCCACCCTTCATTCCGAAGGGGCTGAGCGAAACGAATAAATAAATAAATAAATAAATAAATAAATAAATAAATAAATAAATAAATAAATAAATAAATAAATAAATAAATAAATAAGCTCCCGCGTAATGACACACCACTTCCCGTTAGGAACCGAGGTGGCCAAAACAAATCAAATGCGGAGCCCTTAGCTATATAAAAGATGTTTCAGTGAACACTGTCAAAACGTTTTAAAGGTTGCCTGTGGCAGATAGCACAATTCCAGTTCAGGAGGTGGTCTACTCGAAGCGGCGGACACTACTTGCACGCACAAAAAAAAAATTGAAATGCGAAATCGACTAACTAGCAACATATTGATTAATGAACTTTTAAACTAATTACCTTATGGCCCATATTGAAATTTACAAATTCTAGCCGCGTAGTTCGCAAGGCGATCGACTAGGAACGAATTCTCGGGTGACACCAGTTTCGAGATATTAATTCCCAAACTTTTCGGAGAAATACATTGCCGTTCCAGTTACTTGTGTGCTTCAATGCGAAAACAACGTTTTGTTAACAAATTAATTGGAACGCCCATTCATTTCTCAGCAAAGTTCGGGAAATAATATCTCAAAACTGGTGTCACCCTGAGAATTCGTTCCAAGTGGATCCACCTTGCGAATTCCACGGCTAGAATTTGTAAATTGAAATATTGGCCATGCGATCATTAGCTAAAAAGTTAATTAGTGAATTTATGTTAATTACTCGATTATGCATTTCAATTTTTTTTTCAAGTAGTGTCCGCCACTTCGAGTAGGCCACCTCATGAACTAGAATTTTGCTATCTGCCACAGGCAACCTTTAAACTATTTTCGTTGAAACACCCTGTCCATGATGCATGTGTATATATAGGCCTGCGCGTGTTTCTACTGTCGCATCTGCCACCGCGAGAAAGACGTGGAAGCGGCGGCATTCCAGGAAAGTGAAAAAACAAAACGAGGAGTTGAGAACTGAGCCCCGTGCCTTCCGCTTCTCTCTCTATACGCTTTGTTTTCCGTTCCAGGCGCACACAGCCGCGTGTACTCCGGCCAGGAGGAAATAATCGTGCAATCTCTTCGCGTCAAACTATGCTTCCAGTGACCGGCCAGGAGCGACAGGCGGACAGGAGGAGTCTGAATATCGGGAGTATACAGTGCGCGCATTTGGGAAGGCCGGCCGTCCAAGAGGGTCGTAAAGGATGATTTAGGTGATGGCCACGCACACAGACAGGGCTGCGATCAAGGGACGCGCTTCGGGTCCAGTCTGTTCGTATACGTAGAGGCAGAGTATAGCGAAGAAGACTGCCTTCTCAACGGACTCGAGATAAGCCAAGAGTGTGCTTATTTACGCAGCTGTTGCGTCGGTATTTCGACATTAGTGGGCGTCATTAACGTGAACGTTAGGCCAACTGCAACAAAATTTTCGAGTTTCGATTCCGCGAGCTCGTGCTTAGCAGCCCAACATCATAGTCACTAAGCAACTACGGCGGGTGACGTACGAACGTTAGGCCATGCGACAGACACATAACAAACGCAAAGCGCACCGCAAACAGCATACAGAATTAAAGTATCTGGTTGAGACCATGCATCTCGCAGAAATGTTAAAATCGCCTGCATAGCGCGGCACACACATGCGATGGTTCAAATGCTGTTGTACGCAGAGTACTTGAGTGCGGACATTTTAGCGCTGTCCTCTGAGGTGAAGAAGCTGCAATAGCAGATTAGGTGTACTTATACACTCGTACATTGCACGCAGGGCACAACGACGGTCCAATCCGTTTATTTCACTCCGTCGCTTTACGTTCCTGTACTGGGTTATTAAAACTTCTTATTGGATCCACCGTACTTTCATACTGGACAACCGTAACTTCCTACCGGAGCACTATAACTTCCCCTATACTCTGCCATCAAAGCCTCTTCTGGAACACCGTAAGTTCTTGAAAAGAAAAAATTAGCATCCACCCGAACTGTAGCACGAAGCTGCAAAGAAAACCCATACGGGTTTCTCAGGAAGAAAGCCTCGCAGTTGAAGAAAAATTCGTTCTGCTCCGGTACTCGAACCCGGGAACAACGCCTTTCCAGGGCGGTCGCTCTACCATCTGAGCTAACCAGCCGATCGCAGGGCGAGGGCGAATTAGTCGACAACTCGACGCACTGGGACACTGAATATGGCAAATCAGTTCTGCGGAAGCCCGCAAGGTGGAGGAAAGTACGTGAAGGTGTACTTTCCTCCACCTGTACTGACGTGCCTGGGACCTTATACAGCCCCGTTTACCCGCTGCATTTTGTTGTGGACATGTATACTGCTAATCTTGTTACGGAGTAGAATTCACGGGGCTTCTCTAGGTACGTTGGGTGTGTTTTGCAATGTTTTTCGTTTTTTTTTTCGCTCGGCGTGATAAGTGAGCACGAAATGTTGGTTTCAGTTGTGAGTTTTGTTTTTTATTGTTCCTGTTTCATTGTTTTGGTCGAGTTTCATGTACTTCATGACAGAAATGGCATTCGTTCATAGTTGCGCATTTATCGCGATGCATAATAGTCTTGGTTCAAATGTTATCGCTTTGATGTATTGTTGCCAGCGCTTTCCAATAATTTATGTTGAAAGTTTTGTCGACAGGCAATGTAGCAATTATTACAGTGATGTTGCGTGAGATGTTTTGGGAGTAAGGGGAAGGGGGCTGACACTCTGTCAGGCATTAATTGTCTTTATGTCTACCTCCTAGGCAACCGTTCTGATGCCTAAATAAAATACTTTAACTTTGACTATGTCATCATTAAATAGCCTACATACAGCCATTAGCAAGTCTTGGTGAAGCTCGCAGAATCTGTTGAGAGAGAGAGAGAGAGAGATGAAGAGGAAAGGGAAGGAGGTTAACCAGATATTAGTCTCGGTTTGCTAACCTACACTGGGTTTCGGGAATAGGGGTTAGAAAGAGGACAGAGGAAATGGTTAAAAAATATGCACACGAAGAGAACCTGTTTAAAAAAACTTCACAGCCATTTTACATTGTTTCTTTGCTCTGGATCATTACCGATTGCATTATTCGGTTAACAATTCGCATGAACAGCGAGTTCGAAACCGAAACCTTACTTCAGCGGTTTGCCCGCTCTCATTAGTTAACTTCGATCTGACCAGGCGAAAGAAAGCATCAAAATCCCAATAAAGAAGGGCGTCAGGCCGGGAGATACGATCTCTCCAATGCTATACACAGCGTGTTTACAGGAGGTATTCAGAGACCTGGATTGGGAAGAACTGGGAATAAGAGTTAATGAAGAATACCTTAGTAACTTGCGATTCGCTGATGATAGTGCCTTGCTTAGTAACTCAGGGGACCAATCGCAATGCATGCTCAGTGACCTGAACAGGCAAAGCAGAAGGGTGGGTCTAAAAATTAATCTGCAGAAAACTAAAGTAATGTTTAACAGTCTCAGAACAGCAGTTTACGATAGGTAGCGAGGCACTGGAAGTGGTAAGGGAATACATCTATTTAGGGCAGGTCAGGCACGTACGCTGGATTTTTTTCTGAAGGGGGCCCAACCCAAGGTAACTTTTCTGTGCAAATGAGGGGGAGGGTACTTTTACTAGCACAAATGTGCATAATGCCCACCATTCGCCATAAAGACGCGTAAACCTGCAAAAGAGAATTGAAATAACATGTATCTCACAGGTATACGCCTGTGAGATACACCTCTTCTTTACTTGGCAAATAAAGAACTACATCAAATGGACTCACGCATGAAAGATGCGCAGGAAGAACCTTGCCAAGAACAAGTTAACCGGCGAAAGCGCAAAATAAAGATTTATAGTAGCGTTTTTTTTAATTATCTCTGGAAGAATTATAGAGAAATGTATATTTGCGGAACAACCACAGTTCGTTTGGATACCTCCTTTACTAGTCTACCAAGTGCCAAAATCAACTCGTGTTGTTATTTGGGAAGTTGCGTAATGATGCGTGGTCATCAGTCCCGTATAACCGCGTATGGCGTAGGAAGCTGCAGTTCTAGACGTGCTACGCCCACCGCGGAATGTTAGAAAAACACCTCTATTAGCACAGCAGGAAAATGGATACGTCAGAGTGCTCGATTGATAACTGTAGAATAGTCATTCGAAACACACGGAATTATTCTCCACTTACGGCGGCGTTTTCTCTACTTCCTTTTTAAATAAAAAGACGTTGATCCATAAATATTTTCACAAAGAGTTTTTGCTTTTCCTCCCTGTTTGGCTAGCCAGTTGCCTTGGCTTTCTTCCTTAGTAGATCGCTTAATTTCTCATCTCCTTGCGACTCTTGTTTCCAGTTGCCAATTTTGCAGGAAAAGTGCTGTACAATTATGGAAGAACCAGACGAGGTCAGGGGGGACAGTCATATCGCTTATTGGTTGAACGGTTATTGCAGGGTCTGATGATGGACGATGTTTCGCAATATCTTATTTTCCACCTTATCTAACCCATATCGCGGATATATGGTTCCGAGGATCTGCCAGCCTCGAGGCGAGCCGTCACTCGAGGAAATAACGAAGCAAGAGGGAAAGTTAAACGCAACTGGCGTTTTCCCCGGCCACAACTCAAAACCAGCTTACTATGAACCGAGTCCCTTTCCTGGCCCCTGGATCAGTCTAAACAAAGAATGTTGATCTAACGAAGCAACAGCGATGCGTGTGATCGTTGAATAGATGGTGACACAAAAATTGTGTTGGGCATTATAAATAAAATAAAATATTGTAATTAAAACAATGAACTACGACCTGCCTGCTGAAATAGATGGTGACAACTGAATTGATCTTGAGTAAATCGCGCGGGCACCGAATCGATAAGAAAACTGGCCTCCACACCCCAGGAGATGCCGATAACTACCGCCATCCAAAATGAGTGAAAAGCTTGACAAACATTCCACTCTGTAAGGATGGAATGGCAGCGAAAGCTGACGAGAGTCAAAACTCTCAAACGAAAAGCAAATTGTTTCACCTCCCCTTCGAATCGGCCTGAAGATAGTGCAATATTGGACCGACCAGCGGCGGAGGTGAAGCAGGCGTCAAGCAACCCCCTTCCGTGGGCCGCTACCGAAGATAGTGCAACACTGGGCCCACCCTCGGCGGAGGTTAAGCAGGCTTTAAGCACTCCCCATACGTGAGCCGATCCCGAAGATAGTGCAACACCGGGCCGACCCCCAGCGGAGGTGAAGCAGGCATTAAGAACTCCCATACGTAGGCCGATCCCGAAGGTATGGTAATACCGGGCCCACCCGCGGCGGACGTGAAGCAGGAGTTAAGCACTCCCCATACGTGGCTCCATCGCGAAGGTAGTGCAATGCCGGGCCGACCCGCGGTGAAGGTGAAGGAGGCGTTAAACTCTCCCCATACGTGGGTCAGTGCCGAAGATATTGCGATACCGGGCCCACCCGCGGTGGAGGTGAAGCAGGCGTTAAGCACTCCCCATACGTGGGCCCATCCCGAAGATTCCGAAGGGCGCGTTATAGGTTTCCGAGTCCACAGGCGTATGTGCCATTGATCTTGGACCCTTTTTGCACTATCACCAGGATCGGCCCACGTGATGATGTGGAAGACGTACATTACGGTCATACACTGATTTCGCTGTAAAAGGCAGCAACATGTTGACCGCCGAGTAGATTGATTTGTCGGCGCTTTAGGAATGTGTGTGAGGAGTGGTGGCGTGGGCGGATGAGGTGGGGGGAGAGCCCCCCCCCCGGGCCCCCCCTGGGTACATGCCTGGGGTAGGCAGTGACCACGTATCCGGATCATGAGACTGAAATATTCAGAAGAATAAGAATGGGCTGGGGTGCGTTTGGCAGGCATTCTCAGATCATGAACAGCATGTTGCCATTATCCCTCAAGAGAAAAATGTATACTAGCTGTGTCTTACCAGTACTCACCTATACGGGGCAGAAACCTGGAGGCTTACGAAAAGGGTTCTACTTAAATTGAGGACGACGCAACGAGCTATGGAAAGAAGAATGATGGCTGTAACGTTAAGGGGATAAGAAGAGAGCAGATTGGGTGAGGGAACAAACGCGAGTTAATTACATCGTAGTTGAAATCAAGAAAAAGAAATGGGCATGGGCAGGGCATGTAATGAGGTGGGAAGACAACCGATGGTCATTAAGTGTTACGGACTGGATTCCAAGAGAAAGGAAGCGTAGCAGGGGGTGGCAGAAAGTTAGGTGGGCGGATGAGATTAAGAAGCTTGCACGGACAACATGGCCACAATTAGCACATAACCGGGGTAGTTGGAGAAATATGGGAGAGGCCTTTGCCCTGCAGTGGGCGTAGCCAGGAGGGGATGATGATTATGGTAATAATAATAATAATAATAATAATAATAATAATAATAATAATAATAATAATAATAATAATAATAATAATAATAATAATAATGATGATGATGATGATGATGATGATGATGATGATGATGATGATGACGACGACGACGACGACGACGACGACGACGACGACGACGACGACGACGACCAGGCGGTCGACTATACTTCGCTTATTTTCATTTCTCTCGAAGAGATGGCGCATCAGCGGCTGTCACATGACTTCGCACGATGTCACATGACTTCGCACAGCACGATGCCCGGCATGTGAAGCCCGTTCTGTCAGCCCTACGTTACCAAGTTTTCTACTAGGGGACGACATGTGTGCCCTCCCCCCAGAAAAAAAGCGTTGCTACGCCTCTGCTGGGACGCCACTCTCCTACTAGAGTGCTTTATCATCCTACTCGGCCTCTATTTTCCTACTTGAGGAGCGTTGACTTCCTACTGAAGCGCCATAACCTACTGTAGCATTATAGCGCTGGAGAGGAAGGAACGATGCCTGCTGTGGCTTTGCTCTAGAGCAAGGAAGTTTTAAGTAATTCCTTGCTAGAGACTAAGGTGCTCTAGACCGAGCAAACGTCACGCGGAGGAGCACGCGGCGCAGGGACAGATCCCATTCCCATGCATGATCGTGCTCCTTGCCTGGCGTGCTCCTTGCCTGGCGATCGGAGTCCAGTGGTCGACCACTGGACTCCGATCATAGAGTTTCCTACAAAAATTACTATAGAGAGACTGACTCTGGCACTAGTGTCTATGGAAGATGAAACTGTGGCAGCAGTTCCGCTAGCACGGGAATGTTGGGCAGTACATGAATTTGCCTTAACTTCGTCCTTCTGGCTTCAAATGGCATTGTTCCTTTGCAAAATTGACCATGTTCAGCAAGTTAGAAAGTTATAAATTCAACAATTCCCGATTAATACGCATGTGGACACAGACCATATTGCCTTGCCATGTTTCGAAAACAATGAGCACTCAAAAATTTAGAACAACAAAGCGTAGTAAATAACGACACAAGAACGTTTTACTCCATAAGCACGAAAATGATACAAATCCAATGTACTGGCCCTCATTCCGATAGTGGCGGAACGACCGCAGCTCCACAGTTTCCTCAAGTATTTTTTGTAGGGAACTCTATAGGACACCGACGGCTCCTCACAGGAGCCGTATAGTGACCCCAACGCGCCGCCACGGCCCCGAGAGCGATCCGAGCTGTCCTACTAACTGCCGCATCCGTCAAGTCTTTAACAGGCTCAGTCAGAGCAGACATCTTGCCGGTGCGTTGCTCGTTGCGCCATGCACGTCGTGCTACGTGTGGCAGCATCATTGGCCTGCATTTCGGACGAGGTGCAGAAGAGCAACAGAGCTATTATTTTCCGTCTGCGTTATTAAAATATGCGCGCACCACTGCGGAGGCCTTTCATCACGTGTAACAGCGAAAGGGAGGGAGCTTCGCGTTCACTATCTAAAACAATAACGCTTCGCGTTGACTTCCCGCCTTCTGATGAACCAAAAGCAAAAGGGTAGCTGCGACCCACGGCGCTGCGAAAAGCTTCTCTCCACGCAGCTGCTTCCGCCGTGCTCGGTTGCACTGACGAGCTAGAAACGAGGGGGCGAGATGGCGTCTCAAGCGATGCAGAGAACAAGCCAGAGGCGCTAACAAGAGCCGAGCCCCACACCGCCTACCACGCCAAGTTGAACCTTTCCGCAACGCGAGCAAGGCGCGGGACAATCCATAATGCGTCTGTCCGCGGCCGGCCGGTATTCTCGGTCAGCGCCCCGACAGCACGACGTTTCGCGCGCCGCGGTTAGCTCCCGCCGTGCAGCACGCCCAAGCCCGACGTCATCGCCACGCAACATCCACCAAACACAATCACACAAAAAATATATAATAAATAAATAAATAACTCGGCATTACCCACGACACGCAGATGTTGAAGCAGCAGCGCCATCGCCATGGCTTGGCGACAGGGAGCCACCCAGAAGTAAGCGAGACCCCCCATCAAGTCTCAGACCACTCCATCACGCAGCTCCGGCCGCTCTGTTCTGCTCGCCATTTTGAAGACCTCCTTCCACTTTCGTCTCGCCGCAACCGTCCAACAGGTGTTCCGTCACTTTCACATGCCATTTTACGCCGGCGATCCCCGGCCATCATGGCGGGCCCCAGCGACGCGCTCGCGCCGCGCGCGATCTTGCAGCCTGTGATTCGGCGGGACGGGGCTGACGCAATGCCAGTGGCTACACCATTGGGTGAGACCCGTCACGTGATTTGGCGGGCACCATGCTTTTAGTTCTGTTCCGGCTGGCTGGGTGCGCGCGACACTGGGAAATGATTCCTTTTCTTTTTTAGAAACTTATCCACTCCATCACGAGCCGAGAGCCCCTTGCCGACAGCAGCGTTGATTGTTTCTGTCCAGCCGCCTTGATCGCGCCGGCCCGATCTCGAGTCGACTCGGCCGGGCACTGTGATCGTCATTAAACGCGTTTTACGAGCGAGCATGCCACCGGGGTGGCTAACAAGGGTCCTCTGGAGAACTCTCATTTCAGCTCGAGCGGTACGCCGGCGCGCAGGGCGCTTGGAGAACAAACGCTGCTCGTACGCAGCCGACGCGTGATTTGGACGTTCACCACTTGCTCGATCTGTGTGTGGGTTTCACCAGAGTCCTTTCATGGAAGGACTCTGGTTTCACGTACGGCTTCCGTCATGTACGACAAGTACTAACGTGACTTGCGACTTTGAGTGCTCCAAATGTGGCAATCCTACAAGGTCAATGTCAGGCCTACTGAAACGTACAGCCTCCCTGATTTTTAATAATATAGCGCGAGCGTCGACTGAACTGCTGGTGAGCGCTTTAAAACGGCGATAAGCGTGCAAAAAGAGCGTGCAACAAGGCGAGTGCAACAAGGCAACAAGGCTCGTGCGCGAACTCTCGCCTTGTTGCACGCTTATCGCCGTTATAAGCAGTTATAAGCAGTTCAGTCGACGCTCGCGCTATATTATTAAAAATCAGGGAGGCTGTACGTACGCAGAGGGGTGCCATGCAGGACACCGCCTCTCGGTCCGCCAATATGTAAATGCATGGGATGACGACACTGGAATGGCTACGACAGCATGGCGATAAAATGTCGAACTACCATCACTAGCATCTCGCCGTAAGTTTTATCGCTTGTGTCTTTTTCATCGCATATTTCACCATCGTTCACTACACGATGATTTCATCTTTCCTCCCCTGTACGTATCATCACGCATTGACCACCGACATAAAGTAGCCGTTCCTTATTGCAGGACTTCTACTTTTCAGTATTCATTTTTTCCCAGGACTTGTGAAGAGTGGAACCATCTACCTACCACTACTGCAGAAATTACAGACCATCAACATTTCAAAAATGCTTTAACAGTAACTAATTAGTTCTTTACCTCATGTTATTTCTGATTTTTTCCTCTTGTTTGCTTGTGCTTACCTGTATCGTCTAATTATTTTACATTGTTTTGTAGTTTGGTGATTTGTTAATTAGAGTATTTGTATTTGTATTGGTACATTATATAACTCCATGTATAAGTGCATCTTTTCACAGAAATGCTTTTTTGCCACTCCCCTCTGTAATGCTTCGGCCCTGAGGGTACAATAAAGGAAATGAAATGAAAGGAATCTCGACGACGGCATGATGACAATGTGATGACAATGTAGGGATGACCATGACCGCGTGTCAACGATGTGATGACGACGATGGAATTATGGTGCTCTATGACCACGAGAACCATGTGTAAATGACGGCGTGATGACAATGGGATGACGGCGCTGGAATGACGACAGTGGAACGACCAACACGTATTGGCAGCACGAAGACGGTATGACCAAGAATGCGTGATGAGGACTGTGTGATGACAACGCAATGAAGAGGATACCATGACAACGATAAAACGGCGACGATGGCATGGCGAATGCAGGTTGACGACACTAGAATGACTACGACAGAATGACGACGATGGAACGATCACGATGAAATGATGACGATTTATAGACGACGCAACGGCGACGATGCCATGACAACGATGGAATTGCATCGTCGACATGACGACAATGGGATGGCGATGTTGACATGATGACGTTATGAGGGCGACGGCGTGACGAAGGCGGTATGCATGACGGCAATGGAATAAATGCTGTAATATGACGATGGCATGATTGCGACGGCGTGACGACGAGTACATGACGATAAGGGGACGACGACGCTGTAATCACGACGACGGAAACATTATATAGCTACCGCGACAATGCAAAACGTTCACGATACTGCAAGAGTAATCGGTGGGTGTTGCCACCCGTCATGAGTAGAGTTACTGTATATGCTACCACAGGTGGTAGCATATACAGTAACTCTAGGATGGTTCACTCCGCTACGCTAAGCGTATAACTAAAACGTGAAAATCGCCCGCCGCTCCGCTGTAGCTTAGCGGGGCAGCTCGGAGCGGAGCGTACCGTAAAGACGCTCAACTAAAACACTCTTCCGCGAGTACAGCGTGCAGTAGCAGCGCTCGCTCGATATACAGCAATCCACGACAGAAACGTCACAGGGCGTACTATAACTTCATTGAAGCAGGATATCACATTGGGCAAGTTGATTTAAGTTCATTATTGAAAAAACAGAAGCGCAAAGTGTGGAAGAAATGAACATATATATAGTTAAACTGACGTTTACGTGAGCTACCGCGTTGGTGGCTCCATCTTGCGGCGCAGATTGTGACCAGAAATGACACAGAGCTGTTATTGCAGTGATCTACCCTATTCTGCCTAGCTTCTGGTGCAACTCGCAGCGTGCGACATAATCGTCAACATGCTGTTAGCTTTTATCTTCCTTAGACGCGAACACCCGTACAACACAAGAACGTTTCTAACGCGTTGTTGTTGGACTAAGCGCCACAAGATGTCGCTACAAGCGTTGATACTTGGAGGTATGGGGAAACAGCGCTGGATAGGCGGCGCGTCGAAAAGAGTGCGTTGCACGCCGCCCTGGCGACGAAACGCGGCATATTCCAGCCACACAACCAGACGACACACACACATACGCAGCCGTATTATAGTTCGTATGTTTCCGTTTTCGCGCCGCTTCAAGTGGACAGTTTTTGCAAAGAAGCTAGCGCCATCAAGTGAAGAAATGACGAAAGAAGCTTTTTAAGCTTTATATATTTTTCACAGTGCGTCGCGGCGAGCACGTGTGTTTCTTTAACGGTTGCGTCGTGTATCGATGCCATGCTTGCGTGGCCGCCTGCCTCGCAAATCTAGCAGTTATGGCTCCGGTCGTGCTGCGCTATGGTTTCGTAAGTATTAGTTGGCCTGAAGATATTCCATATTTCTCTGGCTAGACATAAATAATTCTGATATTACTTCGCCACAGCAGTCAATGGAGAAGAAAGCTTTATCGCATTAGCTGACTCGCGCAAGCAAAGGTTTGAATGCTCCGCTGCTTGATCCGTAACAATCCTGGCTACATTTAGCACTAATTACATAAATTTGCCGGATGCATCTCAGCGCCGAGTCCTCATCCGCATGCGCATTTTTATAAACACATAGGTGGCTTAGTCGCGCGTGCGCCGGCACTATGCGCATACAACTCGTATTACAAGGCAGCTTCCCTCCCACATAATTCTTGGCAATGAATGGATAATTTTTACCTTTCGTATCGTTCACTTGGTGCGGTGGCGTTGGAAGGGGCTTGGCGGTGGCATTGCGAAGGAAAAATGGTACATATGCCGGATGGTGCATGCTATTGCTCATTTTGTTTCCGACGAAATACCGACTGCAGATTCTGCTGTTTGGTACTGTCTGCCATGGCTGACCGTCTTCACTATCGAATAAACCAAGGATGCACGCTAAATTTGATTTAGAAACCAGCCCGACACCGCTTGACAGGGCGACAAGACGGGAGCTTACTCCGCTCGCCTGACTGCTTGGATCCAACGCCGCCTCCGTTCTTGTTTGTAGGGTTTAGATGGAAAGACGCAGAAGGATACATCCTCCCTCATCCCGACTTAGTTGTGGCACTTGTATACGCAACAGTATCGTCGGCGCCCTTTTGTTTTCCTTCGACTTTAAGGGCACGCAACGCAATTTTCATCCGCGGGGGAGGCTGCATTGTGTACGTTCTGACCACCAGGGCGGCGCTGCAGGCGCCGTGAAAACTCCAGCGCTGGTTCCCCATACTGTCATCCCAATAACTCCATATTCCGCGAAGGGATGTGCAGATAAAGGGACATGTACAGATAAAGTGACATAGTTACCGTTATATCATAAAAGGGAACGCATAATTGAAGAATAAACAGTCATTAGTTCCCGCTTCGTTTCTTCTGTGTCTTCCAAAATATCCGCTATGGTCGGGTACAACTTTAGAAAAAAGGGGAGGCCCCGCCCGGATGACCGAAGCGCGACAGTCGACTGACTCCGCGAGTAAAATAGTCCTGCTCAAAAAGTCGCGCTTCTGAATCGCGCAATTCTCGGTATAAATAAAGGCTTTTGTATTTTGATGAATGGTTTAGTAGAGCTCTCATGTGCTACAGCACATGCCGGATTGCGAGAGAAAAATAACTCCATCCCTTCTACAGCGCTGCCCGTCGTCTGCTCGCTACAGCTTCATTGCAAGTGACAAATGTCGCTTGCGGAGCTGTGTTGTGGGAAAGCACGTCGAGCGCTGGCAGCGCACCCTTATGCGTAATTGTGTCACAGCACGCATTCTACAGCTTGCGCGTGCAGTGAGCACTGGTGGACAGCAATCAATCGACGGTGCGACACAACGCTCGAACACCGCCGCTAGACGCTCGGCTGTCTCACTGCTGACGACGATCGTTCACGCTAAATTGACGGCAAGAAATATTTGCGTCGGAGGCTTCTTATTTTCTGTTGAGACACTCGTAGGTTTGTTTCATGCACGCACGCTTTCCTCATTTCTCCTGGGAATGGTTTTGCTCCATCACTTGACCCTGTCCGACGAAAAACGCAGCGACACAGTGCGCGAACACACCCGCCGCTAACAGTAGGCACCAGATTGGCAAACTTTCCTCGTCCTAACTTCACTCGGGAGGGAAATAAAACAACGTGGAACAAACACGCAGGATGCGTGTTTATAGCGGTGTGTCGCCGCGGGATCCTGTTTTCAGGCAAAGCGTAGCGCAGCGTCAGCGATGCTCGCTGCAATATTTCTTCGCCGGATCACGGCTCAGAATAAACGCAAGCGGCACAAATGGTGCATCGTAAGCTCGCAGTATTATTTCGGGAATCACATAATATCACAAAAGTTCGGGAATTCACTCTGACGAGGGGCTGACGCACGCAGCTGACGCCACTGGGTCCAGTTCAAGGCGCGGGCGGCCATCTTTTCCGTCGGCGGGGTGACAGGCCGTCCGGCTCATGACGTCAGTCCAGAGTGCGCGCCCATTGGTGGTTGCTCGTGTGCATCCGCCTCTGAGGAGTAAACGCCCCCTTTTTTCTAAAATTGTACCCAACTATAATTACCTGTGTCCGCGTCCCTCACTGCCAAAAGCAGCGCGCTTTTCCACAAAGCCGACTGTACTGATTAAAGCTTTACTTATTTCTTTTCTCACGAGATTCTTCTTTGTTCTCAAATTGTGACATTAATTTGCGGTCTTTCTAAGTTTCTTACCGCAGGGCTATTCACTTTTGTAGGTATGCACCATCCATCAAAGTCCCAATATGTGACAAATTTCATTCATTACCGTCGTAAGGACACGTAGGCATTACACTTAAGAGAGGGATACAAAGATATGGCTGCAGCGCTTTGAAATCGAGAAGTCATGATTTCCGCACGCAGTCATCATAAGATCTAGCGTTGTGTTGATTTCTTCTTTTGCGTCAGTGTGCGCGTGCGCGCGTGTGGGGGGTGGAGGTGGGGGGGGGGGGCGGTAGCAATGACAAACCACCGGGGGCGCCACCCTTAAAGTGCCATTTCTAGGCCTCCAAATCTGCGATGCATACCTTATTCCCGTATGCATAAGTAAAATCGGTCCAGTACGTGCGCAACGACGAACGCTCGGGCATTTTGCCAGGGACAACGAACCACGCTGGTGCTGCGACGAACAAGAAGCAATCCGACACCACCGCATGCAGCATGTCCGGCCAATGGTCATGAGAGACGATCAAGCGTGGAGAATACAGAGCTGCCGTTTTCGGGCGCGCGTTATAACGGCAAACTGCGCCGATAGCACGGGCAAGCGCGTGCATAGATATACGTGCCACGCACTCGAAAAGCTATTGGAACATCGCGGGTAAAACAGCGGCCTGTGCCACCGAAATGGCGCCATAAAATTTGCATGAGATCGCGCGCGCGTTCTGGGAACGGCACTTACAGGCACACAAATCGGCTGCGCTGTCTAGCTCGGATCGATTCGTTCTGCACAACGGGATGATTCTGAGCCGAGCGTTTTCTGTGCCTTTTAGATCTCTTCCGAGATCCAGTGTGGCTTGTCGTATAGCTGGATGGCACACTGCGGACGTCGCAGAAGAGCGAAGCGGAGGCGTGGCTCCTGCGAAGCATCACGTGACTCACGGTACGGAAAGGCAGGCGTAAGAAAAACAGACGCAAGCATAAGGAGGGCAACATAAATGCCATCAAAACCAGCGCGTGACGCATCATTTAGCGGTACATTGCCGTTTTTTTTTTTGTAAACTCATCCTGTTTCCTTAAATGACAGTTTCGAGTTCATTCGAGAACTAGGGCCGCTATCTTGTACACGTTCGAAAAGCCGACGTTCGATTTCGCCTCGCGCGATTGTCCAGGCTGCGCCGAGATCGCGGCCTAGACCAATCTAGTCCAATCGCGTGAGGCGAAATCGAACGTCGGCTTTTCGAACGTGTACAAGATAGCGGCCCAGGATTCTGAAGCGCCGTTGTCAGCCATGGCACGGCCGTGGCCATGGTGACGTGTAAGGCCTCTGTTGTACTCACGTCGACCGAACAGAACATAGCCTAAGGTGTTGCTACTGGCGACCGTACTGGGCTTTGCGAGTGTGATTAGCATTTTCGCAGAAACAATTACCGAATCTGCACTTTATCCTGTCGGTACAAGTATTTGCCCTGCAGCTGCAGGACTGAGACCACGAGGGTTTAAAAAAAGCTGAGAAGTCGGACTAATACGTAGTGCTCTAAACTGCTACTCGACGTGGAGAAGGGAAGAGGATAGGGGGAAAGAGTGATGATGACGATGGAGATGACGATGATGGAAGTTACACGCACGAGCTCAGGACCGATATTCTATTGGTCGTCCACTTTCGGGGATACATTCACGTTCGTGTAACGTCATGTGACTAGCACAGGTTATGTCGGCATCGACAGCTTTCTCTTAACCAAGCACTAGTATGTTATCGTACTACAGTATATACCAAGCACGATGCCGCCCGTAAATGTCGACGCGTCCGGTGCCATGCAGGTATACGCTAAAGGTGATAGAATCCTTAAAAGTGAGTTGCCGAGAACATTGCGCCGAGTTATTATTCAAGTCTCGGGTCCACGGACCTTCAGCTAGACACTAAAAGACCTGCAAAATATGATCTGAAACTGTTCATCTGATTCGCAGACTTGTTCCAAGGCGTCGTGGGACTCGCATTGACGTACTGTACACACGGTATCCCAGCTAACTTTAACCAGAGTTTAAAAATATCCCGATGCACTCTAAGACGACGCGACCAAATGCATCTTACTAACTATTGTATGGAATAAGTCACACTATTCTTGTATTCTGCTTAATTGTATAATTAGTCAATATTAATTAACCAACTTTGAAAGCAATGAAGTTAGGCAAACAATTACAATTATAAAGTTGTACAGCGCCTTGCGAAACGTCCCATTAAACAGTTTCCTGCTTTCTATCTATTACGCATTAGTGTTTTTCCGCTTACCGCAGACGCCCGCGAAATACCTAAATGCTCCCGAAAAGACACTAAACACTAGACTAGTTTAGACAGGTAAAGTCCTTTTTCAACACTCTGCGCTTACTTGGCGGGAATCGCTTGAGGTCAAAGTCTTCCTCCTTGAATTTAGCGTCCAAACTTCAGCACGTCAGTGCGACGTCACGGATTTCAAAACCTTTTCACTTTTTTGGGCCCTTTTTGCGCAGAAAACATTCTAGAGGCTAGCTAAGTTGATCAAGCTTCAGTTAATTTATCGTGATGTGTAATCCTTTCTTATGGACAAACCGTTCACGAGTCTTCAGGAAAGGCCCTTAACATCCCTGACGTTACGACGAGCTGGTGTGGGAGCTTTACAGCGGCAACGCCACTCACGTTTCGTTTCGGCACCTTTCTATCGCAATAGCGATTTTGCACGGACACTCCAGGCGGGCAATAAAAACAGCGCTAAACGACAGGACGAGTGAAGGGACACAGACAACAGCGCTGACTGACAACCAAAGTGTCTTTATTCTTTCAGTCAGCATATATATGCTCCACCGCTATATGAAACCACAGAAACAACAGAATTGGGCATGCGCAGGGGGTTGCAATTAACGTGATAGGAAGGCAATCTCCTTCAGAAGGAGAAAAATAGATGGAAGGCTTACACATGCTTCGCTGCTAACGTGAATGTGGAAAGCTTCGGAGATAAGGCGTGCGCGGTCATCGCGGTATTTTGACAGGTAGGTCACATCTTCGGAAGAAGGCTTGCAGCCGCATTCATTGCAATGCAGTGACAACTGACTATCTTTTGCTCGTTTTTGAAATTTGTTTGAGTGTTCACGCATGCGGTCATGGATGCACCTGCCCGTTTGGCCGATATAAAAACGCTTGCATGAAAGGGGAATCCTATAAACCACACAGTCACAACAGTCACCAACAAACCTCTGTCTGTGCTGCTTTTTACAACTTCCTTTGTTGTTCTTGGTTACCCGATTGACTTGATGGCACAGGCTGCCTAACTTATTTTTGGCAGTGAACAGCAACCTGACGCCTGCCCTGCTGACAACCTTTTTGAGATTGTGTGCAACCTGGGGCTCTATTCTGGACACGCATGGCGGCTGCACGGCCGCCATTATCCGCCATGTTTACTCTCTGATTGGCTGTAGAAAGGTCACGTGTTTTAAAATTTGTGCCGGGAAGCGGAAGTATTGCAAAATGCAATTTTGCGTTTTCATCAAGATGACGAAACGTGACGTGGAGCTGCAAATTTTATGGACTAATACATTTTTTTGGTCCTTGGCAAATATATTGTGATGTTAGCGCTTCAAAAAGAATGTGAGCGGTAGCGTGCAAAAGCCAGTGCAATGTATCTGCAATTGCGCGAATATGTGGTGGCGATCCAAGATATGCGCCATGCCAGCTTGCTGATTGGCTGAAGGAATATCTCGTGAGGAGCGTCACAGGAAGGGCTGTTTCGTAACCGTCATTTTGACGATGCGTGACGTTGCGCTGGGCCGCCATTGCTGAGATTTTCCGCCATAATTTTTGCTGCGACGAGCCGCGCGAATTATGCTAATGGGCAGCCATATGCAATGGCAGCCGAGAGGAATGCGTATCGCCACATTTTCCCAGTCGTTTGGCACCACGAAAATCTTTTGTTCATAACGCGTGCTCATAGTATTTGCATCGCTCTCGGGTGGTGTTGGCATTTGTGTTTGGGGCCATCGTTTTTTAAAATAACGCGTTTATACGAAATAATATTGGTTGGATATAGCAAACTTTCAGCAATGCTGTCCACTTTTCACTGCTGCATTTGTATTGTAATCGAGATTAATGCCTTTTCGCACAATCAGACGTTATGACAACGGCCTCTTTCTAATTTATAAAAAGAAATGTACGCAAGGCGGCGCCTTGAAGTTTCCTCCCGTGGTGCGAGTAACCAGCGAAATGAACAAGAGATGGCAGCGCCGGCGCTTGCGTCGCTCTAGTCGATATCTCTGGCGTGCGCAACGCTATCGGTGATATTCGGCCGTTTCTCACCCGGCCGAGTCGGGCTGAGTCACTTGCGTTTCACGAAATAGCGATAACGTGACCTAGAACGTGCGCGCATCACCACTGATAGGTCGCGTATGTTGTCTCAAGAAAGAAAACAAGCGCGTTGGCGCCAACATGCGATGACTCATTCCATTTTCCAGGGACACGCATACCAGCTATTGAAGCAGACGACGGCTTGTACGCAGCAGACGACGGAAGCGAGAAGCGTTTTCGACGGAATAATCATACGCTTTGAGATAGCTGCTTTATTTTTACTGCGGAGGAAAACTGTTTTGCTTTACCGATAACGCTACATTCAGTGCCTTCATTTCAGTTTCTTAGGCAAAACGTCAAGTTGGCGTCACGTTACGTTAGCAAAACTGGGCCACCAGCGCCATTTTGTTTGCGTCGCGCCTACGTCACGCATCAAAGAAAATGGCGGAATGTCCAGAATAGCGCCCCTGGTGCACATATGGTATAACCGCAACCATTTGCCGTGAGCGATTCTCAGATTGGGCAGCTGCCGACTGCTTTCCTTTAAGGTTCGTTGCGAGGCTTTCAGCGATGCTGGTCAAAAGCGGTACCGGGAAACCTGCGAGCTTCAGCCTGGCTACTTGCTTTTCGAAGCTGACATCCACTTGGTGGTCACAAGACCGGATGAGGGCCACCTTCATGCAGGATCTTGCTATACCGCGCTTGACTATCTTTGAGTGCGCGGACGAAAATGGAAGAAGGTTCTTATGAGACCGAGGAGCGTAACCCCTACATACATTGTTGCTTGAGAACGATAGCTCCAAGTCTAATAAACGAAGCTTGTTGTCTGACGGATGCTCCGTGGTCAATTCAAAAGGATCTAAAACTATGCGGTACAAGTCAAATATTATAGCAGCAGCAGGCTGCGCGTCAGTGGCGTTAGTATTGTAAAAAATTAGAAAGTCATCGACGTATCGCATCACTTTTACAGTGCTTGTCTGGCTGAGCTTAGTTACAAGATTGAGGTCATAGCTGGCTAATAAAATGTCACTAAGAACAGGGGCTATACATGAACCGATGTACACACCTTTCTTCTGTATAAAAAGCTTATCCTCCATTGAAACGAAAGTGGAAAGCATATAAAACGTCAGGCGTCAGGTTGCTGTTCACTGCCAAAAATAAGTTAGGCAACCTGTGCCATCAAGTCAATCGGGTAACCAAGAACAACAAAGAAAGTTGTAAAAAGCAGCACAGACAGAGGTTTGTTGGTGACTGTTGTGACTGTGTGGTTTATAGGATTCCCCTTTCATGCAAGCGTTTTTATATCGGCCAAACGGGCAGGTGCATCCATGACCGCATGCGTGAGCACTCAAACAAATTTCAAAAACGAGCAAAAGATAGTCAGTTGTCACTGCATTGCAATGAATGCGGCTGCAAGCCTTCTTCCGAAGATGTGACCTACCTGTCAAAATACCGCGATGACCGCGCACGCCTTATTTCCGAAGCTTTCCACATTCACGTTAGCGGCGAAGCATGTGTAAGCCTTCCATCTATTTCTCTCCTTCCGAAGGAGATTGGCTTCCTATTACATTAATTGCAACCCCCTGCGCATGCCCAATTCTGTTGATCCTGTGGTTTGAGATAGCGGCGGAGCATATATATGCTGACTGAAAGAATAAAGACACTTTGGTCGTTAGTCAGCGCTGTTGTCTGTGTCCCTTCACTCGTCCTGTCGTTTAGCGCTGTTTTTATTGCTCGTAATCATGAACCAACCAGCCCAAATGCGTACTCTACTCCAGGCGAATTTTCGCCATCGCCGTGATGCTCCGTATACTTAAGTACATGTATGCTATATGCTTATACATGTCATACATGCAAGGTAGATGCTATATTATTAAAAAAGCTCGAAAACGCGGGATCAAATTCCTGCCGCGGCGAGCGCATTTCGGTGGAGGCGAAATGCAAAAACGCCCGTGTACCTTGCATTGGGTGCAGGCTAAAGAACCCCAAGTGGTCAAAATTAATTCGGAGGCACCCCCCTACGGCATGCCCCATAATTAAATATCGTTGTTTTGGCACGTAAAGTACCAGAATTTATTTTTTGTGCTATTAATTCACCAAGTTAGCTAGCTCACACCAGGTCTAGGTCTTGAGTTCTTGACAATTATTCCTCAAAATATCATTGTATGTGCAGACGATGACACAAGCAGACACATGAAAGACACAGACACGGCGCTAACTTTCAACAACGTTTATTTCCAGGAACTTACTTACTTACTTGTATATCCTCTGCCATGCACATAAGCGAACATATGCAATTAGCGTAATCACTCAACGGCAATATTAAAACAAAAGATTATGAACACTATCTTTCAAAAAGAAGAGAATGCTGACAATTTGATAATTTCAGCTCATGCGCAGAAATTATCACTTTATTGGACAGTGCATTATACGGTTTGCTAACGCATGCATAACCATCCCTGGAGATCCAGTCTCCTTATATAATCAGGCGAGTTAACTCGCACCCGTTTCTGCTTAAGCTTATCGTTTCTCCAAAACGGGGAGTGCAGCTCATTTTTGGCTATTGTGGGGATGCGCGACCCTCGCGCCTCCCCTGATGTTTTTCCCGCATAGCGCGTCTCCTGTAGTGCGGCTTCGCCGCACATGCGGCGGTCGGAATGGTACAGGCGCAGTCCGAGAGATGGCGCGAGTGTTGCGCTGCTAACGCCGCGAGGTTACTTGGGCGCCGAAAGGAAGGCGCTTGCTCTCGTGGGGTTCGAGACAGCCAGCGGGACAGACGTGCTGCACGTGCAGCAGCTCGCTTCCCCGGCGGGTCGCCGAACAGCGCGGACATTCCGCGCGCGCGGCGACCGATGCATCTGCGAGACCGCCTTCGAACGCGCCACGATTCGCGTGACCGTACACGCGAGCGACCAGGCGCTGGGATCCAGCATGGGGCGAACATATTCGCTCGCGAGGTCGCGGTGAGTCGGACTTCTAGATTTGTCGCGCGCCCATCGGCATGTTTTGTGGATAGCAACTCGGCTAGCAGGCATTGATGTATGAAAGGTGCAATAAATGCCCTTGTGATTGTTTGCACTACTGTGTTGTCGTTCCTTTGTCCCAAGAGTACGGTGTGAGAATCCCCACAGCCAGACCCCACACTATGAAGAGACAAAAAACCGTGGGTGTCGTTCTTTCCCAATTGGTTACAGTGTTCCCGCAGCCTCCTTCCGACATCTGCCTGTGTGACCTACGTAGCCTTTTCCGCCTGCAAGGCATTCAACATACTACTTAGTGTGCTTTTTAAAGCAAAGCGTTATTTGCCTCCTCCTTCGACTTTCCCACTGCTGCTGCTGCTGTGACCGGCGTTACAGCATACTGTAACGCCGGCCGCGTCAAAACGTAGTTGAGATGCACGCCATGTCACAAAACATAAAAGGCATGCGCTGTCGGTGTTTTGTTTCATGACATTTGTTTACGAGCTGTCATTCTCCAAATGTCGAGGAATAATTTTGTAAAGAATACAAGACAATGTGTGCGCCACGTGGAGGGCTTCTGTGGTTGTGGCTCAGACTGATTATTACGACACCCGCGGCGTCGACACATAGAGAAAGAGATTCAACTTTCTCTGTAGTCGACACCGGATTTTCTGCGACACGAGGCCCTTAACGCTATCGCGTTAGTACACGACAGGAGTGTGGCACAAGGGAAAGACGACCAGAGAAGCTCGTGTCAAGAGTTACGCGGCGTCGCATCTGCACAACGCTCTCTGGACGCCGTAACTATATATAGGCGTGACCCCTCACAAATGCTGTGCAGGAGCCGCCGCGCTTGTCTCCGTGCTCACCCGCAACAGCGACGACAGTAGAGGGAGGATGTGGGGAGAATATTAGCGGGGGAATATATATAGAGAGAGAGGAGGAGGAGGAGGCACTTTTGTGGGCTACAACGCTACAACCCAGAATGACGCCGAAGCGTGCACTTACTGCCGACGAGACGAAGATTCGCATAAAGCGTCGAGCGGAGCAGGCAAGGTAAAGCTATGTTCACACTACGGTCGTAACGCGCGTAACAACTCTTTCGG
Organism: Dermacentor albipictus; assembly: GCF_038994185.2. NCBI lineage: Eukaryota > Metazoa > Arthropoda > Arachnida > Ixodida > Ixodidae > Dermacentor > Dermacentor albipictus. Next base: position 6,289,310 of record NC_091827.1, read on the forward strand.
CGTATCGAACGTAACGGCTGTAAAAAAAGTTACGGCAGTTAAGCCGACACCTTTGTTCACATTTACTGCTGCGTAAATTACGGCTTTCACAACAGGCCAATCAAATTTGGAGCTGCAGAATCGACGTGACCAGCAGTCCAATATGGCTCCTGTCAACATGCGAGCGCTGGCCGAGATAGAAGAAATTCACGCTCAAAACAAACTTATAGTCACGTATTCAATCGCACAAAGACGACGAAGGCGACGCAGAAGGGTTTGGGAGCGCGAAGTATTTCTCGACAGGGCCGTGGACGGCGATTTTCACAACCTTTTCGCCAAGCTCCGAGTTGGTGACGCTGTGATGTTTCATAACTTCATGCGCATGTCGCCCCAGCAGTTCCGCTTCCTTGAAAACCTAGTGAGACCACTCATCGAAGTTCGAAGCACGCATCTGCGGCCATCGATTTCCTCGGCGGATAAACCAGATGAACTGAAAACAGTCTCGCAAGGCGCACTGCACAAATTTTCACGAACACAGCCAACCTAATCGTGCGCACGGAATGGCGGAATGGCACTTCCCGCGCCCGGAGCTGTCTGCAGACGGGAGGACGGAAGTGTCGTCACCGGTTGTTGAAAACTGAAAGCTTATCGGTCATTGGCTGTGTTGCAACGGTCGTAATATCACAGTCGTAAATGTTGCCGACCCTTTAACACTCTCACCCACGATTTTTGCGTGAATTGCGCACGTTGGTACCTTTACGTTCGCAGTCTGAACTAGACGCATACGCTTGTTGCGCTTCCGCTTACGTATGTTACGAAAAATCGGCGCCTTACGAACGTAGTCTGAACATAGCATAACATTGCAGATCCCGTTACGACTGTCGTATGCCGTCAATATAACACAGCCAAATAACGTCAATGAACGCAAACAGCAATGAACGCAAACAGCAGACAAAGCTTCGCTTACATCGATTCCCACAGTGCGTGGTATCTGCATATTCTTTCTTTTCACTTATTCCTCTCGCGGGTTGGCTACTCTTGGATATATTAAGCGCTTTTGCATTCGAAGATGAGGTTCTCATCAAACAACACAGCACGATGTAGGAGCCGTCGTGTACTGCTGACTGACTCCAGCGTTGAGACCTGCTGCCTTGTATAATGATGAGAAATGGGCAGCGAAACAATCCGCGACAGCTTGGACTTCTATACTCCTCTAGAGCCAAGCAGGCGAAAACACTCTCCACGTTTATTAGAGCGCTCACGCATGTACTTCCGAAATACCGCTGGCCGGTCGGAGGCGCTCTTTTGCAAGAACGCTACATACGAGTCTTGGTGCCGTTTACAGGGCCCGAAAAAAGCGGAATTCTTCTCCCCACTCCTTAGGCACAGGAATTCTAGATTCTCGGTGCTCGCGATCTTTATATTGTAAGGATTTATGACTTCAGACAGACGAAAACTAGTGGGGATATTTAGAGCGTTTAGGTCTGTATATTGGGGAATGTATATGCGCATACTGCACAAACAAGCTCCGTAAACTCATCTACTCAGTGGCTATGGTGTTGGGCTGCTGAGCACGAGGGCGCAGGATCGAGTCCCAGCCACTGCGACCGCATTTCGATAGGGGCGAAATGCGAAAACACCCGTGGTACTTAGATTTAGGTGCACATTAAAGAACCCCAGGTGGTCGAAATTTCCGCGGAGTCCTCCACTATATATATATGGCGTGCCTCATAATCAGAAAGTGGTTTTGACACGTAAAACCCCATAATTTAATTTTAACGATCGTGTAGACCGAGCGCGTAGAACAGAAACTGGCGCAGCGTCTATACAGATATACATACACAAATCGTATCGCCGTACGTATTGTGATAAAAAAAATATCGCAATAAAAAAAAGTAAAACCGGAACAGGCACGGCTTAGTATGGATTGCGGTTTGACGTCACGGGCTGGCACACCACGTAGCCTTATCTCAGGTCCCTTCCACCCGTGCAATGGGTAGGCCGCGTACGGTGGGGCTGTGGAAGAGCAGCGCGCCTACGAAGAACACTGTCGTGAACAGAAGCGGGAATGTGCGCAGCGACGGGGGGCGGCACCGTAAGATCGTGCCGCAAACGCAAGGCGTATGCACTTGTGGTTGGATCACACCGCCCATCGTATTAGTGGATTATTTCAGCATAGATGTGTCTCGGCCAGACTGAAGGTAGCTCGTGGCGTTTCTCTTGGAAAGGTTCTGCATTCAATGTTACGCAAACATCAGGGTGCCCACGCCGCGTCATCGGTCGTGTACAGACCTCACATTGGCCAAGAACATTTCCAGTGTCCCCACAGAGCCACTGGCCGTATATCAAGCGATCACAAAACGATAGTCACCTTGGTGACCAGATAATAACTCCAAAAAAAAAGCTAACAAAATAAGGTCAAAAATTAAAAAAAAGCATCGAGTATACAATTTAATGAGAGAACAAGAAATCGTGAAAAAACAAACTTCACTGTGGTATGTGTCTTTTATTTGCAATGTAGATATTTATTATCAACATATTTATCCCCATATTTACAGCTCCGCTGGTCATCCACCTTCACAGAGTGGAATGGCTTTGAATTTATTTTTTTAATTTAAAATGTCTGAAATTAAAAAAAATTCTATTTTACGATAGCAAACTATCGGACAACTACACAATGTAAGATTCCATTTCTAGTGCATATTGCAGTAAACGTTCGCTTAGTGATTCAATTAGCAAGCACGGCGTTACGCGCGCACTGGCAAACACGAGCCGATCTCGCCCGATGACCGCGAACACCCGTCATGACGCTGGCGTGACGAGGAGCGGCGGCAGCGTGCGGGGGCGAGCGAAGGCCCTTCGTGCTGCCTCTCGCCTCAACTAGGGTCCCTAGTAGAAGGGCGCGCACGAAGCCACGGGCCATCTCGGCTCGCGAAGCTTTGCGCGCGCACCGCCGATATACCTCCAAGAGTCTATGGCTTTGCCCCGGTACCACGGGGGACGACGCGTTTTGCTCCGTTTTTACCGCCGCTTAAACGTCCGTCCACGCGGGTTCATATATAGCGGCCGATACAGAAGACACTTATTTGTCGCCGGCTGTTGACCCGTGTCACTAGGGCGCAGTGCGTCTTCGGCGCTCTGCCTGTGCGAGTGTAGAGCCTTTCCAACCTCTAGAGTGCGAGGACCACCGGCGAAGGGAGGCCATCTTTACAGTACGTGCCACATGGGACCGCTCTGCGTATACCGCCCAGCCATGAACATATGAAATTCAGTATAAGCTGCAAATGGGTACTTTACTAAAAAACGAATTCGCAGTCACACATTATTATTATTATTATTATTATTATTATTATTATTATTATTATTATTATTATTATTATTATTATTATTATTATTATTATTATTATATGCTTTGGTTATGTGATTTCTTGTCCACCACAGATTGGTCATTGGTTACAGACAAAACCAATGTTAATGACCAAGTAGATGAGTTTAAAGAATTAGTGTTTTACGTTCCAAAACCACTTTCTGATTATGAGGCACGCCGTAGTGGAGGACTCCGGAAATTTCGACCGCCTGAGGTTCTTTAACGTGCTCCTAAATCTAACTACATGGGCGTTTTCGCATTTCGCCCCCATGTAAATGCGGCCGCCGTGGCTGGGGCTCGATCCTGCGCCCTCGTGCTCAGCAGCCCAACACCATAGCCACTGAGTATAGATGAGTTTACGGAGCTTGTTTGTGCAGTATGCGCATATACATTCCCCAATATACAGACTTAAAACGCTCTAAATATCCCCACTAGTTTTCGTCTGTCTGAAGTCATAAATCCTTACAATATAAAGATCGCGAGCACCGAGAATCTAGAATTCCTGTGCCTAAGGAGTGGGGAGAAGAATTCCGCTTTTTTCGGGCCCTGTAAACGGCACCAAGACTCGTATGTAGCGTTCTTGCAAAAGAGCGCCTCCGACCGGCCAGCGGTATTTCGGAAGTACATGCGTGAGCGCTCTAATAAACGTGGAGAGTGTTTTCGCCCGCTTGACTCTAGAGGAGTATAGAAGTCCAAGCTGTCGCGGCATTTTTTTGTTCCCTGCCATATTACATCATTCTTATCTTTGTGCATCTGATCTAGTATTGCTTGTAGCACACATCCCTCTTTGTTTGACGTTTTCTTCTTGCCTGTGCTTACCTACTTATAATGAATTAGTCGAGAATACATCGTCCGTCCATGTGAATGTCTTCTTAATGTGAAAGTAGCTTTTGCGCTATGGTCTCTAAAGTGAATAGGACGATCGCGAAATTTCAGTGCGAGCAAGTGTGTGCGGTCATGTGAACACCTCCTGCGAATTGCCTGTATCCGTGAGAAAACCAAATAATAATCGTCACCCACTAATGCGTGCGTGCGTGGGATCCCAATTCAAAGCAAATTCAAGAACTGAGAAGACGCAATGAGGACCAGCTATCGCTGATCACCCGCAGCACCGCGGCTATACTTGTCCTTAATTTTTTTCAGGGTCTGCACTCATAGTATCTAAGTGACTGACGCACAAATCGAAGCAAGCTGGAAATTAAGCTCTTCTACAAGCCACTATTCCGATTTTCAGTAAAACAGGTGACGGATCCTAGCAATCACGAAAAGTCCGGCTGTATCTTCTCTTCGCCCCTAATTGTTCACAGCGGAAAGCAGAACCTACAGTGCTGCATTTCCGAGTGAAAAACTTGGAGGGTGCTAAAGCTTCGACTTTAAGAGTGGAACGCGATAGCATTAAAAGATCCGCGACTTCTCACGCTTCCTGAAAACTGCAGCTTATGTAACCGTAATGTTTTCCTGGAAACGGTGGCGGCGAACGCTATGCGCAAAGGCTAGCTATCTGGTTCTTTTTTGTTCCCTCCCCTTGGCGGGCGCCGCCGCTGCAGCGGATGCCAGCGTCATCTGGATGGCGTTCCAAGGAACTGAGCGGGGCGCGCCGCTCCTACAGACAGACTTCGAACGCTAGCTGGAAAAGGGGATTGTCTTCGAGCTTTCGCGTAACAGAATTAAATTACAATCCGACGCTATCATGTCTCTAGGTTGTGTGAAAGTCGTACTTTACGAATTTTCTGACGCACTTTGAGAAATTCACTCAGCTCTGTAACGCCTATGCGTGTATCGGGATCGCCGCTGGCGCCGAATTTTCTGCAACACGGGGCCCTTAGCGCAATCGCGTTAAAGGGGCCCTGAGCCACTTTTTATCCAAGTGGAGAAAGGAATTTGAAGTGAAAATATGCTATTTCAGAAATACTTTGCCGCAAAGAGTAGTTCAATGCGTTCAGCAGAAGTGGAGTTATTTCGCAAACACTGCACTCCGCTGTGCTCACGTTCCGTCTTCAAGGCTACGGTGGAGCGGGGCGTGCCCACAACTTTACGCCTTCTAAATGTCACCGTGGCGCGCAGTTCACTTTTTATGTTGGGTCTTAAACGCCACGACTTGCGACTTTGGTGCTTACGGCGCCTTAAACGTGGCCCAAATGCGACTGTCCTCAGCTAGCCGCAGTCAGCTTAGCCCTTGGCTTAGCCAGTGGACTCGTGGCGGCATCTCACGGCGGCCGCGGTATCTACGCTACGTAGCCCATGGCCTCTGAGATTTACCCGCGCGCGCATTTCCACCGCGATGCGCAACGCGCACACCTCGGTGGATCTCGGAGGCCATGCGTAGCCGACCGCAGCTTTAATAGCAGCCGCGTATGGGAATCCGCTTTACTACGTCGACTTCGCGCTCTGCTTGCGCGCTCCACGCACCGCGTACGACAGCAAAAGTTGGTCGAGATGTTCACAGCAGCGTATGCTACCCGCCGTATGCTACCGGACTATGTTATTTCACCTAATTTTACCAAGCCCGAGGGGTGGTTCCGGGTCCCTTTCATTGGCGCTGACTGCGCGGGGGCTCTGAGGCCCGAGCCAACACCTCCTAGACTAGAAGGCCGGAGTGCTCGGCGAGTGACGTCACGGGCAAGAGGCCATCGGCACGCTCGGGGATACGGGTTCAGTGAAGGGATCGCGGCTTGCTTCACCTAGCAGCCGTATGCTTTTATTGACCACTCCGCACGTTTTCTTCAGTCGAAACTGCGGAATAAGCAGCAGGCACCTTACAAAGCATTTATTTAGAGGCAGAGATACAAAACAGCTTTGTAAAGCTTGTGCATGTATTGATGCCAGAAGCTTTTATAGCATCGCGCTTTGTCGTCTTTGTAATGTACGTTTTTTGTGAATTATTATTATTATTTATTATACCCCATACTTCATACATATTACTTCAAGTAAATTGATTCCATAAAAACCTCTCCTCCCGTATTTTGTACTTGTGGTTTTTACGGCACGGCAATGACGAATGTAATGCACTCGATTAGCTTCACAATTGCGTATGAACAATCTTATCGGGGACACAAGTATTTATTACAATCTAGATTATGGTCAAACGAATAATTTCGCTTTCGACGCACTGATTACCGCAGTCCACTAATTTACAACAACTCAAATGAGTTTAGAAATGGGATATAAAACATTTGTGCAGCTATTTACACAAAAACAGCTGCCTTATTGCGCACAGTTTCAGCTTTTCTCTTCCTTGCCTTAGCAAATAATCCAATATTTTGTCATTCAACTTGCAGCAGTAGTTCTTCAATAAAATATTCGTCCTACACAGGTGCCTTAACACAAATTCTGATTTATGTCTATCCTCGCAGGCGGCGAACTCTGAGGAAACATCACTTTCTGTAAATGCACTTGCTGTAATTGAGCAATTAACCTTTCCTTATTTTTCAAAAGTAACTATTTAAAGAAGTTCTGAACATCTTTCCCTGGAGTGCGCTAATACAATGAAGTCTGCACGTGGTAGCGCCCTAATCCAGGCACTCTGGGCTTCTTCATCTTGCGGAAACTTGAATACATTATTTTTCTGCCTTGATTTGTACATGTAATTGCTCCGGCAATTGGGCACGCAGCACTTAATAGGCATATCTTGGCATGGCACTCCACATTCCGGGGCAATGAAAACTCGCGGTACACACAATCGCAAGTACAGCACAAGTGTTGAGACTACATGCACTGGTAACGTCTAGAAAAAAATGTGCGTTCGGAAGCATGCAATAGCATGGCCGAGCATGCCGGGACTTGTTTAACCCCGAAGCTATTCAAGGAGCGGCAGGGCTCCTGGAACTAATTGAATTGTTGTCGCCACTTTCGTCCCCTCGGTCTTCTCCGAATAGCCGGAGTTAACCATTGTATATCTTCCGCGCTTCATTTTCAAAACTGCTGCGCCGCTCGTACCTTCGTAGCACGCTGCACGGAACTTCTATGTTGGCCTCTTGTGCGTGACGTCGCTCAAGGGGAGAGGGTCAGCCAGAAGCGCTTAAGTTCTCTAGAGGGTGTTGCCCGAGCCCCCTCCTGTTTCCCGGCGATACCGATGTCTACCTACCTTCCCCCCCTTAAAGTGTCATTTTCAGAGTGTTCTGCTACCCACGTCATTTGAGATTTCTTTTGATTTGCCTCTACCTCGTAAAATTTTATTGCAGCTAAAAAGCTGCATCATTGTTGGACGGAGGTGCACGGCTTTTCACGTTTAAGCTTTATTTCTGCAAATCCTGACAATACGAGGACAAGCGCATTAAAGCACCAGCGGTGGCTACACCATCCGGATTTTTCACTTCAACCTTTATTTAATTTCCACTGTGAACTCCATACACAGCCCCAATATATGTAAATTATTATGCAGGGTGTTCCAATTATCCCACCGCAAGATTTAAAAATGTGCAAATGCCACGTAGCTGGACAGAAGCAAGGTAATGTTACTTGCCGTCACTTAGAGGTACTCAGATTATTTTTTGCATTCCGGCTAATTACATAATTAGTCTTAATTCATCATCTCAAACTTTATAATACAATGACAAGTGTCAATGAGAAAATTGTAGAGCAACATGACAAACTCCCAATACAGCTTTCTGTTGCTCAATACATGCTACATTAACGTGTTTTTCCTAGTGTGAAGGAAGCCTGCGAATAACGCAAAGTGCCTCGAGTGGCCAGTCGAGCGACAATATTGCGCGTATTCGCGAGCTTCTTTCACACGCAATAACTGTGACATAAAAATGAGAGGGCGAAATAGCTGCGAAGTCACGAAACCTGCTGTTAGTGCTCCCTCCATACCATTATCAAAGTGATGGGCTGTCTTTTTGGGTTTGCGACAGGCAAAGCAGTTGCTTTCAATCAGTTTATTTGAGGGCGCTGCTTTATGATGCGTTTAGGAACGCAGACATGATATTTTTCATATTTCATGGACTTTCTTTACCAGTGGGAAAAATTAGGGCGCAATTAGTATGTCGCTGAAAATACCACAGTTAGATGTCATTTGGGGGTGCCTGCAAATGCCTCACTGACATTTTGATAATTAGGACAGTACTTGCCTAGTTAGAAAATTAATCACAATGATGGTTTTCTTTGAGTAAGGCAATTGCTTTATTTTTTAAAATCATGGTGCATGGTATTTGGGACAGCCTGTATTACTGGACTCAGTAATTGAAATGAGGCTAAGCCGGATTCACTCGAAATCATAATCAATAGCAATCATGCGCCGCAGCGCTTATACTCAGACTCGCAAAAAAAGAAAAAGAAAGAGGCTGTAGTTTCTTGGGAAAGGCGAAGCAGTAATAGTGAGAGTGAAGTATAAGACAATTATACGAAGGAAGATGACACCACCGCGAGACGCCCGAGAGGCCTGAAGCCAGAGGACCGGCCTTCATCCCAGTGAGGAAGGCTGGTCCTTCGGCCGAAACAACAGGCAGAACACGTGCCATAACGTCTTTTTTCTTTTTTGAATATATATATATATATATATATATATATATATATATATATATATATATATATATATATATATATATATATATATATATATATATATATATATATATATATATATATATATGAGGTTCCAAAAGCTGCGATGGAAAATTAATGAGCCGAAGACAAACATAATGTTCAATTGTCTTACAAGAGACCACGGATTCATGATTGGCAGTCAGTATAATCTGTGCAGAACTATGATTATGTGGGTCAATTAGTCACAGGGAACCTGGATGAGAAGGACATTTATAGAAGAAAAGTGGTTTGGAGTGCATACGGCAGGCATTACTAAGTCATGACCGGCACCTTACTGCTATTCTTGAAAAGTCTACAATCATTGCATTCTACTGGCACTAAAATATGGGGCAGAAACTTCGAAGTTAGCAAAGAAGCTTGAGAAGAAGTAAGGACCGTGCAATGAGCAACGGAACAAAAATTGATCGGTGTAATGTTAAGGCACAGGAAGACAATTGTGTGCACCAGAGAAAAAATTGGAGTAGCCGATATTCTAGTCAAGATGAAAAAGAAGACATAGATTTCAGCAAGCCATGCAATGTGTAGAGCAGATAACCAGTGGTCAATTATAGTTACAGGATGGGTGCAAAGAAATTGAAAGTGCAGTCGAGGATGGCCGAGCAATAGGTGACGGGACAAAATGAGGAAATTTGCAGGCACAAGATGGAATCAGCTGTCGTATGACAGGGGTGATTGGAGATCGCTGGGAGAGGCCCTTATCCTCCAGCAAGACCTAGATAAGCTGATGATAATGATTAGTGTCAGTATGACCTAGGTATATAGTGGCTAAAGCTACACCACAATGACAAATTTTTGTTATGCAATTCACAAATTAATTAATGAACACTCACTATTCCTGAAACCTTACAGCTTTGTCAACCTAAAACAAGCTCCCACCAAAAGGGGAATAATAAAGAATAAAGCATACGAGCACAGAGAGCCAAGAAGGTGTGTTCGGGTTCTTTATTATTTTGATCAACAATAAAGCGCTTCTGAATATTGTTAGAACAAAAAGTGCACAACAGTCACAAAAACAAATGTCTGGAAGATTGCAACTTACAATGGCTGCCTCAACAGGCATAACGATACATAACAAAACAAGGGACAGGCAGGTTAATATAAGAAAAAGGAGTACCGCCATCAAACAGGGACATAGAAATACAGTGCACCTGATTTACTTAGATCGACAAGAAAATCTAATCTCTCAATTGTGTTCAATACGTAATTTTATTGATGTTCAATACGTAATCCTAAACAATTGTTTTAAAGACAACATAGAGTGCTGTCCATATCACTGCCTCGGCCAGTGATATGGCTCCACAGCATTTTGATTACAACCAACAAGGTTGACAGATAACTTTATGTTGATAGTCCATTTAAAGATGAATAAGAGGGAAAAGCAAGAGCATCTTATACATAAAAGATGTCTCTACTTCAGATGCATCTGTATTTTATACATTTAATGCGTCAAGATACTTAAACACATCCACCAAGATCCATGCACACTTACAAGGATATAACGTAACAAGACATGAAGGGAAAATAAGAGTTCCCCTTCCCGAGAGTGAACGGGGCACTTCTCAGAAGTGCTTTGAAAAATGTGCTGCTATTCCGGCCTTTCTGTTGCCAAAAAAATAAAGACAGCAAACTCAGCCAATGTTGCATATTAGAAAATAATAATAAAGTTACATCACTTATGCAAAGTGCAGTCAAAACTCAATATAATGAAGTCATACATCCAACCAAAAGCTTCAAAAGTAATGAAATTTGTTATACAATATGTAGCGGGGCTTCTGCATTTCAGTATATATATTAGACTATTTCACTGCTTCCTCGAACTCTTCTGATGGCCAATACTTCGTAAGTAAGAGTATATGAATAAAATCCCAAAAGAAATATTGGGGCATAAAACACACACCTCCAAAGGGGCTAAGCTGGGCAAATGAAAGCAACATTCACTAAATTGTGAATTTTGTTGATAGACTTCATTATAACAAAGTTAAACTGGATAATGCTGAAAGCACAGTTAAGTGTCATAGACATCCCGAAGAAACGAAGAACATTGCCCCAGATGGATCCCGATTAGGGAGCGCAGACGACATTATTGACATGCTCAACATGGATAAAGACAATCACAGTGCATACGGTAAAAATGCAAGGCTTTCAGCTTCTAATGGTTGTCTTAGCAAGATGACTAGTTGTGAGCATCCAAAGCAGCACTTAATAGCATTTACGTCAAGCTACAAAAGTCGACCCCCGAAACTAAGCTGCTGTATGACGTCATTTTTGGTACACAATGCTAGCAGCACCGACACTTTGCAGAAGCTATGCATGACAGGGAGCACGAGTTTTTAAAGCCTTGCATTACAAGAGCAGTCCACTTGTATTAAGGCAAAGACCCAAAAGAGATGTTGGAAGTGACGGGAGTTGGCAGTTTGTTGGCTGGGATTCCCCAAGGAGACATATCAAAGATTGTCACGTGTCAGTTGCATCCGGTATCCTATGCATACATCGTGTTCTCCAGCCACTGCGGGAAAGATGGCAGTTATGAAATCATGTATCAGAGATGAAACATGGTAAAACAGTATTAATTTTGACCTCATTCAAACAGAAAAAACAAAACAAAAAAAAGAACAGAATTCTTTGTCTCCTTCATAAAATTTTTATTTTCACCTCACAAAAATTTGAACATTTTGATATTATTGCTTATAAATGGCACAAATGGCACCTTCAGATATTCACCTGTGTGCAACTCAAGACGCACAGTGCTTATTCATCCAGATGATGATGAGATGCCATAGCACTACAATGCTCAGGCAGATTGCACACTTATGAAAAATCAAGAGATACAAAATATAACTTGTGCTCAAATTGTTTCAAATTGTTTCATTCTACGTTCAAATATAAAAGAACCGCAGTCAATAAAGTACAGCAACTACATTCAAAACCTTAATGGGGGGCGTAGCTTTCAACATCAACTATCTTATTTAGTCGTGGATTTTAATGAACATTTGGAGATGTAGTGGTAATGTTTCTGTGAGGTTATCATAGAAATTTCTGAAGTTATATCTCAACGTCTTTGTTTACAAATTTCTTCTCTTTTGGGCTTGACCAAAGCCTGAACAACTTGCAGAATGTGATAGTAGACTCGCTCGAAGCACTGTGCATTCCAGAATGAATGGTTGAGGGCATGAGATTCTTAGATTTTTTTATTTACAACATGATTATCTTAGTTCTCATTTGTTATGAGGTGACCATATATCAGGCATCTAGACTGAACAAATAGTTGAATCATTAATTCAGGAAAACTGACACTGGATAAGCTAGAGTGTCATGCCCTGAACGGCATTTTGTCTTTAGTGTTTTGCTAGCCTTTTTCTTCCCAATACATCCTTCTCAGTTGCTCTGTGAAGAACGTGTTGGCCAGGTTGCAGACCAAACGTTGCACAATTTCCTACAAAAGCACAGCGCGACCTGATGACCAGATGGCTAAATGAAGGCTTTCAGCAGCACTTTCATTTTTTTTTTTTTCCACGACAATGGCTGAGGAGCTAGCTGCACATTAGAAAGGCACTGTTACACGGGCAGCAATGTAGCTCAAACATGCATGCCTTGCAAGCCAGTACTTATGTGAAGGTTTACCCTGCGCTTTTGCATCTTAATGTTTGCACTAGCTACCATATTTTGAGAACATTGTAGTGTAGAAGCATTTTCTCCTTTGCACATTCACCTTGTGAGGGCCTGGAGAGCCTAAGAAATGCAGTGGAATAGTGGAATGCAGTGAAAAAACTGCAGCACATCTTCAAACTGCTGGTGAATGCTCAGAATCAATCCCTAGCATGGCCGTTGCAAAACTATTTTCCAACATCAGGATTCTGGCAGTAAGGTGTGATGATGCTGAAAACCACCTTCGCACATCAGATTTGTTATTTTTTAGAATCCCAGACAAGCATGGTGAATTGTGGAAGCAATTAGAGACCCAAGTAATTTCCTTCTGTGCCCAAAAGCTTGATATTGCTGTCGTTGGCTCTGACATCGAGCGCGCACATAGGCTGAGGTGTTTTCAACAAGGCAAAAACTACCCTATTATAGCTAAGCTTACAAACTCTAAAGATAAATATAAGATTCCTTCTGTCACTTCCAAACAGAAAGGATCATCATTCTCGGTCAGCAAAGATTTTTCTGAGCAAATACAAACAGCTTGGCGGAAACTTTACTCATACGCTCAGCAGTTGAACACCCCATTCAAAATTTGCTTCAACAAACTGCACATTGATAACAAACAATACATTTGTGAAGCTGACCATGACTCCGTCATTGAAGTCAAGCCATAGCAATTAGAACGACCTTCAGGACAGTTTTCATTGCTCTCCTTGCCACGTGCCCATAGTACTGTTGCTAAAACAGTTTTGCTGTCCTACCATAATGTGTCTTGTGATGGTAGCTAACGTTCGAAGTTATCTTCCAAAAAAAGACAGCGCATGCGCTAAACAAGGATCACTCAGCTGATATCACCGTTTTTACTGAATCGTGGCTATCTCCCGAAGTGAAAGATATTCAACTAGTTCCTGATGATAAATCCTACACAGTTCATAGACTTGATAGGGCTGGTAGGTGTGGCGGTGGGGTTCTGGTCCTTGTGAAAACGAACTTGGCTTCGATTCCTGTCGCAATAAACACCCAACATGAAATTCTCTGCATTGCCATATCCCTTGCTTCATGATCTGTTTTACTCCTTTCATGCTACCATACGCCTGACTGCAATATTTCATTTATTAATCAGCTTTATACAGTTCTATTAGCCTTGCAGTCATGCTTTCCTAAAACAAATTTATTATTATTTCGGGATTTCACCTTTCCTGACATTGACTGGTCTAGTCTTACTGGAACGAGTGGCCAATCGAAAGATTTCTTAGATCTCGCTCTTCTGTTTAACCTCTGCCAAATAATCACAGTTCCAACTCGTCGCTCTAACACTCTCAACCCTGTTCTAGTTTCGAATCCTGATACGATTCAATCACCGCAGTGCATAAAAGGGCATAGTGGTCATCATGACTCATCATGACATCATGACTCATCATGACATAGTGGTCATCATCATGACCCATCATGACTCCCAGCCGCCAACTTCAGACAAAGTTCATATGCGACTACAAAAGAGCCAATTTTACGACAATCAATGCAGAACTTGATAAATTCTATCACCATTTCTCCCAATCAGCATATTTCAGGTCTGTACATGAAAACTGGTCACCATATAAGCAGAAAAATCTTGCTCTTATAGATGCTGATGTACCATTATTTCATATAAACGGTGATGTCAGCAGGCCCTGGTTCTTGAATGAAGAAGTGTACAGAAAAGAAAGAAGCATCTGTTCCGAGATGCTAAACGAATAAATTCTAATGATAAATGGCAAAAATACTTTTTGAGTGCTTACACCAGTATGTGATTGGAATAAAGCATTCAAAACGAAAATTATATCCCCAGGAAATGCTGAATGTACTTCGCAATAACCCTAAAAGAAATCTGGAATTTACTTTTGCTGAAAAACAGTGCACTCATCAACATTCCCCAAACTAATCCTGATGGATCCCCAGTTTCTTCTGAATTCCAATGTGATGTTATGAACTCCTACTTTAGTTTTGTTTTTATTCTCAAAACCTCACTTCCCTTAAACTCCCTACCTGATTATAGTTTTGTCCAAATGGATCCTGTACTAATTACCAATGAAGGAATTATGAAACTTATTGAGCAGCTCAAGGTACACAGTGCCCCGGGTCCTGATAATATTCCATCAAAAGTATTAAAGAGTACTACACTGGTTTCCAGCAAAACTTTACAAATAATTTTTACACAATCAATTTCTGATAGTTCTGTTTCTAAGGACTGGAAAAATCAGTAAAGTTGTTCCTGTTTTTAATTAAATCTGGTAATCATTCTGACCACTCTGATTATCGCCCAATATCACTGACCTGCATCGCTTGCAAACTCTTAAAAGCAGATTATATATTCAAATATCGCATCCCACCTTGATAAAAACTCATTTTTCTTTTCCAAACAATATAGGTTCCGGAAAGGTCTGTTTTGTGACACACAAGTGTTTGAATTTACTACTGATCTTCACCTCAACATGGATTCTTCTTTTCAGACAGACATATCTATCTCAATTTCACTAAAGCCTTCGACTGCATAACCCATATTTGTTTATTGACAAAACTTTCTCAACTTCACCTTGACCCTCTAATATTATCATGGATTAAGTGCTTTCCGACTAATCGTTCGCAGTTCACTGTTACTGAAAATCAGGAGTGTAAAACTTGCGACATAATGTCAGGCGTTCCCCAAGGATCAGGTTCTGGGTCTTCTCTTGTTTTTCATACCGTATTTACTTGCATAATGGTCGCACTCGTGTAATGATTGCACCCTGAACTTGTCGCAGCGATATGTCGTGTGTGAAGTCTAGCTAATAATGATCGCACTTACCATCTGTCTAATGCTAAGCGAACAACTCTTCAAGACAAACCAAGCGGTCTGCGCGCACCAAACATTCTTAAGCAGATGCCCCACTTCATTCCTTTCTACACTTTCCTTACTTCCATGACAAAAAAAAAAGCTACAACCAAACTTGCCTTTATTATGTGTAGGCTTTATAATGGTTGTGGTCAACAACAACAACAACAACAAAAAAGGTGCTTTTCGATTCTTCTCGTCTGCACTCGCGGGCACGCAACAAATCGCGAGTGGCAACGATAGTAGCCACGTTTACAGTGATACGTTGGAAGTGTACCCTATTCATATGCCGATGCTTGTAACACACCTAAGATATTCACCCACCCTTGACGGAAACGTGCCGTATTAGAATAGTAGTGAAGACAAATGCTGCAGTTTCCGCAGCATGCCCGCCATGTGTTTTATGTCACTGGCAGCTAAGCAGGCCCATCTGTTTCTGTCCCCTCAAAGTAGACATGGCTACATTATTGCCGCAAACTTGCTAATATTAATAATATTATTCATTACTGATATGGAAGAAACTGTTTCAATGCATGTAATGTACTCACGAGAAGAAAAAAAAATCGTGTTCGGCTTCTTCTGCCTGCCGTCATTCTTGTTTTGGTGTCCTGCACTACATACAGCGGCAGCTGCCTATTTGTTGACCTGTTGTCATCCAGCAGCAAACGCGGGATGAACAAAAATGTTCTTTTCACGGGAAATTTAACCTGCGTAATGATTGCACCTCTGAATTTGCATCCATTTTCTTGACAAAAAGTGCGATCATTATGCCAATAAATATGGTATTTATAAATGATCTTCCAAATAAACTCTCTTCTACTATACGTCTTCTTGCAGATGACTGCGTCCTTTATCGAAGAATTGCTTCCAGCAGTGATCAGTCTAAACTTCAGGATGACTTGCATAAAATTGAGAATTGGTGCACTATCACTACCCTATTGTATATGAGGAACATAAGGATATCTATCCGGCTAAGGATATCTATTCTTATTCCCTCAATTTAGTTAGTATTGAGCGAGTTGATTCTTATCAATATCTTGGAGTAACGATCACTAACAACTTATCCTGGTCAGAACACATACTCAAGCTCACTGCTGATACCTCAAGTCACTCGGCTTCATCAGATGATCCCTCGCTCTTTCTCAACCTTACATTCATCCTAGTCTACGAAAGTTTCATCTGCACCAGACTTGAGTATGCATACTCCATCTGGAGCCCCCATCAAGCTTCTTTAATTAACGCATTAGAAGTAATTCAGAGCCAAGCCTCACGGTATAGCACTTCTAAATATGACAGTATTATGTATTACCAATATCAAATCATCCCTTCGTCTTCCATCTTTAGCAGTGCGTCACAGTATCACTTGTCTTTCTCTTTTCCACAAAATATATACTATTCATGGTGTTCTACTGCTGCCTCCTAATCGTACTTCCCGCCGTCTTTTCAATTCTTATAGTTTACAATGTCTCCACGGATCTACAAAATCCTTTAATTAATCTTTTCTACCATGCACTATTGAAGACTGGAACAAACTTCCTGTGTCTATTGTCAATGAGAGAAATCCCTCAAAATTCAAGGATGGCCTTGCAGCCCTTTTTATTACTTAAATGCTTTGCTGTGATTTTTGTCTTTCCCTCAGGAAGAAAGGAGTACAACTTTATTAAAACACGAGTCAATGAACGTCAGGGGAGAAATCTCTCCCCCATCGCCCCTCAACAATATCTTTTCTGTGTATGGTTCTTGTTATAGTAGATCTTTTAAGTCCGTCTTTTTTTTTTCTTCTTGTTCACTGTCGTTATTTATGTCATATCATGCACTGCGATGTTTCCTGCTGCCCCCCCTCCCCCACGTAATTCGGGGTCTTTAAGGGAAAATAAATTATGATGATGATGATGATGATGAATGTTTGAACATTGTTCATACACTTTGGGTGTGAACAAATTTAAATAATCAAGCCGAAAAAAGCGAGAAAGTCCCGACCTGCACAGTAGCTCCAGAAACCGTGACCAAGAAAAATAACAAAAGTAACTAAATAAATAAAATAACAGCTTGACTTCGGTGCTCTATGTGCTTGGTCGCGGAGCCCGAGGTGCCGATGTGCAATATGCCACGGTTTCGATGAGTTAGTGCGCAATGTGTTCGATCGCCAAATTCGAGGGGCCAATGTGCAAGATGCTTAAAACCGTGAGTTGGAGGAGCCCGTGTGCGATGTTCTTGTTTGCCGATGCGCGAAATGCTTAGCCATGGGTCTGAGACATCCAATAACAGAGGGGTCAGCCACGCTTGTGCAATGTCTGCGTCGCACCTGTTTCAACACTCATCGAGATCACAGTGGTTTAGACGTTGAGAGCTCACGAAGTGAAATGAGCAGATGACACCCCCCAGAGCGAGCGCCGGGCCAATGGCAAACCGCGCTGGAGCCACGTGGCGGGTGCAGCCAATCAGAGACTCTAGAACGACCTTCAATAATTTGCTTTTTGTGCGCATGTTTCTGAAATGAGGAGAAAGATGAAGCGACAGATTTGAAAACGGAGAAATCTGCGTTCTGAAAAGACCAAGATGACAGCGCTCGGTTGTGCTGTTCTGGAGATATTGTGGCTTTAAAAACGCTGTTCTTTCGTGATTTCTGTGAATTTTTTCATCACCTTGGCTGAGACAACAAATTTTGTATAGCACTTCTACGTGGTTTTCAGTGATGATATTTAGGGATCAAATAGAAAAAGGATTATAGAAACTGAAAACATGGTTTTAAAACAAAATCGACTTTCCGGCCATTTTTCGCGATGAGAAAGTCCCCTTAAGTGCAGCTTAAGGTGATGAGAGCTTTCTTGGTTTTTGACATCATGAAATCAGCGGCATTAACAGACCGTGAAGTTGCTGTTTGTCAGGTGACTCTTATGCTGTTTCTAGATGTTTTAAAGGAAGGCAGCCAAGAGAAATCTTCATCAGTGAAGCCCAGATTTAAATGAATTTGCTTACATTGGGGCAGAAATTATTTCTTTAATGCTGACGTTTCTATCCTGAACCAACCTCACCAGTAATAACAGTGAGCATTTACTTTCAGCTCTCCTAAAATGATACAGCTGACAAGCTGACAAGATTAGCTGGATTACTGTCCAAATCACAGTTGTACAAGTTGGATTTTGACTGGTTTTTATTGCCCGAACAATATATGAATGGAAATGGGACCCAATTATACCAGTTGAGCATTACACTAAAGTCGAGTACATCAACAACTAAAAATGGCAAAAGGAAAGTACTTAAGGTTACAAAGGTTACAAAAGATGCAAACACATACCTCATCAATTGTAAACACTGCACTTCCAATACTCCTTGTGTCTTTCTCCTTGAACACCTCTGAAAATTTTCCAACAAATTTTGATAAGAACAAGTGAACCGCATGCACACCAAGATACCTGATTTTAGTTTATGCCCTAATGCAGACTTCCTTCCTTACGATAGCCCACAACTAATTAAATAGCGTACAATAGTCAATAGGGGGGAAACAGTGGTAGAAGAACACAGTAAGGAAAAGAACACAGTGGCACTTAACTTTTCTGCGCAACATTTTTCTTCGCTGTGAATCAGCTACCCCCTGTAGCTGATTCATGGCAAAGAAAAATGTGGCACAGAAAAGTTACGTGTCACTGTATTTTTCTTCTTACGTTTACTGCACTTTCCTTTTTCCCAAAATTATCTTTGAGGTCATGCTGCAATCTCACAAATACATTACAATACCATATCAGCACACAGATGTGTATGTGGAATTTGCTAAATATTTCATAAAAACATTGCTAGGAGCATGACTTACGAAGAGACCCTGTGCATGGAAAGAAAGAAATCATGCATGAGTGAATACAATTTGCACAATAAATTCTGACACTTTGCAAAGGTTTCTCGCACCAACCAGAAGTTCCATGTGCAGTGTGAAGACAGAGTTTGAAGGAGAGAGAAGCAAAGCAACTGGGAAGATACCTCACATGACAGAGGAGTTGTGTTATGAATTACTAATCAAGAAATAAAAATCAACCACATATGCAATGTTTCACTCATACTATAGCTTAACTGCATTCTATTTGTAACCTGAGTTTTATAAATACTAGGAGACAATAACATTTAGAAAGCAAACCTTTCATGGCAAACAGTGCCTTTTCTGAGAAAACACTGAAGTTTCAAAGTAAATTAGACTTCATAAGTGACGTAGACATAATTTGGAGATCTTTGTCCACATGCTGACTGGTCATTAACTTGTTGCAGCTCCTATTTCTTTAACTAGGAGGAAACGTCACTTGGAAAATGAGAGCGACAAACTGAACCCAAATATCTGGGACTAGAACTTACTGTGCTGATGATAAACATCTGCAAGTTTGACCAATAGCAAGGAACAGGGTCACGTGCAGTACAGGTACTCTATATTGTTTACAGAAAACCTAAAGTATGTACTGCTGGCACTGCTCCTAATACTGATATGAACACTAAATTACAAAGATCAAACCTGTATTTGTGAGTGCTAATTATTTGCGTCTTAATACTTATGCATTCCCAAAAAGCACGGGTATAAGAATTCATATATTGACAAAGCCTGTCAAATAAATATGGTATTCAGTAAAAATATATACAAACACTTACATGCGCAGTCAATAATTCTGCATATATGCAAAAATATATTTTTCTACAGCTTTTGTTATCGGTCTGCTCAGGATTCCATATCATAGCTGCATCAATGAACATAAAGGCAGTATGTAACAGACATAGTTACTGGACTCCATATGAAATGCGTCAGTGATGCATGGTTTGATCAATAAAAAAAAGTCAAATTCTATCTTGCAAGCCTCGCATGTGCTCTCCCAAAAGCTGCCGCATACCAGTATTGGCAGATTTAAATAAGAGGGATATAACGACAGTACGGTTTGACATATCTCACCTATCATGGTCCTCAGCTTAACAGCACAACCAATGAAGTCCTCGAAAGCAATGTTTCCATCGTCATTGCCGTACCGTAGGACCAGAGCTTTGAGAATATGCTGGTTCACTTGGTATCCTATGCAGGGTGACAAACCAGACATTTTAAATAAATACAATGGACATTTTTATAATGTAGGGGCACTTGAATAGTGAAATTTTCTAACATATTAGAATGTGAATATGTCAAAATTTTGGCTTGTGCACACACCAAGATGATCCATGAAATGCAATAACAACTTGGGAACACTTATGACTGGATGTGTAGCAAGTTGGAATACTAGCATATGTAAAGTGCTTTAATACAATGAGTTGGAAAATAGGCACTGAATGTTTACTCTCAAGGAGATTATGTCATGATGTAGTGGGTTCACTTCTCTCACTTTTTTTTACTATGCTTTACATTGGGGATATTTTCCAAGTGGCTGGATAGGAGTTTTCCAAATATGCTAGACATGAAATAGATGACGTTCTCACATCTGATGTTCCTGCAGAGAGTTAACAGCACGCGCGGACGGGGACAGAGTGAAGAACAACAGGACACAGCACTAACTCTTGGTGCTGTGTCCTGTTATTCTTCACTCTGTTAAACCTGTAAGATGCTTTACCAACTAGTCCACCAAGCCATCCTTGTGAACTTAATTTCCACATCCTTGGGCTCTTAAATTTTTTGTCTACCCCTACAGACATCCTCATCACGCTCACCGTCTTTACAAGATGCCGGTTGCGGGAGCTAGGCTTCCGCCTACGTAACAAAATTATTTCACCGGCAGTCCTGTCCATGTTTGGAGACCTCCTTCCAATGCGAAAGCGTGAACTAACCGCCTGCGAAATAGCCCAAGCGGAGTGACAAGAGCGAAGTCGCTTTTATAAGGAGTGCCTGTTTCAACATCTGCACAGAGGTATAGGGGTTACCCATGCCAGGACACTGTGGAAGGAATGCTTGCATATTTATGGCACTACAACCGAGTGCTGGTGGAAGCACTTACTGCCCAGTCTACAGGCCATCGCTCAGGGAAGGAAGCCCGCAGCAACCAATCCTGTCTACACCATTGAAGATCTTCTCCTCCCTAGTGATGTGATACATGTCCTCAGCCAAGGACCCAAAAGAATTACCACTTTGTCCTGTAGTTCTTCACCCTGTCCCTGTCTGTGTGCGCTATTAACCCTTTGAGATGCTTTACCAACTAGCTCACCAAGCCATCCTTGTGAATTTCCTGTAGAGATTTCTTGAATTGAGTCCACATCATGTGAACTTGACAAAACTCACTGAATAACTGAAAATACTTAATCTGTTCTGCAGCTGTATGCTTTTCATTATTCTGAAGATGCAATAAATGTGGTGAAACTAAAATTTCAATGCACACAATTATTTGGTACCAGAAGAGGTTTAAAGAAGGCATAGAAAGAACATAAATTCAGTGCAAACATGGTGAACATAGTGGAGTCTATTAAAAAGTTCACGCAGAAACTGCTCTGGTAGGTAGTTGTATAAGTATGTGTAACCATTGTGACACTTGCTCACCTCCACGCAGCCCGGTGTTGTCATTATCAATGTTATGGAACTTGATCCGACCAGTTTAAACCCTCATCAACCGTTATTGTGTTCGCGATCAAACATAATAAGCGGTTGTTCGCTTATTATGTTTGATCGCGAACACAATAACGCAGGTTTACTTAGGATAGATTTCATTATGCCACTCGAACCCAAGACCATTGGTGTTAACTAAGGTGACATTAATTAACCACATTTAATTAAGACACTGAAACCCTTGACTTTTGATGTTAAGGTGAGTTAGGGTTAATTTAGCGAAGTTGTTGCAAAACCACCACTACATTTGCTGAGGGGAGGTATGCAATGTTCTGCGGCGTCGAGCATCGGCGAGATGTTCCTGGTGATGCTGGGTTTTGCGTGCTCGTACTTCTCGCACTTGTTCTGTGTTGTGGCCTTCCCTGGAACGTCGTTGTCAGACGGCAGTGACATGGCACCTTTCCTCTTGACGGTTGTGCTCATGAGCAACCTGCTGCAGTTCCCCACTCTGCGCAGCTAGAGTCGAGTTGTTCCTGGCCTTTTTTGCATCGACGCTGATACCCTGCATTTCTGCATATCTGTTCTTCTTCAGTAAGCGGCTGCGGTAGTGTTGGTGCCATTACGGTGATTGTGACAGCGCCGCGGCGAGACGAACTGCTGCAGTGCGACATATGCTCATGTCCATGCAGCCCGGTGCCATTATCAACCTTATCGTACATGATCCGACTCTTATACATTATGCAATGCTTCATTGATGGTTCAGGTGCTTGTTTAGAGCTTGTTCTTTATTGAAACGTATGCTGTTCTCCGAGTTGCATGGTTCATTTAAATAAATTCGCCTCCTTATGGGGTATACGAGCCATTGCATTTGTCTTACGTGATGGACAGGTTTCTCGTTGGGTAGGCATAGTAATGCTTACGCATTTAAAATGCTTCAAAATATTGAAGCAAGAAATCTGGAGGCAACCTAGAGAAGAAACGTTCTTGGTCAGGAAGCTAATTCAAGCTGTCTAGGGAAAAAGGGACGAAAAAGCGCCGCTTCACACATAATTTCCAAAACTAGTGTCTCTCAATACTGGCTGAGTATTGCCTACAAAGATGGATCAAAAACACACATTTGAAGCAGCCTTGCATTCTTTTTTTGCTTTCTTTTTACCCAATAGGCACTAACAATTTTGGTCCCACGTTAATTCAGCCACAAGTGCATATACAGTCAATGACCGATAATTCGGACTTCACAGGGAATGTTAATAAGTCTGAGCTATCAAATGTCAGAAAAAACGAATGTTTCCAAAAAAGATTATTCTATTTATGGTTTAAGGCCCCTGTGCAAGGAAGGAGTGGTCGATTTATTGCTGCACACAGTTCCGCTTACGTGCAACCAAGTCCACCTGTATTTCTGCCAGTTTTGTTTTCTCTCTGTACGCCAATGCAAGGACTGCAAAGGCATGAGTCAGATCCACATGTGAAGGCTCCGGACATGGCACATCATCATCATCCGAGTTGAGTCGCAGTTTGATGGTGGGAGAACTTGCTCAATTGTTTTGTTCGGCACACGACGACATTGCGCTGTCAACGTCTACAAAGTCTTCAGATGTAACGGTGGCAGGAAGCAGCACACCGCAGCCTAGCAGGCCATCAATGATGTCCGCATTTGAGCTCATTTTGGTAGGCGGCAGTTCAGGCCCTTTATTTGCGGACCTGGGCTCATTTGAACTGCGAGGGCACCGTTGGTGCCATTTGACGCAGGCTGTCGATAACTTCACAAGAAAGACTTTTTAGAGCCAGCAGAGTGCTGTCTGGTACACATACTAAACAAACAAGCACAGAACGCAGTTCAGAAGGCAAATTCAACAAACAAGAGCAGGCCATGCGCGGGGGTACCCAACATTGTGTGGTGCCCTTTTGGATGTGATGATCGTGATGTTGATGCGACGTCACAATTCGGGCAAAGCCTCCAAGATTGGCATTTGCAGTTAAATCTCTGAGGCGTAATACTGCGACCAAGGCAAGGCCTCAGGGATTGCCATGCACCTATTACACAATCTCTGAGACTATACTTGGTATCTCAGATCTCTGAGGCAATACCTGATGTCTCATAGGGGTTGCTAGAGGAGTAATGGTGACAAAACCGGCGTACGCTACAGCCATGGACAGAGTGTGGATAACCGCATGTAGAGCTGACGGCTGTCCGAAATATCTGTAGTCTTTACACATTAAGTCCATCGGGCCATTGGCAGTGCCGCGAAACTGTCCGAATTACCGAGCATGTCCAGATTATCGGTGTCCAATTTATCAGTCGGCGACTGTGTTAGAAAATTTTAGGTGCCTAAAATTCTCCAATAAAATGTCACTAAAGTAGCAGACTATTCTATTCAGATTACGAAATGTTTAATGTTTGCAAACCCTTAGTTTACAGTGAACCAGGTTCAATGCAAGAACATGTCGGCATGATGACTAAGTGAATTGTAATTGCCACCTTAAGTAAGTTTCACTGAAGTACAAGAACACATTCCATACCTTCAGCCCCTTTTCTGCTGACTCAAGTGAGGTTTCATGGGTTCATTTCATGGATCACAACGCCATTAAAGCAGTGTTGACCTAAGTTGCAATACTCTTGCTAAGGTGTATTGAACAATACAACATGTGTGCTTATATATTAGTACTAAATTATGCCAGTGGTACCAGCAGTCATTACATATTACACTTGGGCATAGATACTATGGTATATCACTATGAAGGTTAATGAAATATAGCCATGCTGTTTTTCATAAGCAGATGTAACAAAACACATCTCAGAAAAAGTTACAGTCCCCACCATCAGTATATAAAGCCACAAAAACACAAATTAACACTCTCTTTGAATAAATTTAGCAGGCAACTTAAGGATGTTGCAGTATTACAACTATTCGGCATCAGCAAGTTTTAGACATAGTTCACAGTTAGGTCCTCACCGGCGGAATTCAAGGCAGCCCTCAGCTCGAACGTGTTCAAAAAGCCTGATCCATCTTTGTCAAATGCAGTGAAGACATTCTGAAACAAAAAAGGAAGTTCACCAGAATCAGTCATAAAGTGAACAGCAGATCTAACATCATAAAATAAATGCCTCCTGTAAAACACTACTTTCTAGCATGTTTCACAACTGCTCAACACCAGCTATCGAGCCGTGCTTCATTCTTTTGATGTCTCCGTGATGACAACAATGATTTTTTATTGGTGTAATGTCAATTACAATGGAATTGTAATTGTATTGGTGTAATGGCAAACCTTGCCTCACCTGCCAAAGTTTATTATTTGTTACAGTTTGTGCTGCCACTTAAAAACTGGATCGCCAGAAATACGGCGCTGCTGCCACATTAAAAGAGCAACTGAACCTAAGAGCCCTGCACATAATGTGGGGAGGGAGGGGGTGACAGACTAAGAATTTTGGAACAGAAAAAGTCGCAGTAAATGGGTGCTCCCTTTAACAGCAGACCATAATGTACATTGTTAAAGCGTTTTTTTGAATGTACACTGATACTTTTCTTCGAAAAATATAAGAGACGGATGTCTGGGGTCGGCTTAAATTAGAGCTCTTGCGTCCGAAATTTCAGGCATTCTGATACATTGACTCTGACGTGGTGGTGCCGCGAAGCCGTCCAAATTATCGGGAATCCGGAAAGTCGGTTGTTGACTGTACACTGGCAACTTTTTCAGCCGACGACAGGGTGTCCAAGACGATTCATTACAATTCCTGCCTGTTACTCGAGCCAGCATTACTACGACTTTCGACCCTTTCAATAAATTATAGCTAATTTTCCCTGATAGAAGCACAAATTCCCTGAGTTTTCCCCGAGTTTTTCCAGACTACTCAAAATCTCTGAGAATTCCTGGTTTTCCTGGTTGGCAGACACCCTGAACTTCCTTTTAAATGACATATAAGGAGGGAGTTTATGTCCATCAGCTGTGCAGCATAGCATCACAGTTGCACGCTGCTTCTCGTAGCCCGCATTACCAAGAGTGCACCTTCACCTCCTTGGCACCCTTTTCAATCACAGTGTATGCCACTGGCATATCAAAATACACAGCCGTCTGGTTGGCATTGCCGATTTCAGCAAGGTTGTAGCCTGCCGCTTTTCTTTTTCGCAGCACATAGCACTGAAAAGCTATCAGCTTTTCTTCGAAATCGCTTGACAGCTTCTGAGTGATTGAAGTGCGACGTTCGAGGCTGAAACCGAAGCGCTTCACGAATTTCTGAAGTCAGCCCCGGCTGGCTTTGAAATCCTTTGGCTTTAGGCCTCGCTCCCTCGAAAGTTCCCTAGCTTTCACTTAGAGCGCTTCTGTTGTCACTAGAAGGGCAGCTGCTCTCTGCGTCCGAACAAAGTCGGCCAAAACTGTCTCCACTTCGTGGTGATGGCCTTTCTTTGGTCTGCTAAATGCCATCCTCTTGCAGCACACGCAAAAAGTTGCTGTCGTTGTCCCCTCCAACGACGGACATTTTTTCTCGTTGACGCCGAAGTCCCGCCTGGCTAGAAGGTTCGACGATGCCTCTGTGGTTATCCCAACTTTTCGCTTGAAAGCGTCACTGCAGTGGCATCTCCTGCTTGGTGTCATCGTGATAACACCACGCCACACACCGATACAGCCGGCTAGTGTTGGCTACTGACACGATTAGTAGCGGCTGCAATACTGACTTTTCTATATGGCGCTAGCTAAGCACCACATTTAGCAATTTCAATTAAAAACTGGCGTGTTTTTTAAAATCCTCGAATCTAAGCCGACCCTAGAGTTTGGAATATGATTATTTGAAAAAAAAAAAACTATCGGCCTAGATTCGAATAAATATGGTACTTTCTTTAGAGCGCAGCTCTTTGGCACCCTTTCCTGCATTTTGCGTCGCCGCCAGCCTCGCCTTAACCAAGGTCATCATCTGCACGCTGCTGTAACTGCGCGCACTCCTGCTGCCATCTCTCGCACATGGCGCAAGTCTTGCACTCCCCTTGTCCTCCAAAGCCAGATCACATGTTCTCGCCTATCCTCTTGGCCCCTTCCTCCGCACAGCGCTACTGCGGTGACTCTCACTGCTACCATCCACTCCGCCCTTGCCGTTCCTTCTCCCGCTGTCGTGACACTGCCCCGGTGCCGGCAGCGGGCACTCCTTGCCACCTCGCACGTGATCCAAGGCTCTCCGTTCCTCCATCTCTGCATCGCGTGGCTGTACCACTCTCAGCCATGTCTCTCGCTTCCCCTTTTGTGGGGCGCTTTCCTCAGTGGCATTTGTCGCCTCTGGCAGTGCTTCTGCCTGGTTGTCCTTCTCCCGCCTTCACTCTTGCCTTACACCTCCCCTTACCTGGTGCAGTTCTATTGCGGTGACTCGAAAGACAGCTATAGCATTTCGTACCCTTACTTCTACTTCTCACCCCAACCTTGTGCAGCCACACTGAAGCGTTCTGTCTGTGAGTAAATGAGTGTGTGACCTCTACTCAATACCCCTGTTTTCCACCTGTTTCCTCATCCCACTTCAGACGAAACATTAAATAATAATTGCTAATCTCCCACCCCTCTCCGCGGCGGTGACCCACTATAAGATGGCGCAATGGAGCGTCGCTGGAGTGCCGACTCGATAGCGGCGGATCGTGGTGTGTGTCGCCCAATCCAAAATGCAGAACCATCTCCACTCGGCACTGCGTGTTTCGTATGCAGTTGCCCGTTGCTGAAATAAGGCAGCAGCTGCGCTCAAAGATCGCATTACCAAGAAGCGTAATCGGCGGCCAATTTTTTTTGTTCGGCTTACATACGAGAAAAGTTTTTGTTATTGTATTTTATTTTTATTTTCTGACCTTCCGAATTCCAGGGGTCGCCACAGAGTCGAAGTCAGCCTAGATTAGAATAAATGCGGTAACACATAGTCTAATGTCACAACGTATTTCACAACAATATCGCTGCTGCAAACCGTGCCGATAGTAGTAATGTTCACCGGGGCAAAGAGCAAAAATGGTAAAAAAGATGCGTTTGTAATATGACACACCCACTCAGCCCATAAAATAAAAAGGCAGAGAGTTGAGAATAAAAAGATTCTACAATAGAAGCAGGGTTGAGGAGATACAGCCCACCGAACTTCCTCCTAAATTTCACAGGAAATATCTACAATGAAATTATCCTTGGCAGTACAGCAAGAAAGTGGTAAGCACTACTGTCATCATGCAGTGCTAGTAAACTCATCGCACATGTGCTCTGAATGTGGTGAAATCAGTCTATTGTGGTTGTAGCAGTATTGTAGTTTAAAAGAAAATAAAGAAAGGAGAGAATGTTTGAATTGCAGCCAGAACATGCACAACAAAAACGTAAACCATAGATATTGAGCTTTCTTCACAAAACGCACCTTCCAGGTCCTAACTAGGATCCAGAGAGCTCTGAACTCATCCAGTCCAAGTTTTCCTGAATGGTCGTCCTGAGCGTGAAAGAAAGAGTCAAGGAAAATGGCAAACTGCTGCCAAAATAAGCACTTGACCTCTTCTGTAAAACATCATAGAAGTTGCTCATGTGATTAGCATGTATGCCACATTGGCAATTTAAAATGAGAAAGACTAATCTAAAGATAGCTGCATTTCACACTGATAAGTTAAAATTAAAGAAAAATTAAATTATGAGCTTTTACATGCCAAAACCACTTTCTGATTATGAGGCATGCTGTAGTGAGGGACTCCGGAAATTTGGACCACCTGGGCTTCTTTAACGTGCACCTAAATCTAAGTACCCAGGCATTTTCGCATTTCACCCCCATCGAAATGCAGCTGCCGTGGCTGGGATTCGATCCCGCGACCTCATGCTGAGCAGCCCAACACCATAACCACTAAGCAACCATGGCCGGTACTGCTAAGTTAAAATGACAGCATGTCTAACCACCCACAGTGCCACACGCACTCTGGGTGACTTGCGAGTGCATTGAATGGCAACATTTGGTGACAGCAAAAGGTAAAAGTGTGTTTCGTTCCTGTCACCATCTTGCTGCCATGGCTGCTGTGACAACTGGCCACATTTGTGTCCTATGGGACAAACTGTTGCCTATTAATTCCACCTTGTTCGTGTCTTGCTACGTGCTTGGACAGTACTAGCTTATATTGCTGAGCTGGTTTCTATGAGAACTGTGAACACCCCTTATCATCCTAATCAAACTACGTTATGATTACCCTTATTTCTCCTGTGGCTCAAGTTTCCTCTCTTGTTTTAAAGCAAAGCTTTCTTTGCCTCTTCCTTCGAGTTTCCTGCCACCGCCGCCGCTGTTGCTGCTATCTTGTATGCCACAATGGGGTGATTCAGAGTGTGCACATACATGGAAGGAGCGTGGCAGAGAGGAAAGAAGGTGCACAGAACTCACTTAGACCTTTTCATTGCGTCAAATATTCGCAATGCCCTCTGGGTGTTGCTCAGCTCCTGGGTGTTGCCACATTAACCTCTTGAGAGCTGTAATTATCAGTGATCCCCCCGCAAAAGCATTGCAGAAACTGCAGGACTTGCCTTTCTACTAACGTGCAAGTGCGGAGGGAAGCCAGATAGAATGGGAAAGGTGGCAGGGGATGGGTATGACCGACGCAGTTGCAAAACAAGTGAATAACACCCTTGGCACTCCTTGCGATTCCAATACAACAAAGGGGGGTGGGGGGGTAGTAAAAAGGTGACGTGAGAAGGTGAGGAAATCCTACTACTGTAGAAACAACAAAATTTGCGGGGAAACTGGATAAATTTAATTTCAAGATACATGATGGTACGTTTCTGCTACTTCTCAAAAATAAACACCATGCACATATGTCAAGAGAAGGAGGGGCACCGAGGGGCTTAACTTTGTTAATCGTGAGCATATGGAACAAACAATGAAGTCAAAGAATGCACCGGGGAAGTTAGGTGCAGTTGAAATTGAAATGTAGAAAATAACAAAGAAAAGGAAATGAAAGTGGACAGAAAGATAATGTGTCGCCGGTGGGAACCAAACTCATGAACTCACAAGCACAAATGCGGTTGCGCTCCCACCGGTTCGGCTCCCACTTCTCACAACACTGTGCAACACTACACAATATGTTCTATGATGGTACTTTAATGCACAACTGCAAAAAAAGGATACGTCCATGAGTGCCACCATGCTTCGGCACACATCCAGAGAAAACTGCTCAGACCGAATTTCTGCCAACAGAAAATTACAAAAGTGAGCAAGACAAAAAAAAAATGCATGAACTCGTTTCAAAATTACACATGGGCCAAGAACTGCTCATCAAAATGATTTCACATACCTTTAGCCAAGAGCGTGCAAAATGGGCTTGTATTGGGATGCAATAAGGGGCTATGTGGTGACTATAGTTGCATTATCAATTATTTTTAAAATCTAATAATGCATTCAGAAAATTTGTTAAGGAGGTGGTCTTAACAAATTAGCACACTTCCAAGGCAATGCACACTCAGATATATGCACAAAAACCCAACTCAGAACAGAAACCAGGATAACCACAAGGCAATGTTACAGGTAACTGTTAAAAGATTACGTGCATTTCCTACAACTATCAGCTGCTACAAGGCACAGTAACTGTACATACAAATCTCTTGAAACAGGCCCCAACAAAACATTTTCAACAGAGTACAGTAGAGTTATAAATCAATGCTATGATTTCGTGTACAGAACAAATGCCAATTTAAGAGGTATACATACAAATTAATGATTAAGCTAGAAAGCCTCCACCAGTCTGAACCATCAGAATACTGTTGGTGAATATCAGGGCCAGTATGAATGGTTGATGCATGTTCTTCAAGTTTAACACTTAGGAGTACATTTTGATAGAATTAAAAAGCAATGCTACTTCTTACAGGAGTCTGAGAGTGAATTAGCTGCAGGCCATGTAATCTGCGAATTACAGCTGGTAGTGTGCCTTCAGATGCATGCGGAAATTGTGTAAAAAATACAAGACTCACTATAGTGAGCTATTTGGATTGGATATGAATTTATGTTAGCCCCCCCCCCCACCCCCCCCCACCCCCCACCCCCTTCAAAAGAAAACACCAATATGCCACCTTTAATCACTCAGTAAAAATGTGGCCCAACATTCTGTAAGATTATAAAAATTTCACAGGCCACACTGTTAATGCTCGAGTTGATGTTTGGCAAGAAGAACTGTGTCAAACGTGTGTACAAAAAAGATTGATCTTAGTATCCAGAGAGAAAGTTATGCCATGTCATACTTAGGCCTCATAGTTAACTGAAACATGGCTAGAACAAACAACTCACACAAACACACACACACAATACTTGAAGCCAACGTCAAGAGGGGAGCGAGACGAACAGGAGATTTGGGTGGGCCAAAATATTTCGAAAACTTGGCGGAAACAAGAGTGAAGGATGACAGCCCATGCACACGACACACTGCAGAAGGTTTGCCCGCTTACCGTCATCGTCACCATTTTCCTGGGGAGCTGAGCGGCGCAATGGGCGTTCGTGAGAGCCCAAAACGAGCATGGAGAGACAATGGAGAAGGGAAGGTTTTGCAACAAAACAGCGAGAAAAACAACTCAGTTTCACTCTTCACTTAGACTCGCTTACGACGATTTTCACTCTACTTTGGCAATAAACTGAGAGGAGCTTACATTTAAGCGTGATTTCACACTTGCCATTTCTTGATAGGGGGCAATAAATAAAACATGCGAGACAAACTAAATCTGTACTAAAATTGACCAAAATGCACCCACCATAAGGAAATGATGTAAGCCATGGACAGCTACCATGAACGAAATAAAAACTTACAGACTGTAAACATGCCTTCAACCGACAGTTACTAAGTGACTAGGCCACTAACGAAGATATGGACAGTGGCATTTAAGCCAGCATCAGGATTAATTTCCAGGTACAGTTATCCAAAATAAATGGAGTAGCTGACTTCACAGTCCATAAGCTAGCCATTGTCAATGTCATTTCATGGGTCCCAATGACATAATGTGACAGAGCACTTGATTTTTACAATATAGTACGATAACATGTTATAGGCTCATTAGACTTATTGGCATCATGAACCTTTATAAGTGCCACTCAAGTCAAGTGTGACTGCACCATATGTCAGCCCCTTTAGAGATATCAAAATGAATGCCAACAGAGCCAGTCCAGCATTTCAGATTTGTCTGGAGTGTAGCTCCACCACTAAATGCAACGAATTAAGCGAAGCCATAGAAGAGAGAAAGAGGAAGAAAAAGCGTGGTATGAAGCGCACGAGAGTGGAGGTGCTGCAAGGAGGCGGGGCCAGTGCTCCCAAGCATAGTTTGCGACTTGCCCGAGGCAGGCAACAAGTGCATCATTGGTATCGCATTCGCCAATGTTCTCAGACGATGGGCCTAACATTGCCTTAGCATGTGTCTCTGTGTGTGCACGTGCAAAGAAGAACCATACAAGGACTTACATTGTGAGCTAAAGCAGTCAAGACACTTAAGCAACTGGCGCCAATCGCAATCTTGCTCAGGCGGTGGTGGCTTTGACACCGTGCGGCGCACTGCTATAACGGAAAACCAAGGAGGACAGGCGCACAGGAAGAGAGTGTACATGTCTGCCATGCTAGACAGCCTAGACACTCATCTTTACAAACTAAAAAAAAAAAGTACTAAATAAAAGAGTGAACTTATGTACACATAACATTATAGAAGTGAAAAACGTGCTTGTGCTACGCATGCCACAAGAGCATGCTGTTGGGAGGCGAGATTAATGCAATTGTGTTTGCTATGATACATGACATGTCCCAAATATAATATCAGGAGCAAAGAGGTATCGCATTTGCAAACCTGCATTTTTATGGTACAGCCCTAACTTGTTTCTCAAGATCTGCACGAGGTGTCAACATTCCAAACTTTGCAATGATTCAGTGCTCAGGTATGGAGAAAAGCTACACAAAATAAAATGTTTGTCAAGTACGATACTCCTGATGAGCAATGACTGGGACACTGAGAATAAATGTTAAGATCCCTGTCAATGTGAATAAGCCATGATTCCACATCACAATTATCACAAGTTGGAAATTGTTCATAATAGATATTATTTTTTGCTGCTCATGCAGCAGCCGTTTTTAAGCTTGCAAACCATGAAAATGTAAGGGTTAAATGGTCGATAAAAAATTAAAACAAAAAAAAACAGCAAGCAGGTTATTAGGATAGGATGCAAGTCAACACGAGTGCATCACAATGCCACAGTGATGTTTAGTGCAAATCTGAGTGTGCAATCCTCGGCAAGCAGGGTCACAAAGGGTTTAGAAGATGCAAATTACTAAAGGCTGAGATACAATGGACTACTGATAAAACAGACTAATAAGATAAGACAAAATATTATGAACGTGCAATGCCATCAATCATGCACACTAGTATGTGGTTTAAAGGAGTACTTAAATGACATTTTTGACTTGTCATATATTGGCAAGAGTCAAAGTGCCCCAAATAATTCTCCATGACACACTTATTCCTATGAACAAGCTTCACTTTCGATACCCAGGAGGTGGATGTGCCAGGATGTCATGATACATTGGCTTGCATCTGTTCCTGCGATTGCTGCAGCTTCCGCCCGTAAGTGCAGCCAGGACAAATATGCACAGCACTCATGCTTATTATTACTTTGTTTTATTAATGTCATCATACCTAGCCTTACTATTATCTGACGTCAGCAGATCTTTCCCTTTGTCATGGTGCCATGATGCTACTGATGACACCAGGTCTGGCATTTTGAGACCAACTTTAGTATTAAATTAAAGTATTCTTTTGTTTGCCAAGATTTATACTTGCAAAATGTCATCCTTTTACACACGAGAACCTTGCGGTCAAGTCTCTACCACTTCAAATATATGTGTCGGTACTCCTTTAAGTAGACAGGATCCAAAAGTTCAAGTCACATCCAAGTCAAGGTGATTAATACAGCAGTGCATGGTACGAGCTATCAGTGGTCCACTGCACATGGCGCATACTCATGTGTTCAGTCATACTTGCTGGAATACCACGTCCTCTCTTTGAAAATTTGTAAATTGTAGCAAATGCTGGAAGACAGTGTAGTGAGAAGGCTTACTGCCAAGGCAGTGAAGTTATTCTTCTATAGAAGAGCATGAGTGATTCCCCTCTAATCTATATATAGACCAGATAAAGTTACAGAACTTACCAACTAGAAAATTTCAGTATTATATAAAATATCATATCTTGCGTGGTCCCTCTGGTTTCAACCATGTTCTTGCATGCTGGAAACTAGTGCTATGGGAAATTTCGTTACATGTATAATTGTATTAAGTGAAGACGAACTACCGAGCTGCCAATCTTGTCCCTTACTTAGGAAAGTGGTACATTTATTTGGCAAATACTACTGACTTCTGTATACACATTCATGCACCGCTCTTGACAAAATAAAATGTATCTATGTCAAAACACTGCTTTAAACATTTATAACAGCAGCATTTGTAAACTTGTATACAATGTTTGACTGTAAAACTTAGTACTGAATACTACTTTTGAAGCTTTTGGCCATAGCATTTGTAAACATTTTGTATATCGCAATTTGGTTGTGACAAATATGATTAGAGCACATATTAAAGATTTCTGCCAACAATTAAATATTTTTTGTGCCACTGTATGCATGAAAATCTGCCTTCAAAAATTTCTGGCCTAGCATCTGTCAACCTACTGCATCATAAATGGTTGAGTAGAAGTTAGGGCTTGTTGGTACACCACAGCTAAACTTAATGATAAGTGCGAAAAATTGCAAAAGGTCAGAAGAAACAGAGATCACCATAAAATTAGTGTATCACTGTTGTGTCAAAAGAACTAGCATCAAAAACTGCTCTTCAGGAAAAGTTTGGTAACTGAGTGCTAAAACGTGCATTCCAGGGAAGTGTGACTGACACCAGATGAAAAAATTTGTAGCTATGCAGAGCATGGCTTGTAGCAGAAACTGTTACATGCTTCGCAGCTGTTGGTGAGCAGTGAAGAAAGGAAAACTTGATTAATGCAACATTGTGCCAAGCACATCATGAATGACTAATAAGGCACCACTCAAAGTGGTAGAACTTTCGAGTCACAACCTGGGGTAGTATAATGTAAGGATTCGTTTCCCTTGGTTCGATTTATTTCTAATCATCCATCATGTAGAGGCAACTGATTTCAGTGATAATGTGGCCAGAGCACAACTAGGACCACTGTTAAAGCATAAATAGAGATAGCACAGGAATCGAATCGTTACATTATCATGGCCTTGATCATAATGCATGAAAACAATGCTAAAAAATGTGTGTGTAAGTGCGATCGACTTGCAGTAGTTCAAACTCAAGTAATTTGTAATCTGGCCTAAATTCAAGTAATTTCAAGAGTTATGTTTTTAATGTATTCTAGCATAGACATCGCAAATAAAACGTTTTCCCACACAAACAACTAATAAAACAACCTGGCTCCTACATCCAAAGGTGGCTCAAAAGTCATCTTTGGATGTGGCTAAAAAGCAATTTTTGAATATGGATGGCTAAAGAAACATGAACTTCGGTCACATCTAATCATGGCTAGCGCGCAAAATTTTTTTCTGACACCTGACTTGTTTAAAAGGTGATACAAGTGTCTCAACTATTGATGACTGCTGAGCAGCAATGTCCCCCCCACCAGGAAAGCCTTGTTGGCATTGCACCCACAAACTGATTTTGCTTGGCATTATGTAGAAGAAAAAATATGCTTTGCACATTATCTGTCGACATAGTTGACCGAAGTTCTTGTCTTAAACCATATTTTATTGTATTACTGATGATTAACCCTCCCAATCAGTTCAAATTGAATCATGTTGTTACTGCAAGTTTGAATGAAAGCAAGTTGACTGAAACCTACATAAAGAGTGCACAAAACTAAATGAAAGCGTTAAATCCAGGGCTGCAGTGTTAACATATAAATAACAAAATAACTTTTGAAACACTCCGTCTTCATAAAGATAAATAATTTGACAAAAGAAAGAAAGAGTCAAAGGTATTCAGCATTGAACTTCAAGCACCAGTTGTGCAGCAAAGGCTACTGGATTTTCATGTTCAACACAATTCTACCAAGCAATTTTTTACAACTCTAGTGTTTTAAAAGTTAAGCACTCTGTGTGTGGCACACTTTCATGGAAGCAGAAGAAAGCAATGCCAGCCTACTCTAGCTTAAAGCTTATCCTCGCAACCTGTCTGCATTTACTTAAATGTTTGAAAATGCTATAAATTCAATACTTAGTTCAAAAGTCAGTGGCAAACATGCAGAACCTTTCTTTAAGGAGTTGACCCATAAGAAATAATGTGCAGCGATGACTGGTCAAAATGTAGTTGCGTTGAAACAGTTCTACTCACAACCCTGGTTCCAACAACTTTCAAGCATTGAAGAAATGAAATATACCCAAGGTATGCCAGTAAACACAGAATGTACAAGATTTATCTTGTAGTAAAGGCTGTAAGAATATTACAAAGAGCTGGATCTTCAGTTCCAGTTCCAGATCTTCAGTTCAGGAAACCTTGAACAACATCGAACTCTTTGTGATATTCAGTTTAAAGCATGAAACCTTAAATAACATTTGATGTTTTCATACCTTCAGTTTTAGTTCTACACAACATGTGAATGAATAGATGGTTGTTATATTGGCACTATGAATGAATAACATGTAGCTAAAATATGAAAAATGTGATAAATAATTTCTGAATTCTGCAATGATTACAGGTACTACATTGCTTATACTGAATTGAATGTGCCTTACTGAAGTTTATGGTGCACAAGTTTACATTAGCAATCTGAGTCAAAGCCACACTAGAGCACGATGATAATGAAAGGGCAAAGCTAAATAATTATTTAAGGTAAATGAACACAAAGGCGGTGTATATAGCAAAAGTACAAATATGTCACGTAATGCAAAGTTCAAAGCTGCTGCAAAACAAACTGGTAACAGCATGGGGCAACCTTTGCGGAAGACCATATTGAGAATCTTCTGGAGTTCATAGCTGTTCACTTCCATGTCATCACCAGCAATCTTGGCAAACAGCGCTCGCAATTGCTGAGCACGATCAGAACTGGGGTCCTCTTCTTTCGCACGAACCTGGGATCACATTGCAATCAACTTCACCATGCACTCCTTTTGAGCGCAAGACACTAAAGAGTAACACTAAATTATTTCAGAGCCATTAAATATTCTTCGAAGACTGTGTTCTCACTTATTTGGCAGGAGAAACTTCGATTACTAACAGAGAAAACAAAAGGTTTTACTCTTTCAATTCATGTAATTATTTCAGAGCCATTATATTCTTTGAAGACTCTGTTCTCACTTATTTGGCAGAAGAAACTTCGATTACTAACAGAGAAAACAAAAGGTTTTGCTCTTTCAATGTCATGTAAGAACTGCAATGCTAGTACATACACCAAGTTATGTCACGCATTTTGCATACAGAACTGTTTGTATGTGGAGAAAGTTCTTAAAACTCATGATCAATCAATAAAAAAAAAACAATCACCCAAGCGGTTTCCCATTTCTCACAGTTTTGTTGAGGAATGCCCAAGCAAAAGGCAGCCCAAGACAGCTCGAGATGCCCGAGTGCCTATAAATAGGCTGCATCTTGGGTTTGTTTAGAATGCAATGTGACTCTTGTTCACAGCATGTGAAATGTTTTAGTTAGTCCCAAGCAAACATTGTACAAATTCATGGCGTCAAGGGCAAGTGTGGGGGGCTTTATAATGGCATCACCACCCATCTTCTGCTTTTCCAACTTTACTGGCTTACCAACTGTTTGTGTGTGGTCAAGACGGACATTATCAGTGTCCCAGAAGCAATTTTACCAATATAGCTTGACTTTGCATTCCAGCAAAGACTGCGCTAATTTTAGAAAAAGGTGCAGTATAAATAAAGAGATTATTACTTTTGGGGGGTAGTGGCAATGCTGAGACATCATTTTCACTGGACTTTGAATTTATGTGATAATGACTGATTAACTAACTAAAGCTCACTAGTTAGCTCATCTCGTCTGCTCAAATTAGTTACATTAGGTTACACTTTCCAATCATAAAAGTGAAAATGCAAATGCATTTTCATTTGCAAACACGAGTTTCTTGTAGGAACGCATGTTTTTCTCTTCTGCATATGCATTTGCTGTCGTTATTATGGTGCACAATGATGTACTTATTTGTAATGCAGTCATGACTAGTACATTTTTGATCATACACACAGGCACAACAATGTTTTGATCATGTGCCAAGTTGGTGTTGCCATGTGAGGTCTTTTGGGGGTCTTTTTTTTTCTTACTAGAAAATGAAGACTGATTTGATTTGAAGCTGGTCAATGCTCAAGGCATGCCAACTTACTAGGCATCCTGAGGCGGCTAACAATTTGGAGATGTTTGTCATCAAAACCTGCCACAATATACCTGCCACAATATACAGTTATCTACGCTTTTATTCTAACAATGTGGATAGAAGATTTTGCCCTTATGGCTAATATTTTCACTGAAAACTCCAAGCAAGATCTAATGTTTCGGTACACATCATTTTGTGGAGCACTTGGCACCTTTTCTTAACTGGTTTGTCCGGGGTAAAAGACATACACTTGTTCTCCGCCTCTTGCCAACTAGGAAACTGGACAAACCAGTGAAGCAACAATACCAAGTGTTTCAATGAACGATGCAAACCAGTAGTAGGACAGAGAATGGGTGTTAAAGAATTAAATATCAACTATCAGCAGCCCTTAATAAATTACACCTGTGTAACACTATGGGGACACTCACAGGAACATCATGAAATGGAAAATTGTTATCCACCCAACTGCGGCATAAAGCTACAAGGGAAACCCAAATGACACAGAGACACCAGTGCTACGATTAATTAATTGATTTCATCATTCATGCAAAGAATTTGTCACTATGTTTATAATCATGTCCAGCAAGTTGTAGATAGTCATTTCTGTGTTTGTATTATTACCAACAGTTCAATGTATATCTGCATTTGTTTGCTATAATTAAGCTGCATTATCT
This sequence comes from Dermacentor albipictus, assembly GCF_038994185.2. Taxonomy (NCBI): domain Eukaryota; kingdom Metazoa; phylum Arthropoda; class Arachnida; order Ixodida; family Ixodidae; genus Dermacentor; species Dermacentor albipictus. The sequence goes on from NC_091827.1 coordinate 6,328,171, forward strand.
GGTTTTGCTGCTGCCGCCACTTGTACATCACATAAGGGCTTAGTTCGCCACAAGGCAAAGTCTGTGTTGGTTTTTCGACTGTGCTTCTTGTATCTCTGAAGTTGCAAAATATATACAATCTAAAATCCCACATTCTCGTTGAAGAATTTGAGCGAAAAAGAAGCATTGCGCAAGAGCTTCTTTTAATGTTCTTACAATAAAAACACTCATCCCTGCTCATGATCATGAAGCGCATTCTGGTTCTTCATTCAGTTAATGATGCCTGGACCATATTACCCCCCCCCCCCAAAAAAAAAGAAACAGCCATAGACAGAGTCTTTTAACTTTGATAAATAAGACATAGCAAGACATAGTGCTAGATGTAGCTTGCTCAAAACACAAGATACAGTGCCGAATGCATCTACAAGGTGTGTTCTGAGCAGTGAAAATAGTCAAACATAGAAATAAGTGAAGCTAACATGGTTCTGACTGGTGTCAGCATTACCAAATGCACTTACAGATCTAAAGAACATCGGATATAACAAAGAGACACCTTTATGTGGGATATGACTGTTAAAAATGAGGTTTGACTGTACTAGACACAAGCTCATTTTACTCCGCACTGGTTATAGACCAGTAAATCCTTACTGTGGGGGACTGCAATACGAAGCCAAATCGAAGCTGTAACGAAATGTAAAGTAGCAGTAATACAGGTGAAACAATGAAAATGCCATTGAGTATATTAAAGGGGTCCTGCAACACCTTTTGAACATTCTAGCTGCTTACCTAGTTACTAGAGAATGCTGTCGTTAATGTGCTATATTTACTCTAAAATAGGTTGAACACTACTATAGGTCGACCTCAATATAACGAATTCACTGAAACGAAAACATAATTCCAATATAGGTCAACCCACATCTTTTTAGAAAAAGTAAATAACTTTGAACATGACACACCTTTATTCACTGCAAGCTCGACTACTAAATCTCTCTAGTAAATGCCACAAGCTGCATCACTGGAAATGCCTGGGATGCTTTACAGGTGTTCTCGGCATGCTGAACAACAGCGTCCTCAGTGCTGTTGAGTGCTTTGGATATGCAGCATTTCTGAACGCCAATCTGGATAATTTCTAGACTGGCCTCACGGCGGGCGCAATGGTGGAACTCCATTAGCTTGGTACTTTTGCAAGCTTTGTTCATGAATATAGGTCGACAGCTCATTTTGGGTAACATTTTTAAAAAATGTAAAAAATAAAGTTTGACCTATATTACACTAAATTAAATTCTGCGGTTTTACATTCCAAAACCACACTTTTAATATTAGGCACGCCACAGTGAGGGACTCTGGCTTAATTTTGACCACCTGTGATTCTTCAACATGCACCCAATGCACGGTACACAGACATTATTGCACTTCACCCCTATAGAAATGTGGCTGTAGCAGTGACCTATTTTCGAATCAATACGGTACAAGCCTAGTACCATTACTGTACTTGAAGCGGTCCTTACAGTTTAATTCAAATGACCACCTGCTCTTTCCTTCAACATACTAAAATTACTAACTTTTTCTGAATCGTTTGAACGTGAGAGCTATTGGTAGGGTTTATTTTGATATTACGACTAAGCAGTGCATTCAGCAGAAGCAGGACTGGAGAAATTTCATCACTGATGAGCCGGTTCAGCCATCTTGTGGTGGAGACCGATACCGCAGCACTGAGAAATGGCTTCCGAGATAGGGTGACGCGACGGCGGGTCGCAACACAATAGTGAGGTTATGCCGGTACAAGAGGTTATCAGGGTGGCATACAGAGCACAAAGAGCACCGTTTCATCCAGGTGCAACGCCATCACTTCGAGCATAGTTTGAATGATGAGAAAGAGGGAACGTTACGATGGTGTAGCAGTAGCAGCATTTCATTACCCATTACTTGCTTCATACAAAACGCATTACAATATATTTTTTAGGGAAACATTGTGAGAAGATTCCATTTATTGGCAAATACATTCTCTACCTTTCACAGAATGTGTTGCAGGGCCCCTTTATGATCTTGTTTAAGGTCCTGTCAGACCATCTAACAAGAAGTTGCTGAGGGATAAATCAATAATGTGCTTACATTATCGGCAGGAGGAACAATGGCAGGAGGTACATCATGTTCACTAAAATAGAGAGAAGAAAAGAAAAGTAAGCACACCTATACAGATGGCACAAAATTATGCAAAGCAAGCACTGCATAGTATGTCTGTATGCAGTGAGCACACAAAGTCAAAAACAATGTCAAGAGAATGTCACATACTGGGAAATGTTCCTTTTTTCAGTGAATATCCGCAGGAGGAATTCTCCCGTCTGGTTGGGCTCGAAAGTGGAGGGCACCACGCAGTAGGTGCCAGGAGGCAGGTGGAAGCGTGTCGTCACCTCCCTTGAGTTGATGAACGTGTGTGACCGTGCCGCCGAAGGGTTGTACTTGAAGAATGACATGTCCAACGGCGTCGGACAGTTGTCGGGGTCGTCAACCTACCATTAGAGGGACACCAAAAACTGTCACTTGCCCCCACCAGGAATGAGTCATCATTGTCTTTCCACATATTGCTTTTCAGCACATACAACCCGCACAACAAATTCAGGAAATTTATCAGCAATCTTGTAGACAAAGCGTTGGAACAACGACAAACATCAGAATTTTCGCTGTGGGGTGTAGCATACGGCTTTTCTTATTTTATTTTTTTATCATTCTATTCATTCATTGATATTACCAAACCCTACCTAGGATAATTATGGAGAGAGTCAGAGGTTCCCCCCAAAAAATGATAGAGTTGTGAGGTTCAACACCCCAAAGCTGCACAGTGTAGTGAATGGCTCTGGATTCATTTTGGCCACCTGTTCTTCTCTAATGCTCACCAAAATCTAATATGCACAACAAGCATTCTTTAATTCCACCTCCATTGAAATGAAGGTGCTGCAGTCAGGAATCGAACCTGCGACCTTGTACTCAGTGCAGCACAGCCCCTGGGCTACCACAGCAGGTGGTCAGAGATCATGCTCTCTTTTACACCATCTACATGTGCAGTCAGCTAAAAAATAACACAGAAGCACATATATCAAGTTATTAAAATGATGAAATGCAGATCTAAAGCTTATTAAAGATCGTAAACATCCTCTTTATCAACAATGTAACCAGATAGGGCATTCCACATTTTTATTACACGAGGAAAAAAAAATTCCAGTAGAACCTACCTCATGATAAATGTCAACACTAATGCGATGAGCATTGAAATAGTGTAGCAACATGCCGTATTGCCACCCCAAATATGCATCATGTATGAGGTGTAAGTGCAGCCGGACTCCTCTCTCCTGCTTTACCCTCCAAACATTGCGCCATCTAGCAAAGCCGCCGCGAAGTCCACGTGTGTGTGTTAAAAATATTAGCAGACAGGCCACATGCGCACTGCACAGCAGCATTGCTAGATGGCGCAGCACATGAAGAGAAAAGCAGGAGAGAGCAGTTCGGCTGCAGCACACTCGCCTCACTATACAGTCAATGTCCTCATTTTCGGACTCCCTAGGGGCCGCGAGAATGTCCGAAAGATAGGGCAGGCCGAAAAAATGAGTGCATGCCTTTCATGACCTCCAAGGGCTAAAATCCCCACAGGCACGTCCGAAATAGATCTGTAGGCATGCGAGTACACTTATTAGGCATACCGGTGCTCGTATGGCGACAGATGACAAAGAGTGCACGCATGTATAATTAAGGAATACGTATTGTGTCCCATGATAGTTTCCCCTTTGCACTCTTGTTACGATTTGCCACAATACATCGCATATGCTTCACTGTGTAATATCATTGTATTGCGGCGAAGCTGACTTTTTGGGAACCAGCACTATGCAATGCCCTTGCAACCCTTGCATATCTGCGAGGGATACCGTGGTCACATGCTGCATACATTTTACGTACATATGCCAGGGCCTTTTGCACAGTTTGCAACGTGTATTATGGTTGTAGCACAAGCTGTGCGACAGATGCAATGAGCAGACAGCGCCCATGCATCAAGAACAGATACACTGTGTGCACACGTTACATGTGCCAGCACATGTGCAGAAGTGCAGCGTACTCCTCATGCTTCTAAGCCTTCCACCTAGAGCAAGGGGGTTATTGCACTAACTGAAGTTTTCAAAGTAAATTGCATCAGAAAACTTGCAAAGTAGGACGTATACACACAAGCCGCACACACGATAGCTTCGGATTGTAATTAGAACATGCAAAAAAACATAATTCCATTATGAGGAAACTGAGACAAAGTCTCAATTGGAGGACAAATATTATTGTATGTTGAAAATAGCCCATGTGGGTTCTCTTTGGGACATTCATGGTAGGATATCCAAAACAGGTCCATGCACAACATCGTCGGGACATCTGTGGTTGGATATCCAAAACTGGATGTTTTGGATATCCGGCAAAAACCGGCAAATTTTCTATCTGTCTCCTAAATTGTCCATAGACATTAGGACATGATTCAGGCATCTTACGAACCAAGTGTTCTCACTGAAAACCCTTCATCTCTCTCTTTGGCGTTGCTGATAAAGCTGAATTTCATGACTGACATGATCGTAGATGAATCAATCACGTGACATGTGATATGAATCGTATCAATTTGCAGCTAACAAAAAATTAAAATGATATTATGGGGCTTTATGAGCCAAAACCACAACCTGATTATGAGGCACGCCGTAGTGGGGGACTCCGGAAATTTTTACCTCCTGGGGTTCTTTAACTGCACCTAAATCTAAGCACATGAGTGTTATCACATTTTGCCTCCCCCCCCCCTCCCCCTCGATATGTGGCAGCCGTGGCAGGGATTCAATCCCATGACTTCGTGCTTAGCAGCCCAACACCACAGCCACTAAGCAACCACGGCAGGTTCACAAGACGGAGGACAGAAATGCGGATGGAGCAGCCCTCGAATGGACAACCGTGATGGAGCGAATGCAACCGAGCCGAAAATTTCAGCGGTGATTTGGCTCTACACCGCTTCGCGAAGCACTTCATGTGGACCGAGGGATTGTTATGGGAACAGGTTATGTACGAGTTTGCCTGCTCCTCATGCACTATTCACTAACTACTAAACACAACATAGCAAATGTAAAGAGGAGAATGGGCTACCATAAAGTAGGGAGAAAGGAAACTTCGACATCAACACACAGGGGTGGAGAGGGGGCGGGAGTCGCTAGGAGATAACGAAACTTTGAATGGCGGAGGACCTTGTGCTTGAAGTGCGGCTTCACGGCAGGCAGCACCACACTGTCGTGATGCCATGCCTCTAGGCGATATTCACGTATAACTCGCATGCCGAATTTAATGTATTTTTTTTAATTTTTGTACGAGTTGTACGCGCAAAAACACGGTGTTGAAGTTCCAAATACCTACATGGTGTTCTATGGGCAGGAAGTTATAAATGGTTAACTACTTCGTTATATTAATAATTTCGTTGTATTGAAGTTCATTATGTAAAGGTTGACTTATATCACAATAAAAAGGAAGGGTCAAACTGCATCAGTGAGTTTTCATTCACTGAACAATTCAGAAATCACCTTTTTCTACTAGTTGTCTCAACAGCCAAATAGGTGAGCCTTTCACATGCCATGTCATTTCAGTGTTGTATTCTGTACACTTCACCTTGTTGCATATAAAACCCTGTGTTAATTTACTGTAGACACGAACTTGTTTCAGCTTATAGGCCCTCCATAAAACAAGCAGGTGAGCTTCCTCACCTTGTAGAGGGCAAAGCCAATGGTAAGGAACAGTCCTGCCCCTAGAGTCCTGGCTGCCCGCCTATTCTTCTGCATGAGTGCCACTATCGCGGTGCAGTTCTGCTCCTCATCGTCATCGTCTGGGTCCTCCAGTGTGATGAAATACTGCGGGTTCACCCAGAAGGTATCTGCACAAATCAGGCTAGTGCTACAGACACTTGTGCCCAGGATGTACACTTGGGTAGGAGCTGAACATAACTGAAGCAATGATGGGACCTGCTCTTGACAGCTCATTCATTCTAAGTGAATTACGAAGGTCTACATACACAATTACAAACACACATGAAAGTGTACAGGGAAGGCATGGTGGTTGCAATTAAGCGAGCTTGACCTTGGCCAGTGGTATGTCTGAAATTGGCAGAAGCTTGACATTTGTAGTCTGTGCTCAGATTTTTCATCTTGCTCATCACGAAAAAAAGACCGGATGTTTAAGACCAGCTAATCATTTCATCACTGTCATGACAAACATCCTGACAAACACAAAATGATTGGCTGGTTGAAATGATTGTCATGATGGCTAAACGATTGCCTCAACTTCTTTTATAATGGTAACATTGTCATTACATCATTTTTTCATGGAAGCAGAAGGCAGGGTCTTATAGTTCTTGTCACTTTCTATCAAGTGCACTGTTTCAACACTGATGCTTCTGCAGCAGCAAGCAAGGACTGCACTGGCAGAGGAGAGAGCCCTGCACCTTTGAACAGTGCAGCACATGCAAGGCAGAGGACAGAACAGAAAGAAGGCCACACATCTTTGCAATCCATAAAACGTAAGGCCATTGCAGTACTACAGCAAACAATGTAGCACAGGAACAAAAGGTGCAAAATATTTACAGTACTACTTATTCCCAAACTGTTGGAGCTTTGTGAGCATCGTGAAAATTAAGAGTTTCTCAAAAACTGAGCCATTTTCAGGGCACTTCAACTTCCACTGAAAATAAGAAGCCCATGCTATAAATTTACACTGCATCATTTGATTTCTCCATATAACCAAAAGTATGGTGCTTCCATACCTTAGTTTTAACAAAGTAAATAAAGTAATAAAGCCTGAGGATGAGAGTGAAGCCGAGCAGACTGAGCCGAATGTTTACCTTTATTATTTCTTTTTCAATGTGATGCATTTTTTGCCTCAATCTTGAACTTTCTGTTTACCAGGTTTCAAGTTAGCATCTGACTTTGTACCGCCTTCAGGAACAGTCCATTTAACACAGCACACCATCTTCAGGATCAGTTCGTAACAAAACAGGTTGTAACATTCCTTTGTCAGAGTAAAATAAATCAGTTAAGAACATCAGTTCAAGTAGGCACAGTTCATGCAGAATGTCGTGTAAGATAACTGAAATTTAAAATTGGGCAGGGATGTATATTGTACTTTATTAGACAATATGCCCTACTGACTGTCATAGACACTGAAACATGGAGTGCCAGATTTTCACAACAAAATGACATAAATTAAACACTGGCCTTAACAACACATGTACAGGCATGGCTACGACTAGTGGGAACATGGAGCCCTATGGCATTGCTCTGCAGAGTACTGCACCACCAGCACCTCATAAAGTTTTGTGGCACAGGCGCAATCAAAGTGATTGGCGAAAAGCCGGGGAGTCGTCTGCTATGGCAAGTCTTCTGTCAAGACTTCACAAGGCACCAGTAGTGGCACTCTGCGGAGCGCTGCCATGGGCTCTCGTTTCACCGCTAGCATAGGCTGCACCTGTACAAAGCAACATCATTATATTGTTGCATGCAAAACAAAAAAATCTAATTCTGGGGTTTTAGGTGCCAAAACCACAATCTGATTATGAGGTATGCTGTAGCGGGGTTCTCTGGATAAATTTTGACCACCTGGGGTTGCACTCAATGCATAGTACATGAGCATTTCTCCATTTCAGCCCCATCAGAAAGCAGCTGCCACAGCCGAGATTGAACCTACGACCTTGGACTCGGCAGCACAACGCCATAGTCACTGGGCTGCCATGGCAGATCGGGTGCTAAACAAAATTATAACATTGTGCCTTTGTGTGTGCCAACATTGCACTGCAACACAGGTACTCACTGTGGCACATCATGCTTACTTCATGCAGTTTATACATTAAAAGGCATCAATATTATAGCTTCACATCAGACGAATTCTCACAGTGGGTGGGAACTGTGTAATTTTTGGCCATAGCCTTTTTTTCACAGTGGTAGAGCAATCATTCTATGTTGGAGTCAAGACTGTATTTTAGACTTCCAATTCATCCTTGATCCAAAGCAATGATTAGATGGTGGGAAATGCTATAATGCTAGGCTCTGAATTAATTTCTGACACCTGAAGTTCTTTCGTGTGTGCTAAATTCTCAGCACAAGGTCATTTTGTCACTCCATTCCTACTGACACTGAAACGTTCCACCCTGAACTCAGCAGCAGATATGTTCTCAAATGCACAGCAAACAGCATTAAATAAGGGTGAATGGATGGTGATTTTCGAAACCAAATCAAGCCTAAAGCAAAAAGTAATGGCAATAAATCACATATGAATACTTGTAGAAGATTTTTGTTTTTATTAGTTCTGCAACCTAACCGTTTGACTGATCATTAAAAAAAAAATTCATACACTTGCATGTCCCTACTGTTAACCCATATACCTTACATAAGTGACAACGCAATTGTGGTTTAGGACAACAAGGAGGAAAGAAAGATATCTCGCGTTCCTATATAAAATATCTTATACTGTAACAAATTACCAATAGATAATAGGATATCAAATAAGAGTCAACACAGTTATACGAACCAAGGTAGTTTCTGCAACCTCCAGCAGTGGCACCTCGAACCCAGGATCCTTCAAAGATGGACACCTCCCACTTCTTTTTTGATGAGTCTGAAAGTACTTCACTGTCCAGCGAGTCGGGGCCCAAGTTGCAGATTTCTAGAAATTGAAACTCTCGCACAAAGTCCCTTTCTGACATCCTGAAAATAAAGAGAAGTGGAGGAAAAAAACAGCAGTAACAACTCTAAGCAAACACCTGGCAATGTCTATAATAGAACTTGCACCATCACAAGTATTACATAGTTGAATAAGTGAGAGAATTTCAAAGAAATGAGAACTGTCCAAGCCTTTTTCTCAACATGTCAATTTCTCAAAGAAAGAAAGAAAGAAATAACGAACGAACATGTGCAATACTTTTTTACCAAGATCTACCGGGCAAAAGAAAGCGTAAGTAACCGGTAATTGAAATTACTATAGGTGGCGCTGCAGTAGATGACAATCTGATAGCAAGAGCACTCGGCTGTTGCCACTTCTCCCATTAGAGGGTAGTTAGGTAGACAGTTGTGGCTCGGGAAGGATTATGTTTCTTTTTGAAGGCAGGCCAGTCTATAAACACTAGATGGAAATATTATGCCATCTGCCTATTTCTGCAAAGTGGCCCTGCACTATCGCAACTTTGTCACTCCGGTCCCCTGGGCTAATCTCTTTAAGGCGAAAGCCTTAAGTGGCTCACTGCAATGGCTCAGACCTAAAAAAACATGGTGTCTAGTCGAGTGGTACAAATGTACCGTATCATCATCAGCAATGGCTCATACCCCTTTAAGGGAGAGGCTGCAAGTGCTCAGCAAAGTGAAGCAAACAGTGCATACATTCATTGATATCACCCATGTAACTCACAGAACAGCATATGTTTCAATAAAGAACAAGCTCAAAACAAGCATGCGCGCTGTGTTCTCGCATGCCTAGTTTGCGTTGAAGCGAGAGGCAGTACAAAGGCAGCACAGCTTGCCACTTCTGCTGCTCTTCATCACACCAGTGTTCTCACAGCAAGCGTCTGCAGTTGTTGAGCAAGATGTGTTCTTATTTGCCTGTGTACACATGCCAACATGGTTGTAAATTTAGTTAGTAAGCAAATGTTTACAGCAGCTTATGGAGCTGATAAAATGACTAATCTTACTTCACACCGCTGTCTACTTATTTGCTATTGCAATCAATGCTTTGTCTGTCAGGTGAAATCAAGTGCGACTTTGGCTGTCAGGTGCGACTTTTTTTCATGTCCCCACTAGTATGAACATTCAAAACTATGTTGCCTCTTCATATGGAGACACTGTGACTGAAAGGGTTAGAAAACATGTTGCCACTACCTGAAGTTTCTGCTCTTTTCAGAGGACTGGCACCTTCTGATCAGCATGCGGAGAGAGCAGCACTATGTCCTGGCGTTTTTTTATGCGTCCCGTGTTGCCCTGTCAAATCTGCTTTTTACCAATCTCATCCTTTCACATGGTACAGTTAAGCAAAATTTTGCCAGCTGTAACTTCTTACATTACATCAACTGACAGGAATGACAAGATTGATTGAATTAAACAAGATGCAATAAAACGCAAGAACATGCAGCTAATTCATTGGGCAGTATTTTCTCAATTTTAACGCACCCCCGAATCAAACATGCGTCCACTTTATTGTAATCAAAGTAGTAAACTAAGGTATAAATGGCATTAATGCTCCTAAACAAAGCAGAAATCTAACATACACCCATTTTTTTCCGCAAGAAAAATATGTCACACAATGGCGACCAGATTCCTAAAGTCAGCTTCGTCGCAATACACACATGCTGTGCGACAAAGCATATGAAAGCCACAAAAGCTGTTTTGATAGTGTGTCCGATTGTGCGGCGCAGGCAATTTTCGGCCCAATTGGGAAAACACAGAAAAGAAAGGCGCGTGTTAAAATCGGGTAAATAACGTAATGAGACATCGTTGGCTACAGTTATTGCTTGAATATCTTCCTAGGGAGGCTGACAATAGGCATTTTTGACGAGAGATGATGTGTTCAATGCGTTCACTGTCTTTCCACCGAGACGGACGCTGCCAGTAAACGGCTTGCTATTGGGGTCACAAATAAGGACCAGGCGTGTGTGGTAGACTGGTAAAGTTATAATTATCTGGGGAAGGCCAATTTTAGGATCAAAATAAGGAAAGTTTGGGCCATAAGAAGTGCATGGGAACCGACTGGGATTTTCAGCCTCTATCGCATTACCAGAAAAATAGAATTAACAGGAGTCGAACTAACATAAGTCTAGTGTATTTTTTTTTTCTGAACATCTCTGTGGTACTGGCTGGCCAAATCATTTTTTCTCTTTGCAATTTCATTATTACCAATCTCTAAAACTGTTCATACCTTATGCAGAAGCATTTTTTGCTACATTTGTGGGGATGCGCGACCCTCGCGCCTCCCCTGATGTTTTTCCCGCATAGCGCGTCTCCTGTTCTCCCGCTTCGCCGCGTGGCCTGCGTGACGCCCACGCGGTCTAAGTGGTTGAAGCGCAGTGCGAGAGATGGCGCGAGTGTTGCGCTGCGAACGCCGCGAGGTTACTTGAGCGCCGAAAGGAAGGCGCTTGCTCTCATGGGTTGGAGACAGCGAGCAGCACGGGCGTGCCGCGCGTGCAGCGACCCTCTTTCCCGGCGGGTCGGCAAACAGCGCGGACATTCCGAGCGCGCGGCGACCGATGCTTCAGCGAGACCGCCTCGCGTGGCCGCCTTCGAACGCGCCACGATTCGCGTGAGTATACACGCGAACGACCAGGCGTTGGGATCCAGCATGGGGCGAACATATTCGCTCGCTTGCGGTCGCGGTAAGTCGGACTTCTAGATTTGTCGCGCGCCCATCGGCATGTTTTGTGGATAGCAACTCGGCTAGCAGGCATTGATGTATGAAAGGTGCAATAAATGCCCTTGTGATTGTTTGCACTACTGTGTTGTCGTTCCTTTGTCCCAAGAGTACGGTGTGAGAATCCCACATCAGACCCCACACATTTTATCAACTTCTTATGGAAATCTGCAACAAAGCTGGCATCTTCAGAGGCACGCAATGGTAATGCATAATGCTGAAGAGTTGGCATGCTGTACCTACTATGGGGCATCCTGAAAATGTACACCAAGCACACAGCTTCTACACCGAGCTATTTTGATTTTCAGATTAACTAGTCCTCTCTTTCGTTGCACATAACATGAAGTATAAGCAGTACATGAAGGGAAACAATATAACAAGCACATCCATAATAGCAGTACAGTATACATAAGCTTCACACAGCACGATTGACCAAATGAGTTCTACAGGAATAAGCAAGGTGAAGGTAGATTCAGAAAATTGTTTTGCAATTGTGGTACTTTAATAAAAAATATCTATTTTATTTTCTTTCTTTATTTCGTGTCTGTTCACTAATTTCAGATAAATGCCATCTTTCCAATGAACAAACACAGTGAAATTGCAGCAAGAAAGTGGAAACAGAATATATGTAAAGAGTACAGATAAATGCAAGTGCATAAGATACACGCTAGAACCATCTGTCAGGAATGAAGGCAATGAACAAAGCAGACATTCCGACAAGACACACACACAAAAAAAGATTATCATCCAAGTGCTTTCACAATGTGGTGCGTATATATAAACTATTTTGTGCAAAAGTATAACCAAAACGGTTAGTGCAAGTTATAAAAAAAGAGTATAAGAAATGCACTTGCCAAAATTCACCATCGGCGTCAAATGTCAGGCCAATGGCTTCTCTCTCCTCGGGTGACACAAGGGACCATTCACGCGACCTGCCAACATGATAAAAACAGCAGGTGCTAAAGGCCCAATCAGACATAAAAAATACACAGTCCGTACTTATCATCAGTCAATACCATACTTTAATAAGGAAAAAGGTGCTGAGTTAACCATGTCCAAAACTTGTGCATGTAATTGGAGCACATATTATGTGTTGTCTTGATGCATCTATTCAGTCAGCTAATAGGAGAAGCTTGAGAATGTTGGTACATTATAAAATAACTAAAAAGAGTGGTAATAGGGACAAGGACAATTCCAGAAGAAAGAAGACGTGAGTAAACAGCAGAACTAAAGAATAAGCGATGCAACAAAAAATTGATTGATTTGTAGAGTAATTAATTTGACAAAACCATGAAACATCTTAAGGCAAGAAAAAAAAAAGTTCACACATGTTATCATATAGGCTTTCTTGCTTTCACGAAAGGAAGTTTGTTACCATACTCAAATTAGACATGCTTACAACAAACTGTGTTTCTCCTACAGTTCATTTGCACTTTATCAAGCTTCGAAAGTAGCAGATCGACATGGCAGAGCGTTACAGGGTCATTCACTTTCAGGGACACATCTCATTAGCATTCAAACACTCATAGTAGCTTAAATTTGGCTTGAAATTCAGTGTACTAATCTTTCAATAGAGTCGACGCTTCTCATAATGAAATTTCATCCAATCCACAATTACCATTGTTACATCTGATATTTGTTATAAGCATATATTTGTTACAAACTGATACCAATAAGAAAATGTTTATTTAGATTGTTATAGCTGATAATTTCCTATCTCCATGTTCATTATAACGAGGTTTGATTGTAATGCATTTCCTGATTAGGCTGCACATAAGGCATATGTACCCCATGAAGTAGAAGCAAAATAAATGCTGAAGTTACACTGGCTCAAATATTAAGGAGGTGTCACATTCAGAAGTAAATGACCCTGTACAGAGTGGTCCACTGTTAGAGGGAACACAGGAGCACATGGCATCTGCTCTGCACCACCGCCGGCCGCAGGCTGCAACGAGCTTTGTGCAAGCACACTGAATGTAGTGGGCGGTGCTCTTTTATCATCTGCTATCGTCTGCAGACATGCTTCAGACTGTTGCAAAGCAACCCATTCACATTTTGTTAAAGTTGGCAGGAGACTGCCTGGTCACACTCAGATAGCTAGCCGTTGCAAGGTTGAAAGAGAATTAGATAGTGCAAAATATTACCTTGCAGTTATTTTTGCTGTTTGACTCATGAGACAAACATTACAATTTTTTACGGATGTCTCTTTGTGGCGCAACTATATTGGCGAGAATTTCTCCGTGTATAGTGGCCATCTCATGCGCACTAATGCATATTTGAATCGCTGCAGTGCATAGGCTGAACAAGCACCTTTAAAGAGCATTCAATAGAATTAACAGTGGTAAGCTCAATGGGGAAACATATTGGTGTGTGTAATGTGTCAAGCTCCTACAGTTGCAGAGACTTTAGTCACGAGTGGATGCTGAAGTTTAGCAGCATGGCGAAATTTTTCTAAAGCATTAGGCTGTTAACATTTACAAATGGTGCCTTTGTGATTACAGTAGCCACCTTAGGGTATGCATTCAAGATTCTGATTGCTATAATCTTTTTATCAGGACTTGACATCAAAGGTGCTCTTAAAAACTCGTGTCATCTTTTCAGGCTTTAAAAAAACAAAAGGGGTAATCCCCGTGCCTCCCTCAATATCTGGTCACATTGCCGTTTGCCTCCAGCACTGCCTTCATTCTTAAAGGAAGACTTGCATACAAGGCTTCACAAAAGGACACATTTTGCTTCAAACATGCAACCCGAAATGCTTAAGACTGTCCTTCCGCTTGCAGTGAGCCACTGGATGTATTTCGGCCTGTAGCTGAGGTGCGAAATAACGGAGCTTTAATAAGCATGTGACATGATCTGCAATGCATGCTATCGGGCAATGCAAGTAGCGGATCTTTTCATTAAACTGGAAGTTTTTGCATACTCAACGCTGCATCATCACATTCAGTATCCCTCCAATAGCCAGAGTTCAGCTTATGCCACGCAAAGCTTTTCACAAAATGGAACGACAGATAGCTTCGGAAAACTAACCATAAGCAATCACTGCTCCTCCAGGTTTGTTATGTCTGTGGCATAAGCAGCACCTGAAATGTAATGTGATGTGTCCTTGCTGATACCATTGCTATATATAAGCCACCATTTCTATATATTGCTACCAGAAAAAATAGTTTACGAGATTTTTAAGCTATTCTCGAAATAATTATATTTGGGAGCAGTTACATTACCCAATTCTATAGAAAGTCGAAGTATATATATCCACCTCCTAGCCCAAAATTGGGCAGGTCTCAGGAGGTTCACTGGAGGTGCCTTCAGACAAGGTACATCTGGTACATCTTAACCGCATGTTTCCGGTATTATACCCTGATGCCAAATGTAAATTATGTGATGATAGAGGAGCCACTCTGGAGCATATACTTTGGGATTGCGAAATAGTTCAGAGGAGAATTGCAGCCCCCCCGGATGAACTAGGGGTGCGGTGGAGAGCTGCACCGACTACTTCAGATCTCCAGGACCAACTTTGGGCCATGCAGCAAGCCCGAGAAGCTACCGAGAGACAGAGTCTCTCTGCTGCCCCTGGTGCGGCGTAGACCCAGGTCATCCATATGCAGGATATTAAATAAAGTTTTTCCCTATTGTCAACCGTGATAGGCTCCGTGTGATGCGACAGGTAGGGTTCCATAAATGATACTCTATATTGTTTTATGGAACATAGTCCCCTTTTACAAATGCTTCCAGGAAATCTCAGGACTAGAGAGACAAGTTTCCAACTATCAATAATGGAAATAAAAAATCGTGCAAGGAGTAACGTTATAGTAAAGGTATATATTAGCGAGTGCAGTAAGGGTGCCGAATGCACATCTTCTGGTCCCAACAGGTGGTGAAAGTAGACTCGTCAGTAAAGACGACCCTCTACCAATCGTGCGCCGTCCAGCTTACGTGACACTCCGCAAACTGAAGGCACTTGTCCTCATCAGCGGTGCGAAGGAAGACCTTCTGTGCAGCTGTTCTGCTTTTTAGCCCTGCCTGATACAAGTGGCGCTTCCCATTGTCTTTGAATAATTCAGTCCAAGGCTTTCTTGGATGTCATTAACAGAAGGCTGAGGTCTGTCATTTACAGCAGCTACAATAGCAAGGTCTTCCGCATGGCTCATGGCCCGATGCAGTGGCTTTCTAGGAGCATCCTATCTGCATCAGTCGCTCTTATAAACTTGAACAATTCTATTAACCATTTTTAGTGGCCCTTCCGTTATTCTTGAAATAGGGCGTTGACTGTACTTCCCTAGTCACAGTTCAAGAATATGCTGCCTTTCATCATATGTCACTCGAGTTACTGTGGAATAGCGGGAGTCAACGTGCGTACTAAACGTTTTCTGAAGCACGCAATTCTTTATGTACTGATAAGGCGAAGACAAGATGGCGGTGTCATTGTGACTGATGTGTAGGGTGACATTTATCTGATTGTAGATCAATCCCACTACTTTCCTTCCAGCTTGAAGGAAAGAAATGGGATTAACGAATTGATGGATTGATGAAGCAGCCACTTTCCTTTCAGCTGGAAGGAAAGCGCCCGCTTTCATGTACGAACTACGCAAGCTGCTTTCTTTACGACCATCTTAAGCGCGGCTGCAAACAGTAGCAGACCATGAAAGAGCACCACCCACTACGCTCACTGCGGTTGCAGACAGTAGCAGACAACAAAAGAGCAGTGCCCACTACGCTCATTGCGCCTGCACGAAGCTCATTGCAGCCGCCCGCCGGCAGTGGCACAGAGCAGACGCCACGCATTCTGGTGTTCCCTTTAACGGTGGACCACTCTGTACAGTAAAAGACAAGGAATTGCTTGCTCACTGGTCACTCCAGGCCCCTCTCCACTCGGTGTCATCTCCCCAGGGATTCCTCAGCCGTATCAGGGGCATCCGACCCTTCAGCCGTTCAATGTACACCTGCGTATTGCATGCATATGGCAATTCAGGAATGTGCAAAAAGCAACACTGAACTTACAGGTTCAACCATATTTAAATGTTTTAACATGCACTCTCTTTAGAGAAGGATGGAAGACATGTCAGACACTACTACACGTCTTTCTTTTGTTTTTGTCTTCACATGTGTGCTGTTTAATATCTACAAGCATAAACTAGCTGGTCTAGCAAAATGTTGTTCTAATATTCTAAGTTAAATTGCATCATGTTCCTTTATTGCAGTCACTCTCAATAATTTTGAACTTGTGCAAAAATTTCTTATGTGTCATGAATGTATCTTATGTGTCCATGAAGATTGGCTTGACTGCATGAACTGCTGCTTTTACAAATCCTCGGTTCTACGCAGCTTGTAGAGTCCATATAATAACCATAACTTCTGTGCACTTGTAATAAACTTCACTCTCCACACTTCATCTTCGCCCACATGTCTACTCATCAATCAATGGCACGCATGAATCTAAAAAAAGCTATCATTCTAAAATACACAATACACCAATCTCTTTCTCTAACAGTGTTGTTTGTGGCAGTTTTCTCCTTACTAAAGACGTGAGCAAGAAGTATTGGGGGAACCTTGAGACCCAATTTTTTTTAGCAACAGTCGTGTGAAGTTCGCACACTCACAGGGCAAGGTTACCAAAGCAAAAATACCAATACAATTTTCTACTGGTCCAATAGAGCAGTTCTATAGGTTCTATTGGTAAAATCTTTGAACTTTATGAGTTTTAGTAGGATTCTATTGGTACCAAAAGGGCCCAATAGGTGACATCTATTTGTTGCCCATAGGGTCCAATAGGTGTGTATTGGCACCGATACGGTCTAATCAGTGGCAGCTATTTGTTGCTTATGGGACTAATATGATTGTGTTGGGACCAATAGGGTTCAATACAGGACAGTACTTTCCGCATGCGAATCTGCACTTCACCATAAAACGTAGCATGAAATCAAGCCTTTCAAAGTTCTGCCCTGTATGTTTTTGCTGTAATGTTTGCCGAGATTTGTGCCATCGATTCGCAATTGTTGCCCGCAGTCCTGAATCACACAGAAGTACCGTTCTGGCACCCGTACAGCGAATACAACAAGAAGTGTTGGCCACATTGAACTCCATGTAAAGCCGGCATGATTTAGGCCTAATGACTGTGACGATGTTGCCCACGAAATGCGTGCTTATTGACCATATGATCTGACTTGCACGTTCTCACTGCCTCATCCATTAGTCAGAAAATTTGCCAGGAGTATTGAAATAGTGCATGCTGTGATAGGCGATATGTTGGCATGACTTGACATGACTTATCTTTTATAAAGGCAGACTGAGATGAGCAGCAATACATCAGCACATACTTCAAGTGTGCTGCTGATAGTTTTAGCAGTTCACAGCAGATTATGTTTTTTTAAATCTTTTGCTGTCTTTATGGACAAATATTCAAAGCTGTTTCGAACCAGCACCAGAAATTTTCAAACTGAGTTTTGCCAACATTGGGCACAATTCTGAACTTAGCATCCCTTTTATGCCTGCCTAACTTATTTTTGTGTGGCTGTTGTACAGCGTGTCGGAGATAAGTGTTGCCCTACACAGCGCAAATACTGTACAGTAAGCTTTATACGGATGTAAATGTTGCTATCGTGCTAGCGTGTGTGGCTGCCCCTGCCGATGGATCCTACACTATCTATATATTCGACTAAAAAACCGATACAGCCATAGGACCAATATACCTAAAGAACAAACACACCTATTGATGCCAATAATCCCACAGGCTATTGATTTTCAACTGCAAAATTTTGCTAGGGTATTAATATGTGCACACAAATACCCAAGAAAGTAGGCACAGGGACAGCTACAGCTGTAGCTACAGTGGACTCTCTTTAAACGGAACCTCAAGGGACCAGGGAAATTGGTTCCGTTTATCAGGAGTTCTATTTATTTGCTGAGCGAGAAAGCTGAATACGATTGCATGAATACAAAACCAACCAACCATGAAGATGGTAACAATACCTTGATTTGGGCAAGTTTTATGAAAACTGTCATGAAGATGGTTTTCTGTTTAGGAGGCAGTTCCGTTTAAGCGATTTCCGTTTATCAAGATTCCACTGTATGTTGGTAACACATCGCATGCATCATGTGTAAGTTATGGGTTCAGCTCCCATTTGCAGCATGTTGTCTTTCTTCCATTTTCACAGCTCCTTCTTTTAATAAACATGAAGCATTTATTCGTAATTCATCTACATTTCAATTCAAGATACAGTTCATTTTTCTTATGCTTTCCTTAGCATCATTGTTTGGTGGCTTCATATGGTTGTTACTAAAGGTGCAAGTTTAATTACTTTCAGGAAATATTACCTCCAGCAAGATAATTAATGGAGTACTGACACATACTTTGGAAGTTGTAGAAACTACCACAGGCCTCTTGCATGGAAAAGGATGACACTTAGCGAGTATGAAGGCTGGGAAACACTTCAAGATATTTTAATTTCATAAAAAATGCAATCTCTTAAATGCAGACCTAGCATCCTAGACAACATTGGGATGTCATAACACAGAGCAAAATATGTCAACATTGTGCAGCAATAGGGCTAGATATGATTACGTTGCTTATAAAAAAATATATATAAACATGAGCACTATGCATATTTATTCTGGCTAGGCTCGCGTGTGGCAGCTACAGTGATCGCAGGGACAGAGCAAGCCTGTGTTTCATGACGCCACTTTGCACCTGCCACCTAGGTGCCATAAGCGAAACTGGTTCATACAAACAAGTATATTAGAGCAAATTATTTAGTGTGCTCTGATGCTCACTACTGTTTTTTCTAAGGTTTAGAGGTTTCTTCTTTTATTTAATGAGAAAAATTAAAATGACAAGTTGAAAATGTCACACCAGTACTCCTCAAGGTTATGACTGCTGCGCAAACTATGTAAAGAGGCTTACCAGCCGCACAGCAGTGATGCTGTAGGCATGGCCAGCAACAAGCCCGCTGGCCAGCTTCTCTTCCGGGATTGCGCCCACCTGGCAGACAGAAAACAAGATTATTTTAACCATACCTCAGTCTTCACCCAGGCAATTAACACGCTGATGATTATGTGGACATTGATATGCCAGTGAGAAGGTGGGCTAGTTGCAAAGTTGGCACAGGCTGTCTGCAGTTTATTTAACAATAACATGCAATAAAATGTGGCACTTCAGTTCTGATGAAACATAAGAAAGTTTCATTTGCTATTAGTGAGAGTTCCTGGAATATCAAGGTACAGTAGATTTGTGATAACTAAACTCACATAACTCGAGGTCCCTGCTAATTCATACAGAGATCAAGATTTTGGTTGGTGTGATATATGTTCAGGGCTTTTTGAAACGCTGAATTCGGCTTACTTAAAATTCAATCTCACTTTTTTGCGTGTTCTTCACAGTATTATACACCGGCCTTGTCTGTCAAGTAGCTGGACAGGTGCTAAGTATGCCAGACATGAAATGGTTGACGTTCTCATATTTGACATTCTTGTAGAGTTCTCTTGTGAAGTTCATATCCTGTAAACTTGACAAAACTTATTGAAAAATTACAAATTCTTACTATCTTCTGTAGCTGTAGGCTTTTCGCGATCCTAAAGATGCAAGGAATGTGGTAAAAGTAAATTTTCAATATACAGAATTATTTGGCACCTGAAGGGGTTCTTATACCTTTTGCAGTTATACTATACCTAGCCTCATGCACACACAACTGTCGATTTATGCCTAATATCTCTAATAAAGCAAAATTTCTTTCTGGGCCGTATTCACGTTCTGGGAATTCAAGCTTGCAATAGTTCAGAAGTCGGTGGTCTCTATAATTTTAATCTAAACCAAGTCAGTTAATATACAAACAACTCTGCAGTGTGTAGCCCAATGCATTGGATTACGCATTCCAGCAGTTCGGGATCACTAGTAGCCTATAAGCAAAAAGTTAATCTTGTAAAGCACGAAAGTTTGTCATGAAATCTGCTTCCCTATGACTCAACAATACAAAACATTGCACCATTACATTGCGCTCCAATCCATCATACTCACACAAGCTTCTTTATTTCAGTGCATGCATAGTAATTATGAATAATACAACAGCGCAGTTTTAACTCAAGTCAAGATAGTTGAAGTGTATCCTCTGTGCTGCAAACCAACACAGAAAGGGGGTGGGGGGAATGTGAGCCAGTAAAAGTGAGTATTCCTAGCTGACTGGGGCAGGGATAGGCAATCGAGGTGCTGTACCTTACATATTTAGGTTAGTTCTGCGCCAGAATTTCCTGGGAAATGTAGCCTATGCTAGTGCTTTTCTTTGCACAATGAAATGACACTGCTAAGACTAGTAATGGCAGTAATAGTAAGAAAATGCTGCGCATCTTTCAAAAATTTAGCAGTCAGAAGAACGTTTTACATGTACAAAAGCAATGAGTGACACTCACCCGGTTGTTGCACAGATGACATGCTTTAAAATGTGCAAGCAATGCACTTATTATCTCCAACAAGCTGCGCTTTACCTGTGCACATAACACCAACAGCAAGTGGAACAGACACACTTGTCTCATTTTGCAGTGCCAAATAAAAAAAAATGAAGGATACAAGCTTGTGAATGGCTGCTTGCATGGTATGGATCAAGCCTTCAAACAAAGTGCAGGCAACACAACAAAGTGCACAGGGAGATCTGAAGATGGGCAGCATTTTCTTTTGTTTTAGACAAAAATAAAGAAAGAGCAATTTGTGCAAAAAAAAAGAAAAGAAAAAATCACAAAGAAATGGGAACTGTTGAACAAGTAAACTAAATTTCAGGCTCTTAATGAAAAAAAGTGAAACATAGGAATGCACTAAAAGCACTGTTGATAGTCTGTTATAACGTTTATGTTTTTCATAAGCGTCTGGGACAGTTCATCACAGATGGCTTGCCATGGCCTGTTCGGTGAAGCTAATACATCATATGCCATTTTACCATGACACCATCCCAAAACAGAGGACGTTTTGCTGCTGCCATTTCGTCACTAGTCCATTTAACTGGCAACATTTGACAAGAGAGAGGTGGGTGCACAAAGGCAGTGGGAGTAGAGTCCTTGTGTTCATTTCAAGAAGTATTGTTCCAATTAAAACCTGCCACGTCATGCCGAGACGTTAGGCCCTCGCTGTGGTTGGAAGTGATGGGGGGAAATATGCGGGAGGCACAAAAATGACAGTAGACTGCCCACAGGGTATGTAACACTAGTTTTAACAGCGTGCATTTAAGCGCTAAAAAAACAGAATTTCATGTTTGTTAAATTAGTTATAAATTATTAGTACAGTAAAACCTCATTAATTAGGAAAATCGGATAATTCGTACTTGTCCTTTGGTCCCAACAGAAGTATGCATTACCTAATGTAATGAAACTCTTGTTAATACGGACACATTTGGCCACACATCAGTTAATTCGTACAATTCTCGGAGGTCGGCAAGCAGTGGAGCATGGCAAATGTGCGATGCAAGAGAGTAGGAATGGCGTTAGCGCATCACTAGTCCCCATTGCCATAGTCATCAGTGGAAATTGCACATGAATGACAACAATGCCAGAACGCTTTGTGCCTATTTGTGCCTTTAATATTCTTGCGTATACCGCCGCGCATAGAACCGAGTTGGCTGCATGCCTTCATTACTGTGTTGTTGCCATACATGATCGTGTCGATAGCGGCCGTAGTTTTGTCCGCGGAAATTGCGGCAACCAGTGGTTTCGTTTTGACTTGGTACGCACGTTAATCGCCTGCCGAACGCAGTCGAACTTGCACCCGCTTGTATTCGCACCTGCATACAAACAGCTAGTGATTCCTCCTACGACTGTCTCGCACACAGCCACCAATGATCAAGTCGATAGCAATCCCGGTTTCGTCCGCAATTGAAGCAGATGGTAGTTTCCTTCTGACTCGGTGTGTGCATCGGCCGCGCGCCTTCAGCACCACAAGGTCTTGTGACAGCGGCTGCGGCTTCATCCGCAGCGATTGTGGCAAGCAGTAGTTTAATTTTGACAAGCTCTCAAGGGTGAAGAGCACCAGCTATATCGTGATGGACAGCAACCAGCTCACTGACAAAAAATAATCAGAATGTGCACACGGTAGCAAAAAGCTTGTCTCAGACAAAGATGCGTGCCCCGGCCATGCTGTGAAAGAAATAGCAAGGCCTTTGCTGCTGCGAGCGCTAATCAGCCAAGAGATGACGAGAACTGCAGCTTCCGCACTGCTTTTTTGCAAATTAGAAACATGATTGGCTCATTGATTCGGTAAATAAAAGCATGCTGACATAGTAACCATGTGTTTATTGTTTTCTTGACACTCTCAATAATTCGACATTCGGTTAATTTGGACATATTTTTTCGGTCCCGTGAAACCCGAACCAATGAGGTTTTGCTGTATATCCCTATCAAAGCAATTGTGGCTAAGCTAGAAAGCTGGTGGTTGTATAATTTTCTTAACAGTCTTTAAACAGCACCTAAGCAGATGACGCGTCCACCTGGTGGCTAGTGGATATGATACAAATCCCAGCATACATCCTCAGATCTTCAGCAGGCTGCGGGCACTGCCTTAGCTCAGAAGTCATGTCAAGGAGGCACACTGGTTTTTAAGGTTCTGTGTTATGGGCCACTTGCGAGCAGTGCTAATGGAAGAATATTTTTTTTTCAGCTTCATTATCAGAAATGTCTCTTTTTGATAGCTTTTTGCTAAGCATCCAATTATACTTTTTAAACAAAAAATTTTACAAGGAGGTTGTTCTATATCTACACTATTTCAAAGTAGGCTTTTTACACAGTGCAAAATTTTGGTGCAGTTGACATTCAAGTGGCAGTGACTGGCCATGGCCCTGCTGCAAAACTGCAGCCAAATGGCATGTGGTGAACTGTGAAACGTGTCAATGGTGTCACACCAAAATTAAACAGCAGTAAAATGGTACCGGCTAACCAGGCACAAAAAAAAAAAAAACGACCACACACGAAAGATACATTCCCTTCCTAGATAGTTGTTAAACCTTACTTGCAGATTAATGGCAAACGAGGATAAGATTATGGAAATAGATGTACAAAAGGTTTAGAAGGCTTCAATATATAGCAACATCATGCAGAATAATAAACACAAGAGACATAGGTACAGGTCAAAGCATGCAGCAGTTACAGATGAAATACTGCAAAGTGAAATAAATAATAACGTCTCTCTCTCTCTCTCTTTAATTTTTAATACTGCGCCAGATGCTCTAATTGACATGTCAAGTGACCACAAGTATGCACTGGCAGTCTTTAGATTTTGATTACAAGCCTGCTTCCGTGTGCAATGAACATCTAGTTGCACTTTCTGCTGTATTTCTTTTCTTACAAGAATTTCTTGCTAAGCTAGATTATCAATCCTTGTTGTACGGAGATTAGGCATAAACAGATGCATACACAAAAGGTGAAGGAGCTGGTCTTGCCAGTCCTTGCATGCATCTACATGTCTATGTCCATGTAACACTGAATCCTATCCTTCCCAACACCTGATGTCCCTTTTATACAAAAGCTTGCAGCTTTTCCAGCACCTCAACCAATGAAATGTTTCTCCTGTATTATGTCCAAAGCAAACATCAACACTCAATCAATATCAGGGCTAAAATGAATTGTACACACACCGTGTTAGAAATTCCTGAGAAGTGCATTCCCTGCATTGTATATTAATTTAGAACACTTTTTAACTCTACACCATAAGCCTATTTCATTATTAACACATTATTAGCAGTCGTGTAAAGCGAGTTGCTTTATTTTGCATACCGGGATCGAACAGCTCATCAGTGAAGAGCGCTCATATGCTTTCAGCATGAGCACAAACAGTTGTTTAGGTGGGTTCTTGAGGTCGATGGATTCAGTAAGGCCGCCCGTGAAATCCTCCATAGCCTCACAGGCCGAGCCCCCACTGAGTGCCTCATAGCTGCCGTGGAGTCTGTGCATAAGAATAAATGCAAGAATTGATTACTATGATAGTAGAGTAAAGGAGCACTGAAGCAATCTTTGAACATGGTAAGAAAACATTCAGGATCTGTGGAGAATGCTTCCATGAATATGCGAGCCAGATATTCCATTGCATGCAGCAGGAAACCTACAATCTTGCACAATAAATCAATGTTCACTCCTGCGGCTTTGAATATGCACTTGTTTCTTTTTTGCCTTGAGCAACATCAGCACTAACATTAAATGAAGTGCAATGGCTCATAGATGCCAACCATTGGGCACAACATGCATGCACACCCTCTGATTTTCTAGGAAATGAAGAAGCAGCGATTGTTAATGTGTCCTGCCTGTATAGCGACTGATTCTTTCTTGCCTTTGGAGATTTTTTGTGAGGCACCAGCTTTGAAGGGTTATCATATGCAAGAAAAATTCACTAAAGATTGCGATACTCTCTAACGTGAAATTTGAGCGCCACTGTATACGTGTTTCCATTTCGCGATATATTGGCTGGTCAGGACAATCTGTCTTGTGTGGCACATTGCAAACAGAGCTAAGTGTGGCACGACTGCCTCGCTAATCAGGAGATTGCAAGAGGAAGTGTGCGAGTGATATGTGGGCACGATTCACCGCAGCTGCTACAGAAAACAGACAACCTCTGCTTACACAGCGCTTTGTTTCCGTACAGACGATGAGTGTTACTCTGGCACCACCTCGTAGTCATCATCGCCACAAAGCCCTTTGTGCATGGCACTACGCTTTTCTCACGCTTTCGCCATAACCTCCTCCTCCACTTTCCACCTCGTGCTCTTCGCTCTTGCCGCTGTTTTCATCTCCCGCTGTGCTCCATATTCGCTCTCATGTTTCGCTGTGCTTGTTTGCTCGGTTAAGAGGTAGGACACCGACGCTGACGCTCATCGCAGGAATGGGTGCCTAAGATCTGCGCTCTAAAACAAGAAAAGGAAGAGAGGAGCCACAGGCAGGGCATTGCTACTGGCACTGCCCCAGATGAGAGGAAACATTGTGTTGAGGGGAAATGGGGAATGTAAACATGGCACTCTTAATAGTATATCCATTCACATTAGGTCCTTTTTGTAAATGTCTCCGGAAATTATATTCCTCGAACTGCACTCGTTTCAGCCTGTTGCTTACTTTCAAGAAAAGGTCCCCTTTAACATGAGAAAGGGCGAATGTGAGAATGGTAATGTGCGGTAATTAAGCATAGCTCACTTGGCATAAGCCTTCTCAAGCAGGGCACTCCAGAATTCATTGCCCGAGCGTGATTTCATGAAGATGAGGCTGCCGTCAAGTGTTGGTAGCCGGTCGTCTATCACCACGTCGATCCACCGATTGGCTTTCCAAATTCGGAAGTGGAAGATGCCTGCATAGTTTTGGTCAAATGACTGGTCTTCAGGGACCACACGGGAGAACAGCTCGTCGTTCAGCGTCAGGTTGGCAGCAGACGCCACCATCCAGCAATTCCCTGCAAAAGAGAGAGAAAATGTTTGGTGCACCAAATCAAACATAAGTAATGGCGAGCATATACAGTTAATTTACTTTAGTTAAAGCTCCAGAAGACAAAACATTTTAGTTTGAATTGTCAGCTGCTTGCACTTGCATGCATGATGAACAGGAATTTTTACATTCTGCCCCCATCACAATGTGGCCACTGCGGCCGGGATTTGATCCTGCATTGTCAGTCTCAGCAGCGCAATGGCAAACCCACTATGCCACCACGGTGGGCCAACTACATTACAAATATTTGTTTAAATATTTGTCTAGTTACAAATATTAATTGGAATTTTCAATAATCAGATTTAATAATTTAAACGACTTCTCCATTTCATAAAACAAGTAAAAATTTTTTTAAAGAGATTGTTTCAATAGAAGAGCAGCACCTGAGTTCACATTGGCACTCTTCTGAGACTAGTGGCCTGTGTGTATTGCAGTGAAAGCCATATTAGAAATCAAGGAGATCAATCTTGACCTTTGTTACTGAAGGCAGGAGGGCGATTTTTTTTACCCTTGTCATTATTGTGAGAAGGGTTGAGGTGGACCTTTTCAACAACTTTGTTTCAAACACCTTTTAAAATTCCTTATTATCATAAGTTTACTTTAAATATTTGGTTTTGCCTTAATCAAGCAGGAGTTCAGGCGTTGCACAAAGAGGCAGTAAAGATATATTCACTTTTTACTTTATTAACTATAGTGTGTGCACTAGCATACCATTTATAAAACATGAGTTACGGAGCACTGAAGTGCAGATAGTTGAACTGTCATGTGTGCTGCATACAGCTAGCTCATAGCCTTATGATCAATAATTGTGTGCAATGGGCTCAATAAAGGTTCATGAGCAAAATATTTAATTTACAAATTGAGTGTTTATTAGGACTCCAATCTAACAGCAACTAATTAGCAGTACAGTTTTATGCAGTGATTAGATGCTACCTTCAACATGCCTGGAACAGGCCACAATACTACAGTTGGAATCTTGTCCATCTTTTGTAATTCTTAGTTTAGTGACAAATTTTAAAGCTTTAAAGCAAAGTTTTAAGTGGCAAATTGCTAACTAAAAAATCGAGGAAATGCTCCGTACCAACACTTCCTTGAACAACATCAAATCTTGATGCTCCATCCACAAACAGCTTTGGATTATTGCACATTTCCTGCATAAAAAAGAAAGAGAATGGTAAGTAATGTGTGTTCTAATCAGACCAGCAAACTCGCAGCTCAAGAAAGAAGAATATAACATACAAAGCGACTTCTCAGATGACAGGAGTAAGCAGAATACAATTCTTGCAACTTGAGTCAGCAATAAGATAAGGTTCTATATAATTCCATTTCTAACTGTTCCTGCACGATGCCTTAACTATGCATTGATAGCAATAATTATTTAACTCTGTAATGCCTAGCATACCCTTCTTGATAAATTTGGTTCGATACGTCAAAATTTTAATTTAGCACAGTAAGCCTACTGTATGTACATCATAGCGTTTTTGGAGCAAATTTCCCTCAGTTGTGTGTAGTTCAGAAAACGAATTACTAATTAGTTACTGTACTAATTAGGACTTTATTCAAATAGCATTTCAGTGTGTAGCGCCTGCCGATGCTGGAATGCGGGTACGCTATCGTTGGCTCTCTCAAATGTTATCTCCTTGGTGCCGGCTGCTAAAAGAAGAGAAAAACAAAGTTGGTGGCATGTGCTCGAGGCATAAGCTCAGCACGCACAGTGTTCTTCTGGAAGTCTGCTATGTTTGTCACTGCAGCCGACGCTCCACTCCGCCTCCACTCCAAACCACCATTGCTTGCCGAAATAAATGTAGGAACGACGGCACAGCTCGTGGACCGCCATCACGACTTCCTACAGGGGTGGGAGAATGCGCCTTTCATGGAGCGACGACACTCTGCCATGGCTAACTGGCCAGAGCCCCAGCTCAGCCCACCACTACTGCAGTTCCGGTCCCGCTACGTCTGCACTTGGTTCTCGCAATCTGAGGCGCTTATGGAGCTGAACTACATCACAATCCAGGTGATCTAAGTGCCCTGAGCGGCCAGTCGCATGGCAAATTTGCGTGTATTCGCGGGCTTCCTTCACGCTTGGAAAAACACTTTTAAGTGTCACGTATTTAACAACAGAAACCTGTATCAGAAGTTCTTCATGTTGTGCTGCAATCTTCTCATTTGACACTTTTAATCTAATTATAATAATTAAGAAGTTGATAGATTAACTAACACTAATTATCTAATTAGGCAACATGCAAAAAAAGATCTGTGTATCTCCAAGTGACGGCAAACATTACCTTGGTTTGATCCAGCTACGTGGCATTTGCATATTTTTAAGGCTTTGCTCAAGTTACGTGGGACGCCCTGTATATATGTATACGTATCATTGCTAAGGCATGCAGCCACTTAGCATCGAATTATGCCATCATTCTTATGCTATTTTTAAAAATGATATAAAAAAACTAACATTTCTTTTATGAATTTATGGATTTATATTATGTATTTGTTATTTATTTGATTTGAACCTCAAGGGCCCCACACAAGACATTACATGAGGGGAGGGCGCATGAATGGCAGATAACAAGGATTGTTGTGTAGAATTATGAAGAGTACATAGCCTCTTCGATGGCATTCTTGAAATCAGCGGGATCAGGGCTAAGAGCTTGGCTGCAGGGTAGGTCATTCCAGTCGTGGGCTATGTGCACAAAAAATGACTTCTGGAACATAGTCGTGTG
Source organism: Dermacentor albipictus (assembly GCF_038994185.2). Classification (NCBI taxonomy): domain Eukaryota; kingdom Metazoa; phylum Arthropoda; class Arachnida; order Ixodida; family Ixodidae; genus Dermacentor; species Dermacentor albipictus. The sequence continues at coordinate 6,356,736 of NC_091827.1, forward strand.
GGCACAATGCGGCATGACGCTGCTATGATGGCCTGTGCGTATTTTTCGACGCGCTGGTTGGGTGAGCTGGCTGTCTCGAGGTGAACAATGGAAAAACTTATCATAAAGGCAGAGGTGTGAAATATGGCGACGGGAAGCAAGAGAAGGCAGTTGTAACTGAACCTTTAGAGCAGATATACTAGAGTATCGCAAGTAGTTTGAAAGAATGAAATGTGTAGCATGATTTTGAACTGATTCGAGAACTGAAATAAGGTTAGACTGACATGGATCAAAGACTGCGCTAGCATATTCAAGTTTAGGTCGCACAAACATTCTGTAAGTTCAAGGAAGATGGTGCCATGCGCAGGTTACGACGAAGGTGCCCAATTGTTCGATTAGATGAATTTATTATATGGTTAATGTGGAAAAACCATGATAATTCACTAGTGATGTAAACGCCAAGGTATTTAAAGCCCCGTTTACATGAATGTGGCAGTGGCGCATCGCATTTCCAAGCGCATTTGGGCAAGCCTATGCGACGCCATTTACATGTAGCGCCTTAACTCTCGCGAGAACGTAGCGCCACATGGTGTCGTATAAGGGAAGTGCAACTGACTTCCGGTGTAACTGGTTTCCGGTAGTGGGCCGAGTGCACGTTGGTGGTTGAGTGCCGAGAAATGGACAGTTTTTGTTTAGCGTACGCAATACGCTATAGTGTAGCGGACGCGAAGCAGCGCACGTTTTTTGCAGCTGTAGCTGGCCAGCGAGATCTTTGGATCTCGGAGGCCATATGCCGTCGTTGCAGCTATTTTCCGACTCTAGCGATAGATAGCGCTGACATCTCGAATGTTTCTTTCGTTAGGCTTCGACTCGTTCGAAACGAGAAGCGATCTCGAAACCCACAAGGTTATCCATAATAACCTGTCGTCGAAGTGGCCTGAGACTAAGCGAAAGCCGTTTACACAATCATTTGCTGCGAACGAAGTGCATTTTACAAAAGCAACACCACATTCAATTCGAAGCAGGCAGCCAGGACCGCCGCCATGTTGGTGGCTAATTCCTTCCCATCATTCCTAATGCGACGATCCTGCGTTTACATGCTCCGCGAGAGTCGACTCGCGTCCGTAAATCTACCCTCGCCTGGCGCATTAATGCGATGCGCCTTTCTAGCGCATTACTGCTGTTTATATGAATGTGATGCGCTAGAAATGCGATGCGATGCGACACTGTCGCATGCATGTAAACGCGGCTTAACAGAGCTAGTGGAAATAATGGTGGTATCCTTGATTTTATAAGTAGGTGGAGTACGATTTCGGCAGCGGTGAAAAGAAATTAGCCCAGTCTTTGCAGTATCCAGGGGCATTAGCCAAGTAGCGCAGCATTTCTGTATGTTATACAGGTCATTTTGGAGGACAGAAGAATCGTCAGCATTAGTTATAGGATGGTAGTGCCTCAGGGCAGTCCTGAAAGAACATCCTAGTAAGAAGATCAGAAACCATTAGCGGAAACAAATTACATGCGGTCAGTTAAAAAGTTTCGAATACAGTTAAGGACATGCAGATGAAGGTTTAAAAGAGACAGTTTGAGAAAAACACAGCAATGGGGTACTTTGTCAAATACTTTCACGTAGTCTAGGAACAGTGCCTCTGTTGGGATATTGTGGTCAAGATTGTAATGAATGTCATGCAGGAAAAAAGCTAATTGGGTTTCACACAAGTGGCCTTTCCAGAATCCATGCTGGTTAGGATGAAAGCAGTTGACAGGTGTTAGAAATGTTGCAACATTGGAGTAAATTACATGTTCCATGATCTTAGGGTATACGCTAGCTAATGAAATGGGTTGGTTGTTACATACATGTTTTATGTATGTCAGTGACCTAGCTAGTACATGACTTGAAAAAATGAACAGCGCTAAAAACAAGACAGCGCACTATCGTGTGTCTTCTTGTCTGTTGCCAGACTTGTTGCAGCCCAGGTAACCGTGGAGATAACCACTATTTTCCAGCCAGATCTTCTAGTGAGTGGTACGGCTACAGCTACATACAGAAGTGGGGGGGGCACTATTTCGCAAGTTGCCTGTCACTCAATTCTGCTTTCGGCATTGTGGTCATGCTATATTATTCTAGATTTAAAAATGCAGGAACAAAGCTTTGCGGTAGAACTTCGATAGTATCATATGATGAAAGTTTCACTCACTTTCGGCGACCTGCTGTCCGACTTGTTTGAGGAGATGTTTGAAAGCAACTTGCGAACATAGTATTGCAGTCATAATGCAATGCATGTTGTTATTTGATCACACTCAAGAATTGATGAGGCAGATAGTCCAAAGCAGAGCTGCTTGTTGTTTAGAAGCCTTTGTGAAAATTACAGCATCCACAGTTTGTAGTAAAATAAGGGCTAGTAGCTCCGAGAGATTTGAAAGTGTCATGTCTCCTTACACCCGTCTATTCTGAAAATTGACAAGACATTTAGTTAGGATGGGCTCTCTGCAGCAAGCAGCACATGTTACAACGGAGTAGGCGAGCTTCAGCTAGGCGACTGGTCATGGCTATCTGGTGTTGAGCAATCTGGCAGTGACAAGACTCCCTGTGCCTATAATTATCTGCATTCCATCAACCTTGTTCTCGACGGCATTTTATGCACACCCCCCCTCCTGGTATCCATCACCCCACTCCCCCTCTTAAAATTATTTCCCATTAGTCACAGTCGCATTCTTCAACATTCACCGGGTTGTTGAATGGAGCGGCAGTCCCTAGCATTCCTATATTCCTGATTCTGCATAGATTTCGAGTCCACTCATCTACGTACCCTCCCAGCTGTTTGCTGTGGCGGTTTCTTAGATTCCCTGGCCGAGCACCCCCGTCCTTGATATATTTTGCCATGTCCAAAGAAGAGTTCTGTAGGTCTTTCTTTTTTTTTAGTGTTTTTTGCCCTGTGATAATTCTTAACAGCGTGTACAAACTAGCCTAACAGCAAGCTTTTCTCAAGTTTATTAAAATAATGAAAGACAAGGTAACGAAAAAAAAAAGAGAGAGAAAGGGGGGAGAGGGGGTGCCTATTATGCATTTCCTACACAAGCAGGCCGAAATATTCTCTGAATGCTTCCACGCAGCGTGGCCTACGATTCGGTCAAGTACCAGAAATGAGAAGCTCTTCGATCACACGAAGGCCTTGTAGGGAGCAACAATGTCTCCCAAGTTTTATGTGCTCGTCCCATCTTTATCTGTGTGTGGAATTTTTAGCGCTGGTTCCCTCTCAGCAGTTATGGTTAACATGAACCGGAATGAGGTAGAGGCACGCCATGAGTGAGGCCACAATGTTCTGTGCATAGGAGACTGGATCGACCCTTTGAGCCGCCCCCCCTCCCCCTCACCCGCCCTCGGACTGCCACCATCCCTCGCCTTGCTTTCAAATTCAAGCTTTGCCTTTCATCCAGGTCGCTCTTTCGGAGCCCACCTCCTGAAACTTTCTGTTCCGTGAGCATTGGGGGGGGTGGGGGTGGGGGTGAGGGGGGGCCGTTCGACCCCCTAAGCACTTCGAGAAAATCATAAGCACGAAGTTTACAATTAATAGCTCTGCATCAAGAACAGAAATTGCGGTTCTGTAAACGACATCCACTGGATCATTCGAAGCGGACAAATTCAAAATATATGTCAGTTTGTATTTTACGTGAATGTGTTTCGTCGTGGACAAGGGTACTGTAAAAGCTGTATTTTCATATTCCAAATTTTTTAAAGGGACCCTGAAACGATTTTGGCGATTTTCTACAAACGTACTGAGTCGTTAGAGTAGATTCTTCCGATCATTAATTGATGCATCTAAGTGCTCTGCGTAAAGCGTGTAATTTATTATAAGGTTTTAAAAATACACATCGCTGCCGATCGCAGCGCACTGCTCGGTGGAATTTTAAGCCGCCCCTACCCATATGATGCAAATAACCCATATTACGTCACATGGGCGAGCTATCTGATTGGCTGACCAGGGCGCGTGGTCGATAATTTTTCCAACTTTATGGTGAACAAATGATGCTCGTAATAGTTGTAATGTTAGTTACTTTGTTTTTGTAAAAAGAAAATATTTTAAAGAGAATACACAAGAATAGTTTTTTTAGTACACTTCAGCACTTCCGGCACACAGCAAGTGTCGTCTGCTTGTGTTACAACGTACTCCATTTTGACAAGAGCTCCGCGGTCAGAGTCGGTCTCAGTCTTTTCGCGAGCACTATGATTCGACTTTGTTGCCTTGTGGACTGCAAACCTAGCGACCTGCAAACCGCGAGTCCAGTATTAGGGCAAACACAAGCGCAAGGGGACAGGGTCTGGCCGCTTGACTGTGCCGGGATGAGCCACGAGATGAGCAGAAGGGCAAATGTGAACGGTCTGCACAGTGCAGCCACCTGGTGGCACAGAGCTCAACCATACACAGTAGCCGCAACGAAGTGTATTCTTTGCTGCTGGTGTGTATTTTTCGCAGGAGTGTAATCATCAACACGTTGATTTATAAATGTTTAAAATGCTTTACACTTGGTTAGAGCAATATTAGCGCTTTGTTTGACTGGTTAAGCGCTGCGCCAGCAAGTATCTGGACCGTGCAGACCGATCAGGCTGCTCACGTACGTCTACGCTAAAGTTCCTTCATCAGCTTGAGTTTATGCCTCCAGTCATTTGCCGAAATGACCAGCTTGCCTGTTTTTAGCGGAGTGCCGGACACGTTCGGCGCTACGACAGAATGCTCGCAACGCACGCTGCTTCGATAGCTCTCGGTCGACAGCCAAGCGGCTAGCGGAGAGGTCTCGCGCGGGAGGGGGCGTGCTCCTAAACAACCGGAAGTGAGCGATGTGACGTCGCATCGTGACGCTGAACCAGTGAAGGCGGAGCTTAGCGCCGCTCGCTCGGCGAGCGAGTTGAGGAGGAAAAGCATAGCTAGGGAGGAGGGTAACTTCTAATCGCTTGCAGCTCCATTAATACGCAACGCTTCACTTAAATTGTGGTGCGAATGTTCTACTTAAGCTGTACCCTACGCGCCTACAAAATTTGTCCGAACCGTTTCAGGGGCCCTTTAAAGATTCATGTGTATATATAGAAACTTTATTTGTCAGGAAGAGATCTTAAGGAGGAGTGGTCGGAGCCCCCCAGATGGCCCCACTGGCCTCTGCACCTTAGAGTCACTGGAAACTACTGCACCTGCCGAGGCATGTGTAACATATCAATTTTGTTTGCTTTAGAAGTATTATTAGATGTAATTCACAGAACTGTGATATATTCCATTGCTTAGGTGGGGTTGTAAACTTGATAGCTTCGTTTTCTGAAAATTTGCGATTTCTGTCAATTTTTAATAAAAAATTGGCGACCTAAAAGAAACTTCGGAACCAACAGTCACTAGATTTTAAGTTTTTCTTTTCAATGCAACAAACCTCGTCATATTTGGTGCAGTGGTTGCCGAGAAAAACGATTTCTCCTTTTACATATACTTAGATAGGAGCACCCGAGCTAAAGCTTCCTCTTAAACAAAACTTAAAGGGGCTCTGAACCACTTTTTATCAAAGTGGAGAAAGGCATTTGAAATGAAAATGGGCTAATTCAAAAATACTTTGTCGCAAAAAAGTACTTCACTGCGTTCAGCAGAAGCGGAGCTATTGGCAATCAAACACGACCTCCACTGTGCTCCCGTTCCTCCTTCAATGTGTTGCACTGTGAAAGCTACGGCGCAGTGCGGCGTGCCCACAACGCTCCGCCTTCTAAATGTCACCGTGACGCGCAGTTCAAAACTCATTTTGGATGTTAATGTAGACGCCACGACTTGCGCTTAGCTTTGGTGCCTGCGACGCGCTTAATTAACATAAGCCAAACGCCCTTGTCCCCGGCGAGCCGCAGTGCGCTTAGCCAGTGGACTCGTGGCGGCACCCCGCGGCGCGGCTGCGATATCTTCGCCATGTAGCCGACCGCAGCTTGATGTGAGCTATTGGCCAATGGCAGCCGCCTAAGGGAGTAACGAAATAGTGCGTTCGATGATGAAATTAAGCGTCTAGAAGAGAGTGAGGACAGGGCCTTCTTTTGAAAAGAGAGCGCCAGAGAGAAAGGTGACTTCGCGATCCCCTTGCGAGCTCCACGCAGCGCGTACGACAGCAAAACTTGGCAGAGATATTCACAGCAGCGTACGCTACCCGCAGACTATGTTATTTCAACAATCCCGAGGGGTGGTTCAGGGCTTCTTTAAAACAGAGATACAACATTCCACAGAAATGTCATTTCGCTAACCTGTCTATTTGTATGATGCTGTATCAGATCGTTCAGACATTTCCTTTCAAACCCAGCAAAAAAAAAATAATAATAAAATAAAGAAAGAAAAAATGAGCAGGTAAGAAATCTGCTGCAATCTGGCTCACCGGTGGCCGAAGCCAGGCAATGGGGAACTTAGGGTCCTTGTTGCCCCAAACAGAGCTGCCCTTGCAGGGGAACTCTGGGTCCTCGAAGAGCACCCCATTGGTGTGGCATTCCTTGCGCAGCTGATCAAAGTCCTGGATGCGTCCGCTGCGGTTCTTTAGGCCAGCACCACGCTCACCCAGCTGCAAAGGAGAAGCAGGCAAAGATCAGAACAGGAGTGGCACTGCAGCACTGAGGAAACAAAGAAGTTCACATGCAGAGTTGCAGCAACGTATACCTGCCAACCCACGAGCGTTCAAATTCGTTATAGTCTGGGACACATTAGAATTGAGGGGAGGAGAGAAGGGGGAACTAGCACTTTTTTTTTCGAAGTTTGCCCAGAGCACACACTCTTGGTGCGACACATGCGCACATTCTTTACGATTATTTGCCTTTATAAACAGCACACAAAACAGCAGAAAATTTGAAAAGCAGAGACTGAAGAGGAACACTGTTTTTAGATCACGGTGACTTTTCCAGAGACTTTGCTGTTGCCAGTTTCACGTACAGCACGAGTGCTATAACCTTCCTCGAAGCGAGTATCCCTGCATATGGAGTCTTGCGCTGCCACAGCACGTCGGCACAGGTACTATCACAATTTATTTTTGTATGCAATAAACACCTTTAAAAGACTGCCATGAACAGAATTTATTTTTCGAGAAACTTGAAGCAACATTAGTAAGTCCACAGTCCACAGAATGAGCCCAACATTGTAAACCTTATGAAAAATATGGAAGAGTAGACAAGTATGGCAATATAGCCATATTCGCTTGTGTCTTTGCAGTGTCTTAAGTGACAAGAAGAACGCAATAGGAGGAGGACGGACAGTGGCACTACTATTGGTTTGCATTGGCTACTTCTCACATTTCATACCGCTCTGCAAATGTGTATGTTGTTGGCATTGCAATGCAATATCCCAGAGCGGCCTCTCTGACTGTCTAGGACACCAGTGTGGCTACTGAGAGATGTTACTGAGAGATGTTACACGTGGGAGTTGTTGCACATCTCTCGATCATATTGCCTGCAAGTCTATGCCCGAGACAGTATAGACAAAGATAGACTACACTGGGTGTTTTCTCTCGCCCTAGGCTTTCATGTAGAGATTGTCCTTAAGGATGCAGAAAGTATGGCGTAAAGAATTTGTGATGTAACCACTAGTAAGGGACCAGATACAGCACATATTTTTCTGGCCAACACTCTGCCACCTGAAGAATGAGTCCAGCTCTAAAAGCACATACAACTCAATATTCATTAAGATATAATAAAGTGCATATTAAGGTGCACTCTGTGAACTAGCCTGCCGTCTATCCACTAAACTGCAAGGCAGTGATCAGATAAGTGGAGGTGAAATTCGCAATAATTTGCAATTCTGCTTTCTCAATTCAAACGTAGCATAAGCGAGGCTTTCTAATGGCAACTGTGGCGCCATGTAGCGCTGGCTTTCGTTACTAAGCTGCTTCATGCATGGCCTCCGAGATTGCGCGCGCTGGCAGGTTTTGCTCCTGTTGTCTCATTCGGCACGCTCCACGGCTAAAAAATGCGGCCCTCGCACCCGGCTGCACTGTTAGAGGTTCTGGCGCCCATGGAGGCAGATCGTGCAAGGTTTCAACGTTTGCATTGCCTTTATTTTCTTGCGTTGCGCAAGATTTTCACAAGTTATATCTAAGGCAATCTTTAAGCTCTGCCTCATGGTCTGCCTCAAACATTTTGCCATCTGAACAGTATAGCTCTTTTGCGGCGTTCTTTCTTCTGTACCTTTCTACATCTTGACCCATTGATTTTGTTGTATCTACAGTCCGTACTTATGTTTATTTTTTTTTTTCTAAACAAATCATGTGTAGGTTCCCGTACCAATCATTGTCTCAACTGTTGGCTTATCAGAGTTGAATTGTTGCCTGCAGAGTTCTTTTTCGTTTTTTCTGTTTCGCTTCTTTCTTTCTTTTTTCACTTTGCATTGCTATGATTCAGCAATTCATATGGTAATTTTCGCGTTTGTATGCCTACTCTGTAGTGCAATTATGTTAATGTAATATTTACTAGTATCTTACCGTGGGCACTTTCTTCCTGTTTTAGTTTCATGCTGCGTGCTATTGCATTGTACGAATAATGGTTTCGTTACGTGGTGCTTTTTTTTTGTCTTGTTCAATATCGCTTGTTTTACATTGATGCAGGGTGTCTACCAAGTTGACATTTCCAATTTCCCTGAGTTTTCCAGGTTTTCCCTGAGTGCCACTGAAAATTTCCCTGAGTGATACAGAACTATGTTTTATATCAAGACGGGCTGAAACCATATCGCCTGATGCTGTCACTCTCTAGTAAGAACATGAAAAAAAAAGCAACTTAATCCAATTTGAATACTAAGGAGCAGTGTTTATGTTATTCAAAAAGAGAATAGAAGGCAGGGGTTAGTAAAATGCATAGCAAATAAAGTGGCTTCGAAAACAATTGCAAATAGGGTCGGACATTATCAAATAGGAATAAAAAGGAGATGCATACAAAGGCAAATATTTTCTAATATGAGCTATTTCTATCAACTGATAGCAACCTCAGTGGGATGAGGCCTGAACTCTGTCGCAATTGAGATTCTCTCTCAACAGCTCGTAAGTCAACCTCAACAGTCCTGACATACTCTCAGCCCGCGCACGACGCCCAAGTGTTGTGTTGCACTGCTTCAAAGGGTGTATTTTGGTTTGGATGAGGGACACCTGCATCTCGGCATCAGCCAAAACTTTACTTTTTGAGCTCAAGCTCTTTCAAAACGGCGGCAACAAGCTTCCTTTCTCGTTTATTCCTCAATGCGTAGGTCACTTCTGTTCTTGTCCGCCTTCCGCCACTCGTTAGCCCCAAGGACCATTTGAAGCATCGTGATCAGTTGCACAGTCCACGACCGATTTTTCGCGCTTCCTAGGGGCCACGAAAACGTCCGAAAAATCGGCCAGTTGGAAAAAAATAAATGCGTGTCATTTACTGCCCTTAGGGGCTCAAACCACCACAGGCACGTTCGAAAACTCTCTGAAGGCCTGTCGGTACACATATTAGGCATACCTGTGCTCGTACTGTGACAGGAAATGCCGGGTGCCCGCGTGTATAATTAAAATATACATACTGTATTCCGTGGCAATAGCCCCTTCCCACGCTTGTTATGCTTCACTGCAATACTTTTCCGTAAGCTTTACCGAGTAACATTTCTGCACAGAGGCAAAGCTGACTTTCACGAACCGGCATTATGCAACGCACCGTGTTTTCCAAGTTTCTAAGCCAATCGCGAGGACCACAAAGGTGGAGTCCGTGCCATTGCTGACAGCAGCGAATTCTTCCAATAAAATGTTCGGCACCCAATGGCAAGAAGCTTCATAGCGAACGTCGAAGCAGCTAGGCCTAGCGTTGGCGCAGTGGCGTCATTAAAACTTCTTTCTGGGCGAGTTGGTGCATACTTGACATAAAACTGTTTACAGCGCAAACACATGCAACCACAAAGTAAGGGACAGCGCTTGTGTCCTGTCCCTTACTTTGTGGTTGCATGTGTTTGCGCTGTAAACAGTTTTATGTCAAGGCGCAGTGGCGGCAACGGGTGCCAGCGGATCTGCGTGCGAGAGTGCCGGTTCGAGGCGGCGAAGTAATCAAAACGGCAGCGGTGGCGCCTTTGATTAATGCCGTTTCGGACCTGCGGTCGCGGCAAAACGTCCGGAAAATCTGACGGCAAAGAGTTCTTGCGTCGGAAATTTCACACGTTCTGATACGTTGACACTATGGGGTACGAGGTGGCGCCGCGAAGCCGTCCAAATTATCGGGAATCCGGAAAGTCGCTCGTTGACTGTACATTGGCAACTCCTCCTGCCAACGACAGGGCGTCGAAGACGATTCATTACGATTCCTGTCTGCTACTCGAGCCAGCATTACCGCGACTTTCGACCCTTTCAATAAAATTGCCGCTAATTTTCCCTGATAGAGGCCCAAATTCCCCGAGTTTTCCCTGACTTTTTCCAGACTACTCAAAATCCCTGAGAATTCCCGGTTTTCCCGGTTTTCCCGGTTGGTAGACACCCTGTTGATGTAACCGTACTCCCCCCTTAACCTTGCGCAGCTGGTCCTTGCGCTGGACCAGCTGGTCCAGCTGGTCTATTGCCTTCTTGCAAGGTATCAATACATAAATATACTTTCAAAAATGAACATGCCATAAGCAGACATGCAGAAAAGCGACTATTATTTTTGTGTTCGATGTAGTTAACATTTAATCATTACTGTTATTATAGATATGGTAATGCCTGCTTCCGTGGCAACTACGTAGACTAACAGGAATAAGTAAATGCACAATTTATCATTTCACGCTTGGTGCACAATTTCTTGCTCCATACAGCCTCGTGACTGCGCCACGCAGCAGGGGACCTATTCTGCGACGATCACTTCGGATCACGTTGCCTTCGCGTAACGTAATGCTCAACCAGCCAATCAGCTCATCCGATTTTGCCCAACCAGATAATCAGCGCACACTTGACAGCTGAGGCGTGCGTGATCGTCGTGATTACGCAGAAAGTGAACGTCGCAGCATACTTGGGGACGTATGTTCTGCACGCTAACTCACGCAGCAGAACATACAAATTTTCTTCGATTCGCAAAAAAAAAAAAAAAATTCTTAAACCTTGGTGTCTCAGCTGAGACGTTCTTTGTGCGTTTACATATTTCAGTAAGACCTCACTTTGAATAATTAATTGCCTTTGAAGTGGCATACAATAAGTGAATAAATAAAACGCATAATATTTCGAAAAAGAAATAAATTTTGGGGCGTACATGCCAAGAACACGACATAATTATGAGGCACGCCGCATTGGGGGAGGGGGGGGGAGGGAGCGGGGACTCCGGATAAATTTTAACCTCCTAAGGTTCTCTAACGCGCGCCTATATCTAAGTACACCAGCGACTGCAGCATGTTTGTGTGGACGCCCTATCACGATGGCGAAATGCATAGACGAAAGCAAGCGCCGACACCATCAGGCGACTCGTTCAAGGCTTTGAAAACGACTAAAAAAAACGATAAACATGCACCTAGCCTGCTAACTGTGAAGTATGGCGCGTTTCCGGCACATGAACTCTTGCAGATATATTCCACTTCTACATGCCAACGTGAATGCAGTGACAGTGTGTGCATGGAAAAAAAATTGCGCATTTGTGAATAAACAAACCGTCAGCACGCACTTTGCTCCTCGTAGACTGTCACGCGTCATGTCCAAATCAGTAAGGGATCACATAGCAGCGTAATGTAACTTTTTTCTCGCCTAATCGAAGCCGCAGCAAGAGTACCGGAGCGTCAGGAAGCCTCCGACGCACGAAAATTATGATGATCATGATCATGATGATTATTATTTATTGGCATCCCCTTTAAACGGGACGGTGACAGATAGTCAACTAGCATGGATGGAAGCCTAATGTTTTACCTAGGTTAAAAAAGAAAAAAGAAAGAAAAAGACTATTAACTCTCACAACCAAATTTTCTGATCCCCTATTTCGAACTGCGCCCTTGTACGACTCCGTTTTTTTGTCGTTTCCCTACTTTTCTTTCACCAATTTCCAATCGTCTCTTGCTTATCTCTATTGCGGACATGTTTACTTTTCCACTGCTCTCGCTGAACCCAAGAGCTTCAAGGAAGCCAGTGGTGCCTAAATCGACCGTTGGGAAGACGTCTTCACATTCTAACAAAACATGCTCCATCGTTTCCCTAGCTTTACCGCAGCAAGCATATGCTTCTCCTTCTTCCTTCTTATATCTCGCTTTATAGGTGCGTGTTCTAAGGCATCCCGATCTCGCTTCGAAAAGTAATGAGCTTCCCTTTGAATTATCATAAATTGTTTCTTTCCTGATTTCGTTTTTTCCTCTTAAACACATTTGTGATTACATGCTAGCATGATCTGTTGTGAACGCCGCTGTGCAGAGAAGGAGCCGGCCACGCACACCACCGAACTTAGACGGCCGGAGCAAATCTCGGAGGGCATGCAAATCGGGCGGAGCGATCTTGTAGCAGGCCATGCCTCACGACGGTGCTCAAGAACATGCCCCTCAAGAATATTAATATCTCTGTAAATCGCCGCTTTGTTGAGCCGCATCCAGCACCTATACTGTTCAAGGAACAGGTTAGGTTAGGTAAGTCACCATAACATCCAAATCCTATACATAGCGCACTTGTAAACATGTAGTTTTTCCTTTCTCTTCGTCTAGAAAGCTGCAAGTGATAGACGTAATGAACACTAGTACTGTACACGTTCTTTCTTGAGTTATCTTAATTGGCAACGCTGTGCACTACGTGGTGTAGGTGCTTACATGGCATAAGCGTTCTCCACTGTAGCTGAGCACGATTTCTCGAAGACAATTAGGTAGCCATCAAGTGTCGGCTAGCCACCGTAGCGTCTATCAGTGGTACAGTGTACTAGACCTATCTAGTACACTGTATCAGTGGCGCTATGGTGGCCACCATAGTGGCGCCTTTCAATCCAGAAAGTAAGATGACTGCGTTTCGTTCGAACAGCTTGTCATCCCTCAGTTCTGAATAAAACACCCACACAGATTTAAATACGCATATATATCATAATCTCTAATACATGTATAATATTATATATATCCGAAGACCTCGTTGCCCGGTTGACGGAGCTTGAGGGGCGGATACGCAGGAACGCAGTTCAGAGCAGCGCCGCTTCTTCACAGCTGTGTGTCCCACAAGAAGGACAAAGCCAACACGTGCTACACGCGTTCTCGCGAGCAGCACCAACGGTTTTACTTTCTAGCTAGAAGCGCGAGAAAGCGAACAGTTTCCTTCCTATTCCACATTGCAGGACACGAAGCAAACTTCCTACACCGTCCGCAAAATAAGCTTCTAGCACTCTGTCTGGGAGGAGCTAATTCTATACAAAGGCTGTAATTGATCTACACAGTTTAAACGTTGGTCATACATCACCTGCCAAGTGCGTCCAATATCAACCAACTAGTATGAACTATATATGTGCCTCGTAGAGCGCATGAAAACAGGAAAAGAAATATTCAGTAACCATCTTCAAAGCACAAAATTAGCAACTTTCGCTATACATAATCCATAACATGGCACTCGTGCTCTCCGAATATAAAACTGTTGCCACCTTTGGTCTCTCAGAGCAGCGGGATAACTTTGTAAGAGTGTCCTATAATGCTTCTGGCTCCATGCTAGGTGTACATAGACTATATATGCACAGAGCCCAACTCGGGTTCTGGTAAAGGATCGAGTGTTTCTTTTTTTATATTTCTGGCGACCATATACGCTACTAGTTGGGCAGTAAGCACAATTATATACAGCAGAAAACCTACAGAACAGGAATATTGTTTTCTACAGCGTATCGTCCAGGTTCTATAACACTATGATGAGTGGTAAATTACACTGAGCTCAAGCACTGCACCATTATATACAGTGTATAAGTGCACTACAGTAACACAAATGCGGTTTTCCAGCCTGCGGCGGCGAAAGGCAGAACAGATTTAAAAAGAAAAAAAATTATAATGACGAGGAAATAAACCAACGAGTTGGGAAATAATTCAAAATGTGACGGCGGCAGCCGTAGAATTACGCAAAACAAATCCGACGACGTTCTAACATAAAAGCACGGCGATCCGCTGGCAAACACACACCGCACGATGACATATAGGCAGCGAAAGCAGAATGAAACATTCCATTACTCTCGCAACGTGTTTGGACAATGATCTGCAGCCGATCACAAAAGTGAGCAGCACTTAGAGATTACAGAAAAGTAAAAAAAAAAAAACACTGCGGCGAGAAACAACGCAAAGAGAGCTTCGAGAGGAATGTGTGGCAAACAACCGCGAGGCGAACGACCGACTCGCAACCAGTCCAGCAGTCATCAATTAGCTTCCCAGAGCAGCTCGCTCGCATTCCGCTAATGAAGCCGTGCTTATAAACAAACGCATACGCCGTGCTATACGTCAGAAAGATGACGAGGGTGAAACAAAAATGACAGCTGAGCGCACACGTCACAAGCAGTCAGCGTCGTATACGACGTCTCTCGTCAGGATCACAGAGTGACAGAGTGTTCCAACAGATTCATTTCCATTTAGGTTTTCTTATTCGTGTCTTAAAGTTAAATGACATATAAAGGCTCGAATGCATGAAGAAGCGGGAACAGAACTAACAATGACTGCAAAAGCAGCAAGCGCGCGTCACAAACAAGCTGCGTTGTACGACATGTATTTTGAGATGTAAGCGTCACACGCTACTTAAACCAATATACGGGGCGCTTTTTTTGTTGTTATTGACGATTTTTCTTTAACCACACACAATTTTTTAAAAGCGTCTGTGGCAGATAGCGTAATTGTAGCCCTTGAGCTGAATTACTCGAAGCGGCGGATATTACTCGCACGAGAAATCGAAATGCGTAATCAACTAACGAACAGAAATGCACTGATTAACGTTTTAATTAATTGCTTTAGGGAACATATTGTAAGCTACGAATTGTAGCCGGTGAGTTTGCAAGGAACTTGGAACAACTTCTAAGGATCCCACGGGTTTCGAGATTAGAAGAGTTGACTGTTGGGCTAATTGGTCGTCCATATTTGAAGTAGCAGCTTAGCGCGAATAAAAACATGGACACAAGAAAGACGGACAAGGACAAGCGCTCGAGATTAGTGCCGTGAAACCTGCTGTAAGAATGCACTATTGTACCATTTTATTTTTGAACAAACCGCCGTTCACGCATTGACACGTAAAAGTAACTGAAACGGCCATTTATTTCGTCGCACACTTTCGGAATAAATATCTCGAAACTGCTGTCATCCTCCACGTTCGTTCAAAGTGAACACTCGCCTTGCAAACGCAGTTCGTCAATTGTAATATGTGCCGTAAAGAATCACAAACTAAATGAGTGAATTTTGTTGTGTTTTGGTTAATTAGCCGATCATGCATTTCTATCTCTTGTGCAAGTCCGCCTCTATGAGTAATCGAGCCCACCCACTAGAATTATGCCATCTGCTACAGGCGATTTCTAAAACTTCTGCATCGTCAAAAAAAAAAAAAAAACACCACCCGCTGTGTTTTTGAGTAGGCGTGTGACACGTAAACGTCGGCAGAGGATACGGGCAGGGTGAGGTGAAAGGTTGATCAAATGAATGCGCGCACACACGTGACAAGGCTCCGCCGTACGACATGCAGTATCGTGAAAATTATATACATGCGTGACGCGCCATTTTATCAGTTTCAGTTCAACATTTCGGATTTGTTGTATACGAAGAAAGCACCGTCATTGGAATCAGCCTTTAAAAAAATTAAAAAATAAAGAAAGTAATCATAGGTCGAGTTCGCATCGTGCAGCAGGTTAAGGGTAAGAGTTAAGGCTAAGAGGTGCAACGAATAAGAGTAAGAGTGCACGACGCGCCATACACAATTTTCCTCGCCTGCGTATGCAGCACGGGAAGCACAAGCAACGCACGGGAAGCGCTCTAGACGACCTGATAGTAAAGAGAGAGAGAGAGAGAGAGGAACACTTCCGTTGGGAAAGCTCACGCAAACAACACAAGCCAGCGAGATCGCACCAAAAGTAGCAAACTACGCCCGTCTCTTCGGGGATATTTCACAGCCGTAAAGCGATACAATCGCAACGATCCGGGCGGCACAGAAAAGAACGAGCAGGGCCTTCGATTACAGCAAAGCACACCGTATACGCGCCTTCGGGCGCATCGGACGAATACACAAGCGCACCCATCCATATAATGGACGTGATAGCGTAGGAAAATAACAGATATATGATTGGCAGGATGCAGAAATCACGACACTCGGTAGAGATCTTACCTTCTTCGTCTTCGGTGCGCCTCTGCGAAACAAGTCGGTGAACGTCATCATAGAGCTTCAAAGCTAGGCGGCAAGCCTTGCGATTGGCTCAGAAAATGTTAGTCAAACGCTGGTCAGCGTAGTAAAAGCTTCGACTAGTCGAAAGGCTCAACGAAGGCGATTGTCTTCAAGCGACGTAAAGAAGTTGCAGGTGCTGTAGTCGAAGAAGAGTAGCACTTCTCTGCGAGTTTGACTGCTACAAGTAGAATTAAAAAAGGAATTAATAATTAATTTTCCCTTTATTCATTACTTCTCTCCACCTTGCGGGTTTCCGCAGACCTACTACGACAAGTAGAATTGGCCGAATGGAACTCCGATTAGAATGCTAATATGTATAGGTACATACACAGGGACATTCATTTGCCGGTGTGGCGTAATTTTGCCGGGTTCGACTTACGGGCGACGCGCGATTTCTATACCAGCTAAAAGTAAATACCGTTGTGTAGAAAGACAGACAAATTGGGAAGGTAACCGGGAGGTAATAGAAACAGCGCCAACCAACAAGTGGCTTATCGACGAATCTGAGTCAGAAACAGGGCGAGTGTGTCCCGGACTGCACAAAACTGGGGACCGAGACGAACATCCATCGACGCATGACAGGACCAGATAGATGTCTGTACTTCACACAAAGAAAGATAGACTCCCAAGTTGAAGTAAACAACCAGCGATGAAGCTCCTAGTGCCGATGAGAGAGGGAACTTTTATCGACTGCAGAGTCGCCTCTCAGACGCACATTCAGCGGGAAAAAACTGCAGCTATAGGGACACGAGCTGAACCAGCAGTAACCGCGGTTCTGTATACTGTAGCCTGCACTGTCAGGAGGGCGAGGTACTCAGGACAAGCTTCAAGAAGCAGCGGCTGAGGCGGTGCCGACGAAGTTCCCGTATGGTCTGCACCGGCGCGCGCCAACGCCCCGGCGCCGACAGGCTCTGTGGGTCTCAGCGGGGATCGGAAACTGGAGCGTGGAGGCTCCGAGCAGGGGAGCGCCGAGCCGCGTGTGCGGCAACCGAGGAGTTGCTGCGGTACCCACAAGGCGCTGCGCCTCGTTGATATATCCTTAACGAATGGACCCAGCAGACGGGAAGGATATATTCGACGATACCTGCGAAGCAGAGCGAACAGCGCCCGTCGAAGCGCAACCTTTCACGAAGTACCACCAGGAGTACGCATTTCAAGACTCACGCGTAAACCAGTACGATCCACAAATTCGGCCATCTCGATTTCCCAAGACCACAGGACGGTGACTGCGATCCACGCAAGGAAAACGACGGGGCAGGTCTGGAGACGCGACGACGACAAAAGCAACACGTGGTGCAGACACCACGGACTGACCGTTCCAAGTGGAGTGGGCCACGAGCGCGCGCCCTTATATACGGGGGCGATCGAGCCACCGCGGTCACTCGGCGCCTGGACCCCGGGGCTCAGTCAGAACAAAACATACACATCTCG
This sequence comes from Dermacentor albipictus, assembly GCF_038994185.2. Classification (NCBI taxonomy): domain Eukaryota; kingdom Metazoa; phylum Arthropoda; class Arachnida; order Ixodida; family Ixodidae; genus Dermacentor; species Dermacentor albipictus. The sequence continues at coordinate 6,374,439 of NC_091827.1, forward strand.
CGCACACCACACACACACACACACACAACAACGCGTGCCTCGCTCTCCACCGGCCGCACACTCGGGCAACTCCTCGTGCGTTGCACTGCGCGACGGAAACTGCGCGCGCGTAGTTTCGAGCACATAAGCTGCGACGGCGATTTCTTTTTTTTTTTTTCTCGCCGACGCCGACAACGCTAGGAAGGCCGGGAGGGAGGAAGCGACGAGAGAGGCCGCGTTTCTCCTAGGCAACGCAGCGCTGCCGACGAAGCAGCGGCAGCGGGATGCGGAGGGGACCGCCTATCGCCCCAAGCGGGAAAGCGCGCCGTATCCTCTATTTTTATCGCTAAGGCAGGCAATAACATCGACGTGCTGTGGGGGTGAAAGAGAGAAAAATAAGCACCAAGTCCTCTCCAACACCCTGCTAACACACACACACACACACACACACACACACACACACACACACACACACACACACACACACACACACACACACACACACACACACACACACACACACACACACACACACGCTGGGCAGGTCAACCTCCTCCACGCCTCCTACCAGAACGTCTCCCCTCCAGCGCCTACGACCTCAAAGATGGGAGGAAAACAATGTTTGCTAATGAGCGCTGCAAGTGCGCTTCTCCACTTAACGGTAAAAGTCATCACGCGGTAGGGTGCTTTTAACTAAACGACTGCCAGACGCGTGCCTTATTCATCTGTGTACGCGCGCGGAACTCGGGAAGCGGGCGTTTGGAAGGGTTGCGAGATCCGTTCTGCAGCTGTTTTGCGTCGCCAGCCGCTCGCTGCCTGTTGCTTCGGCATTCCGTACTCCACAGCCTCTCTGTACTATATGGCCTGCCCCGAGAAGAGGTCAGCCGAGACAAACAACCGTGCGTGCATGCCGTGAACGATGAAAGCAAAACGAAGGCGAATAATCAATACACACGGTAGGGGTACAGCTATAGGGGTACATAAACTCGGATTTTGCACGCGCGCTTGTATTGAATGTGAAAGTTGTGCAATCTTTCAGAAAGTTGCGCATGAAACGATGCTCTTAGGAACAAAGTAGCGCGTACGTGTGCGCAGTGAACACAGGGCAAACTCCACCCCTGCCAGCTTCGCGTTTCCCTATCATTTTTTCCTAAAAGAATAAGAACAAGAAGAATGAATTCACGGGAATAAATAAACGTTTTCATAACAACTCGAAATAAGCGTGCATATGAGTACAGAAACACAATATTAGATTTATGCACTTGACTTAACAAAAACCAGTTGATACAATTGCGTATGGCCCGCGAAGCGCAGTCACCGAAGAAACAGGCCAGCACGCCTGGTAGTGACGAACTCACATCTTTATTGCCAAAACGCGACTACCGCGGCCCCTTATGTATTGCCTGCTAGGTATGGCGCAGCAGCAACACAAAAAGGCAGGGCTGCCAGGGGGCCCTGCATTTCAGCAACTTCTAACATTGTGTCACCAGTATAATGTTTCTTTTTTTTTTAATCAAAGCACTTTCGATTTTTTGGCAATGTATAATGGGTTAAATACCACCAAACAATGGAGGGAGCTCAACATCTGGCCCAACTTAACGATATTTTCATTTACTTTCTCGTTAAAGGCCCGGAGGTAATTACTTAAGGAACTACTCATTCTACGCGGAAACATGCCAACTTTTCGAGAAAATATGGGTAAAATATGGGGAAATATTGGCGTGCGGGCATTCAATGTTAAATTACGCCCTTTAACGTCGCGTAACATGCGCAGAGGCGTCGTCATAATTCTGACCACATGGGGTTTCTTAACGCGTGCAGCTGAGGCGCTACACACGAGCGTTTTCGCATTCTGCCCACATCGTAATACGCGTCCACTACGGCCGAGAATCGAAGCTGCGACCTCATGCTCACCAGAATTATGTATCGTTTGCAGTAAAAACTAGCAAGCATGCGCCAATAAATCATCCCATCGCTACGCTTATAGCAAATCAGTTCGGCGGAAATCCGCAAGCTATGTTTCACGAAGAGTAAAAATTGTCGACCATTTGAGGCACACAGCCCATTTCTCGAAACTCCCTCCACCCGGCGGATTCCCACAGGACTGATGAATTTGATCTGACGATTCCGTCACTGCGCAGACGACGGCGTGTCCAGAGTGGGGAGCAACACGGTGGTCGGGATACAGCCGCCATCCACGCGTGATAATAGAATAATGCATCACCACGCTTAACGAAGTACGAGAATGAGTAAGCCATTGAAGAAGAAAAAATCGAAAAGCAAGAAATGAATCACGCGGATCAATGAACACGCCCGAGTCAACGATCCAATAACTCCAACCCGCGATCTCGGCCTCCTCCGCAACCACGGCGGCTGAGCGTTGCACCTGCCGTGTAGGCTTCTCTGCAGGACACGTGGGCGAGGGTTGTGACATCATTAGCGCGAGGCGCGCGCTATCAGCGTCGCCGACGGAAGGGCGTGAATAAATAATTGCGAGCCCCAGAGACGCTCCGCCGTCCACCGCCGTTGACACGGAGCCAAGACGACTGGTGCGTGAACGAGGTCACGCGGCGAGCCGACGAATGTGCGACGCCAAATGCATTGTCTACACACTTGCCCAAGTAAGCGATCGCGGCGACGTTCCACAAGACGACGAGTGCAACACGCAGCTCCTGTACGGCACTCTGCCATGCGTTCAGCTGTCAGTCAGCACGCGCCTGGGGGACTCGGTTACACACCGCTGTCCTGTGGCAAACCCCGAGAGATAAGAGATTCTTGTTTTGAAGGAGGAAAAATTGGGGTGAAGTGCAGTGCAGTAACTGTCTCTCGGGAAAGGACACCTCAACCGCACTGCACAGGGGGGAAGGGAATGAAAAAAAAAAAGGGCGATTACGATTGGTCTTTCGGAGACGTGCGAACCGAGGCATAAACAGGGGCGATCGGAACTTTATAGAAGATAAATAGCAAAGATAAGAAAAAGCTTAATGGAAATTAAGGATGAAATTAAGGACGCAGGATGACAGCCGTATTGATTATAACCAAACGCGAATCGGTAGCTCATTCTAAAAGTGCAGGACAATACGTGCAACAGATAACCGGTGGTCTGCTAGAGTAAAACAATCGGTGCCAAGGGAAGGGAAATGCAGTTGAGGAGGGAACAGAAAAGTAGGTCGTGTGAGCAGATTAAAAAATGTTGCAGGCATATACGATGATGTCGTCGCTGACGCAAGACAAATAGGTCAAAGGCTAATGGATAGCGATATGGAGTGGTCTTCGCCATCTCCTGAAAGGGAACCATACATACATACATACATACATACATACATACATACATACATACATACATACATACACACACACACACACATATATATATATATATATATATATATATATGTGTGTGTGTGTGTGTGTGTGTGTGTGTGTGTGTGTGTGTGTGTGTGTGTGTGTGTGTGTGTGTGTGTGTGAGCTATACCGCACAGCGCATAATTAATTAATAACGCTTGCGTAGGAGCAAGCATAACTACGCGGCTACAGAAGTGTATTACCACAATTTTGTGAGATTTTATTGGCTATTCCTTAAAAGGGATAGTGAATAAAAAATTTGTTGCCTAGATTTCTGTCTCCAGTGATAGCTGTCGCACCGAGAGCGACCAAAACAACACTCTTTCCGAGGAGAAGCGAGCGAAAAGTAATTATTTTAGTGAATATTTCTCAAATCACAGCACCTACCGGCCTCCTCCGAAAGCTCTGGCAAAACCGGATATCACGTCACACTTACCCACCTCGAGGCCCATTGCAAGCGATCGTCCACACTGAGCGCGCGGAGGGGCGAGTTGACGTTTGCAGCAACGCGCTTTTTTTGTTCGACCGGCCTATTCGTACAGCTTCCTCGTGTCAGCTGTTCGAAAACCTTGTCTTTCATCTCGTGGATTTGTGGTTTGATGTGTGGAGCAGCCGTGTCAACGCCGCAAAATGCCGAAGGTCTGCTGTGCGCATGTGAAAACGGCAGGCAGCGGTAGCCTTTTTCGCGCGTACTTGTTCACGCTGTAGTTTTGCGCACAGGTGCCGTTTGACCGCAATTTGTCGTTTGCACGACGTTCCGAGTCAGATGTTTGGCCAATTCTGCCAGAATGAATCGAAATCCGCATTGTCTGAAGCGATAACTGAAAAAAAAAATGCCGACATGAGACTGGTGGCGCCATCTCGTGTGCACCAAGCGAAGGAGTGCTCGGCTACGATGAAACAACGGGACGCTGAAACCGCTGCGCATGTACTTGTTCACTCTGAATAACAGGACGCTCCCTGCTTACAGAGGCGCATTTCAGTCACTGCACATGCCTGGCTACGTTCTGTTGAAAGCGCTGGCCGTGATAGATATATTGACATTGTGAAACACGTTAACAGTGTTGAGGAAGACACGAAGTCGCAAGAACAATGAATGATGGAGCTGAGTATTCTCTTCTCGGCCATAAGATGCACGAGAAAGACGTGCATCATTATGCAGCAACGGTTACTGAAAAAGGTTCGCGTGGCATGACGCTAAGACGTTCAGGAGTACCTGCATGCACATTGCAATTTGCTTACCTTAATTCAAAAGACGTAATTAATTTCTTTGCGAGCAGTGAAACAAATTCAACGCTTCGTTTTGCATTTTCAGTTAGAGTAGAAAATACCATGGCGCCCGTCCTATTCCACTTCATGCTTTGTGCCACGTCATCCTTATTGCGTTGTTATAGAACGTGTCATAATACGTTGGCTACAGTTGGTTTTACGGTAGAAATTCTTAAGTATAGGTTAAGCAAGCGTGAGTGTGGTATACGTTAACATTGTTTAGATGACTGAAGCAAATACGTATAAGCTGTTCGACGCTGTAGGATTCGTTCTGTAGATTAAATATTTTCATATTGACACTTTCATCTCGTTGTAATTTTTCGTCCGTCTCAATGTGTTTCATTTTCGGCACCGAAGGCTTTCGTAACAGTCGTGAAAGCCGTTTTTCATAACTAATCCGCCAGTCCTACCACCCCGACGAGTTCGTTTCAGTTGTCGTCGGGATTCTCATGGTTTGAGTTCTTTATCTTTCTTTTTTTTAGTATCCCTTAATTCTTAGAACAAGTTAGTTCGTCGAGGAAGAATTATGAGGACTAAAAACCACGACGAAAAAGTAGTAAGTAAATTGAAATAGAGACCATCACAACATCTGCAAATCATTCAGAGAGGGAGCGAATGCGTTCGCAATTTGCGGGATCTTTTTACAATAACCAATAACGCTAGAATACAGTGGGCACAATCTTAATGTGTGTACGTGAAACGCCCGCCAAGGAGGCAAACCAGCGAAGTGGAAATTAAAGGGATTGCTTTTTGGCGTCCGTGTGGCTTCGGGCCACGCACACACAAAAATAAGCACGCTTAATTTTCCAACCCACTCGCGTTGGCTTAAGGCGTGCGAAAACATCCTTTCGCTTTCGTGGCCTGGGAAACGACAGACGCTTACCAAATCGATATGCTATATAGCAGTGACCGCAAAATGCAAACTGCTCAATATATACTTTAGATGAGATGCCTCGACAGAAGGTTTGGGCAATGGATCTATCTGCCCTTGTATTCAAGGACTACCAATACCGAAGAGCCTTCATACATGAACAAAAAAAAAGAAAAGAAAGACGACACTGAAGGCCTGTTTAAGCACGCGGGCCAAAATTGTGACGAAACCAAAAGAGTTAGCGAAGGGTCGTGAGGCATGGCTAACGACACGAGGACAACGACTTTCTTTGCGAAACCGCTTTCGCCGACCACTTCGAAAGCAGTAAATCTTCCTCAAAGAGAAAGCAGCAGTGTGTTGCAAGTCGGAATCACCAAGTCGTAATGGTGAATGCCGAAGCCTCGCAACTTTCTGCGAGCAGAGTGCATTGGCTCCTCGACACGCGTATTGTTTTCGGGCAATTACGGCAGCCTGCGACATTTGCAGTAGAGAGGGGTAAGATAATCCCGCAATTGACAATAAAGAAAGAAGCTTATTCTCTTTCTTCAGTCTAAAGCGGGGCCACCACTGAGCTTCGCGCGAATGTGTTAAACAAAAAAAACCTTGGAAGGCGCCTTTATGCTGAATCCGATAAAGTAATCAATTTCGTTTTTTCTTCTTCTTTTTTGTAACGCCAATTAAACTGCAGGTCTGTTGCAATACAGTTATCTAAGAAATGCAGGCCGCCGTGTCCCATCAGGCAAGCCGCTGGGATGATGTGCTCCAGGTCCCGGGTTCAATGGGCAGCCGCACCTACACCGTGTTCCGATGTGGCAAAATTAAAATGCGTACATGCATTTATTTAGTTAAGGGACAATGAGACGCCAACCCAATCGTAGCAGTTGCTACAAAGGAACATCACGGGGCAAAATTAATCAGGAGCCATTCACTGTATGGCGTGTGGAAGGTGTTGCTTTGCGACGTTAAGCCCACCGCTCGCTCTCCCTTTCAATCAATCAATCAATCAATCAATCAATCAATCAATCAATCAATCAATCAATCAATCAATCAATCAATCAATCAGACAGATCAGTATTTTGGTAAGCCGAACCTTCATTTGTATAAAATGGGCACCCACAATCTCAAAACAGGTATGAGAAAGTTTACACTGCCAAAACGACTGCGACTGATAACATCACTCGTATGCGTCAAAAGAGAAACGATGACATAGGCTACGTAACTTTTTCGACTTGGAGCACCTCCTACATAAAAACGAATACAAACGCAGGAATGAGAAAGCACCGGCACGAGAACCATCAGAATAAAAAACAACTGCAAAATTGAGGGAGGGGGTGGGGGGAGGCTTAGAAAGTTTCACGAACGCCGGCGCAAGACCCAAGAGGATACGCGCACAGCCCACACTTTCCGTCCGAACTACGATCAAGCAGCGTTTCCACGCAGCCATGGGATCGCGCTCGCACACGGCCCACACATACACGCGCGCGTCCATGCACACGCACATCCAACATATTTTATGTTCGCTGTTTTGCAGCCGCGCGCGTTCAACCACCGCGTCGCCGCCGCCGGCGTTTGACTCCATCCATCGGCGCCCAGGCTACGTAAATATTGCACTCCGAAGGCGGTCGCCACACACGCGCGGTCTCAATAAATGCATGCAGCGCTGTGAAGGCAAGAGTCGTAGTGGCCACTTGTAAGATATGACTATGCTTCCCTCAATGTGCGACGTATCAATTTTGATAAGCTCATTCTGATACCTAAAAATGCCGACTTGAGCGAATGAAAAGTTAACACAAAGCATATATTTGCGTTATTGATACAGTGAAGTTTCAGTCGTGGGAGTTCAACGAAACCATTACTAGGTTAATTAATTTATGACTCAAGTACCATTCCACCGTTTCTTAGTTTCTTTATCTTTCCTTGGCACGAATGTATAATCCCAATAGGGAGACATGAAGGTGATCAAGCTGTTATAACTTATAATTGGTATTTGGGCTTTCTGGGGTACAAGTGATCAAAAGCGGTAGAATGTCTCACGCTGGAGCCAATGTTCGGACCATGGGGCTTAAGAGGAAGCTTTAGCTCGGGCTCAACTTGTTTGTTTGTGTTGTCTTTCTCGCCTCGCCCTTGTTCAAATGTGCGCTGGAACTATGTTTCACAATGCTCAACTCCGACGCGGCCTATTCAAATACATGTAAAACGCAAAAACACTTTTCTGAGATAACCCCTGGACCGATTTTCATGAAGTTCGTTGCATTTGAGACAGAATATTAAATTATAGTGACTTTTGGAAGCGAAATTTCGATTTAGTGTTTGAATTTTGTGAAAAAGATGTTCAAAAATACGAAAGTTAAAAAGAAACATAGAAGTACAAACTTTACAAATTAGTAGCTCTGCATCAAGAACACGTATCGTGGTTCTGTAAACGGCATTCATTAGACCATTCAAAGCGGAGAAAGCCAATATGTCAATTTATATCTTACGTGAATTTGTTAAGTCGTGTACAAGGGTTCTGCAAAAGCTGTATTTTCATATTCCTATTTTTTTTCTAGATTCATGTGTAACATCAATTTTGTCCGGTTTAGATGTACTATTAGACGTAATTCACAGAACTGTGACATCATTTTTCACTGAGTTAGAGAGTTGGAAACCTGATAGTTCCGCTTTCTGAGAATTTTTTATTCTTGCCAGCTTCTAATAAAAAATTGACAACCTAAATCAGAAATTCGAAACCAAGGGTCACTAGATTTTAAGTTTTTCTTGCAAATGCAACAAACCTCGTCAAACTTGGTGCAGTGGTTGCGAAAAAAAAACGAATTCTCCTTTTACATGTACTTGGGAGCACCCGAGCTAAAGCTTCCTCTTAACTTGTTCGGGGAGAACAATTGACGAAAACGAGTCACCTCGTCGAATTAGTGTTCACATTAGCTGCGCGAAATTCGGGAAGGCACGCACACGGATAGAGAAGTGAAATAGACGGGGCGACAGCTCGTGAGCAAAGCAGACGAGAACGAAAGTGCGAGCTTTGCACCCTCGCCCTGCCCTATGGCATTAAACCATGTCGCAAATGATCTCGCCCTAACGTGGACTGAACAACGGAATGGCGTATGCTACATGTTAATGAGCACGATCCTTATCGTAATTATTAATTATCGATCAACTATGAACTAACTAACCCTCGGGAACCCAAAATCTCGTGGCGTCACGGTGCGCCAGCGCGAACGTTTCAGACCCGTGTTTCGCGATTGCGTATCTCCCGGCTTATTACACCAAGGCTCCGCTCATGGCAAGACTGGCGTTTCTCGTATTCTCAGAAGTTGGAGCCAACATAAAACAAGGTGAATCCAGAGATCAATATAGACATGGCGCTATAGCAAACATGAAGCAAAATAATCGCTAACAAGTGCAGCTAAACAGACACTTAAAACGAACGAATGTTCTCGGCTATGGAATTCCAGTGGTCTATCTCTACTGAATCGAATGGCTTTTCATAGATTACGAAAAGGCATTTTATTCAGTAGAGATAACAGCAGTCATAGAGGCATTACGTAATTAAGGAGTACAGACCGCTTACGTAAATATCCTGGAAAATATCTACAGAGATTCTACAGCTACCTTAATTCTCCCCAAGAAAAGAAGCAAGATACCGATAAAGTAAAGGGTCAGACAGGGAGACAATTTCTCCAATGCTATTCACTGAGTGCTTGGAAGAAGCATTCAAGCTGTTAACCTAGGGAAGGCTTAGGAGTAAGCTTAGATCGACGGCGAATACCTCGGCAACCTTCGGTTTGCCGATGACATTGTTCTATTCAGCAACAACAGACGAGTTACAACAAATGATTGAGGACTTCAACACAGAGAGTGTAAGAGTCGGCTTGAAGATTAATATGCAGAAGACAAATAAAATGATGGTGGTGGTAACAACTTTATTAATATTCTGCTCAGTTATGATCTGGCAGGCCCGAGTACTAGGATGGTCCCTCACGAGGAGCGACCCTCAAGGGAACAAGAGTTCAGGGTAGCCAGTCAGCCTCTATAGAGTCTGAACGAGTACGTTTACCTAGGTCAACTAATCACAGGGAACCCTGATGATGAGAAGGAAATGCATATAAGAAGAAAATGGGTTGGATCGCATACGGCAGACATTGTCAGCTCCTGACTGGAAGCTTACCATTATCATTGAAAAGGAAGGTGTATAATCTGTGCATTTTACCGGTGCTGATATATGGGGCAGAGACTTGGGGATTGACAAAGAAGCTCGAGAACAAGTTAAGGACCGAACAAAGAGCGATGGAACGAAGAATGCTAGGCATAGAGCAAACGGGTACAGCCGATATTCTAATTGACATTAAAAGAAAAAAATGGCGCTTGCCAGGTGATGTAATGCGCAGGTTATATAACATTGGACCCTTAGGATTACAGAATGGGTACCAAGAGAAGGGAAACGCTGTAGAGGACGGCAGAAGACTAGACGGTGCGATGAAATTAGGAAATTCGCGAGTGCTAGTTGGAATCGGTTGGCGCAGGACAGGGGTAATTGGAGATCGCAGGGAGAGGCCGTCGTCCTGCAGTGGACATAAAATACGATTATTATTATTATTATTATTATTATTATTATTATTATTATTATTATTATTATTATTATTATTATTATTATTATTATTATTATTATTATTATTATTATTCCGACGACGAGGACGACTTTGCAAGGAAACAAAAATAACTGTACTTGTAAGCGTCCGTGCGCAGGTAGCAGGACAAAGCATGGTTTGTTTGGTACGTTCGTATTAAGACATCCATTTGAAAGTATACTAAAATCGTGTGTAATTGGATATGGATATTTTTAGATCTTCAAGTTCAGGCAATCTTGGATGGCAAGTTTGGATGAGTGCGCCATGTAAGGGATATAGCGCTTGTCAGCCCTGTAACGTGTAGATCCGATTTATTTATTTATTTTTTTCCTAGGCGAAGCACTAAGCATTACATTCCAATATATGAACTGCGAAAACATCCGGCGAAAATGGGCCAACGGTCCCTGATATCGAATTCTCTATCTATTCAACGTTCAGTACAATGAACAAAAAGTGTTTAACTTAATGTGTTCCAATTCTACCAAAAGGTATATCGTTTGCTTTTTGGTCGAGTTCCTCGCAATTTGTAATGCATGATTACACGTTGCACTGTATGTGTAACGCATAGGGCACGTTTTTTCTTTCTTTTTTTTTTCAGGGGGGGGGGGTGCCGCAAGGCGATATGAGGAATAATCAAATCAAGGCTTCCAACCCTGCATCGTGCACGAAGTGTAGCAGTATTTACGCAAACTTACTGTCCATCGCCCAACGGGACTAGTCTCAGATACGTCTGGCTTCAGTACTTCCTTTTTCAAGCTATTGTTTTAAGTCTGATCTCTCGCGCTCCAGGGCACATCCAAAGCTGGTGTCGAGCATCTGACGTTGCGCCAAGTTACCTGTGCTATTTCTTCTCGCTTGCTGCTGAGTAGCCGAGGAGGTGAGACCCCTCCAGCAGATAAAGTAGCAGCCTTTTATTATGCTTTTCCCCGCCTCCCCATCACAATTTGGACAATGTCTATTTTTAAAGCAAACAGCTAATCAGAACTAAACAAAACATAACTTACACATTTCTTCGAGTATTTCGAGAGAGGACATAAGAAAGTTGCTGCGTGATGTCATTCATTAGACAATCATCCATTGATAAATGTTATTTCGCAGGCGCTCCGATTACTACTATAGTAAGATGTTTTCTTTAACATTCGACCGTACCGCACATTTTGTGCGAAATAAACTCTAACTCCGTGGACTTTACGAGTCACCAAATACGTTTTTGTGGGTTCCCAGGTTTGTAACACGCTGCACCGTATTATCGAAGCCACACCCCTGTCGTCCCTCCCAAACTTCTTTCCGCCCCCGCCACCTCTTGCTCCGGTGTGCCTCGCCACACATCGCATGCTTCGTATGTACTACTCAGTTTTATGGCATTCTTTCTTTGTCCCTTTTCTTTATTTTTGTTGTCTCTCGCACTACTGTTCACTCGATTCGGCCCCGCCACCTCCGCCACCTCGACAGCGCGAGGTTTATGTCCCTAAACTTAGCTCACCCGAATTCGCGAAAAGAAAAAAAGATATAAAAATTAAACGGAGGAGCGCTTCGGGCGTTTTCCGACGCTTGCTCAAGAGGTGGCCAGTTCTTCAAGGATGCGAGCTCTTGGGGCAGCCACTAAGCAAAGTGACGAACTGAAACGTTTTTCGTTCCGGTTTTTGTTTCGATTTACCGAAGACGGTTCAGTTACGGTTCAAATCCGGAGCGAAAATGTAACCGTTCAAACTGGTTCAAGTTCATTTACATAACCAAATAATAATTGCAGTAAAACAGCACAAATTTATTTTGTACAAGAACTGGATGGTGCTGCTAAGCTGCACTGAAAAATTACGCATTTTGTTTGTTCTTCAGGCCGGGCATAGTTTCAAAATAATAATGCAGATGCAACATCAACGCTAGAGTCTATGTGAAACTAAGCTTTGTTGAGGGAAAGCGAGAGAGAGAATATATTGTGGAAACGCAGAGAGGTCCTCTAGCCTGCTACTCTGCTCAGGGGGAGGAGAAAAATATGGGGACTTTAGGAGTAATGATAAGGACAGGGCAGTAGGATGCGATTAAAAGAGAGGTGTACAATCAGTGTATTTTACCGGTGCTGACATACGGGGCAGAAACTTGGAGACTGGCAAAGAAGCTTGAGAAAAAGTTAAGGACCGCGCAAAGAGCGATGGAACGAAGAATGCTACACATAACGTTAAGAGACAGAAAGAAAGCGCTTTGGATCAGAGAGCAAACGAGTATAGTCGATATTCTAATTGACATTAAGAGAAAAAAATGGAGCTGGGCAGGTCATGTAATGCGTAGGTTAGATAACCGGTGGACCATTAGGGTTACAGAATGGGTGCCAAGAGAAGGGAAGGGAAGCGCAGTCGAGGACGGCAGAAGACTAGGTAGGACGATGAAATTAGGAAATTCGCGGGCACTAGTTGGAATCGGTTGGCGCAGGACAGGGGTAATAATAAATAAATTGGAGATCGCAGGGAGAGGCCTTCGTCCTGCAGTGGACAGGATAGGCTGATGACGTTTATTACTACTATGATGATTATGATTTGCACGCTGGTGCACAAAGGGCCTATTTAGAACCTCGAATCGAGGCTGTGTTAACTAAATATCCTAAGAGAGCCTTGATGGCTCGCTTCATCGATATTTCCGGTCAATAGTCCTGTAGAACTTTTTTCACTGTACGGTCTGTTAAGTTGCGCTAAGGAAGAGATCAATGCCTGCCGTTCAAAGTCATACCGGGTACAAACAGCAACTATACCGTGTGCCCCAGCTAACATAAGCCAAGCTGTTTAAAGAAAAAAAAAACTTTAAAAATCCCACTGCAGAATACGAATATAAGACTTCCGATGTCAAGTTGTCAGAGGTCTGACGACCGAACCACGTAGGTTTTAAAGTCGTATCTTGCATCATGCTTTTAAAATCTCTTTTTTTTTTTCTTTCAACAGTTTGGCTAACGTTAGCTGGGGCATGCTAAATGTGCTCCACTGTCTTAGACACTTAGCGCGCATCACATTCTGGCAATTCCGCGAGTGCGATGCGATACAAGTAGTACCGCGCTAACGTACACAACACGTAGAATGATCCCTAACGCAATACGCTGAAAACCGAACGAACGGTGCTGCTACTTTTAATATCACTGGAAGAGGGCGTGTATATACACATGAGGTAACTTAGTTTAGCCACAAGTGCAGGCACTCATGGACAAAAAGCTCCAGCAAAGGAAGTCAACCTGAACCAAAAGCAGTTATTTTTCCTTTCGATTTCGTTACGGAGTGAAAAAAAAAATTAACGTTCTGGTTAAGTATACGGTTCGAGCAAAACTAAGGTTTTTCTGATTTTCGCTTCAGTTCCGGTTCGATACCCTGCCGCTAAGTGTGCGCCTGTGTGTATGTGCGCATGTGCGTGTGTTTGGGGGGGGGGGGAGACGTGTGCGTGTGGCAAAAACATCTTTCTCATTCTTTTGGCTTTTTCCAAGCAGAGGAAAAAACACGACGAAAAAGATACAAACCAGAACAACGGGAAACAATCTTTCCATTTTGTTCACCCGAAAGGAAAACGCCAGTGTCATGTGTATTTCTCGGCTTCGCCAAAACAATTAGTCACTTTCCACAGACAAAGAGTGCCGCCTTCCGAGTTTCTTGGAACACGTTCCGCTTGCGTTCGCGCACACAAAACTTGGCGCTGCTACGATAACGAGAAAACAAAGTTGGGGTCGGGGGCGTTACTCAACGCAGGTGGTGACAGCAGCAGCCCGACTTTCACCGACATTCTTTTTGCTTGTTTGGCTAGGGTTTCGTGCATTTCTGTTCTGCGTGTGCAACAACGGGTCGACCCGCGGCGAAGGTGAAGCAGGCTGCAAGCACTCCGCTACCTCGAAAAAATAAGTTTAATATTTTGGATCCTATAGTAGAACCCGTACCAGAGAGTAAGCTTATAAGAACAGATATACACTTTGATCCGCGGCGGTTATGTCTACCTTCAAGCGGCCTCTCTTTATCGGCGTTCCGAGCGCCTGCGCATCTAGTTTCCTTCCGCTCTCCCGTGGTGGCGGTCCTGTCGGAACGTCACGCGTGTCTAGTATCCTGCGGCTCCTCGGGGTGGCGTTCCCGCCGTCCACGCGTATGTGTATAAAAATCACTATAGATGAGTTCGTGGCTTTGTTAAAAAAATTCGGACACCTCTGTGTCGTGTGCCAAACAGCTTCGTTGGTCACCCACCTTCACAGAGTGGAATGACTCATGATTTTTTTTTAAATTTTGTCTCTCTGTAACTGCTGAAAAAAAGTCCAAGCCAGTTTTTAGGCGCTTGTGCACGCAGCTTCGAATACAAGTTCACCCGACACTAGTTAGACGCATTTTAGAGAGGAAGCAAGAATGTATTTTCAATGCGAAAGCAATACATGCCCAATTACGCGAAAATCCGACGCTGTAGTCGGCAGCGTGACAGAATAGCAAAAATGGCAGACGGCAAAGAGCAAAACCACAGAAAAGAATAGTCGAATTGACGTCAAATTTCTCAGGGAGGTTCCCGTAAACAAAGGAAATTAATGCATTTGTAAATACCATTAGGTACATTTAGGCCTGGGCGGGAATCGAATCCTGACCTCCGGGGTGCGAAACGAGCATGCTTCCCCGTCGCCACGGAGGACTCCGCGGTTCTGGCTGACCAAATGTGTGCCTATAGTGCGTGCGTCATTGCTCACGTCACGTCTGCAGTCAAGTTCAGTCAGCCATATGTGGCTGTCTAAACGCGTGTATTATAATGCGTGCGTCGTTGGGCACGTGACGGCGCAACCAAAGGGTAGGAGGTGGCGCCTCGTCATGAGTATAAAATGAGCGCATAAAATAAAAAGCACTAATGTCCAATTGAATGCCGCCGAGCGGTACTTCGAGTTATGAGCTCCTCGCGGGCAATTGAGCACATGGAGACGCTTGGCGCGTTTTCGTTTGCCTCACCTAGGCGCAGTTAAACATTTGGAGGACGCTTATAAGCTTACACTTAAGAGTGGAACGCGATAGCAGTCAAAGATCCCTGACTGCTTCTCGCGCTTCCCGGCAGCTGCAGCTTATGTAACCTTAATGTTTACCGATTGGGTGAGGAAACAAACGCGAGTTAATGACATCTTAGTTGAAATCAAGAAAAGGAAACGGGCATGGGCAGGACATGTAATGAGGAGGGAAGATAACCGATGGTCATTAAGGGTTACGGACTGGATTCCAAGGGAAGGGAAGCGTAGCAGGGGGCGGCAGAAAGTTAGGTGGGCGGATGAGATTAAGAAGTTTGCAGGGACGGCATGGCCACAATTAGTACATGACCGGGGTTGTTGGAGAAATATGGGAGAGGCCTTTGCCCTGCAGTGGGCGTGACCAGGCTGATGATGAATGTTTACCGGGAAACGCTGGCTGAGAAATCCATGCCCGAAAGCGAGCGTTCTGGTAGAAACGCGGCCTGCTGCGTGGGCCGACATTCTGCAATTGTTTCGCACTTTTGATATTTCAGTCTGAGATGAGAAAGCATGTGTTGTCGGTGTTTTGTTTCATGACATTTGTTTGTGGCTGCCATTCTAAGGAATAACTTTGTAAAGAAGTAAAAGAAGGTACGAGCAACTTCAATGATAGAAGAACAACTCTAAAGTCGTATGGAATTGCGTGATACGGAATTACTTTTCGCGAAAAGATGGTCGACGCTGGACTCGGGACGCCAACACCGGATTTTCTGCGACTCGGAGCCCTTGGCGCTATCGCGTTAAAACGCAGGCTAGAGCTTGCACGGACAAGGAAAGCGCATTTTTTTTTTTTCGGTTAAGGTTGGCTTCGGGTTCAGCTCGGCTCAAAATTGCCATTCGGTACGGTTTTTGGGGTTCGGGTTCGGTTCGGCACCCAGGGGCGCGAGTTGTTCGAAACACTCGTTCAGTTTGCGTTGAGTTTCGTGTGTGTCTACCAAGTTGACATTTACAAATTCCCCGAGTTTTCCAAGTTTTCCCCGAGTGCCTTTGCAAAATTCCCTGAGTGACAGAGAACTTTGTTTTATGTAAAGACGGGCTGACACTACGTCGCCCGATGCTGTCCCTCTATATATAGCAAGCATGTTAAAAAATAAAAAAGCGACTTCATCCAGTTTGAATAGTTGGGAGTGGTGTTTATTCAAAAAGAATATAGAAGGGAGGGGTTAGTAAGATGCACAGCGAATAAAATATTTTCGAAAAATATGGTAAAGCCCATTGCAAATCGAGTCGAACGTCTTCAAATACGAATAAAAAGAGATGCATACTGTCAGGATTGGGGGCTCAATCCCTTCGTCCGTGGTCCTTTGCCAAGATTGGAGTACGGCATGAATTCGAAGGTAGCTGGCCCATGCCGTCGTCCAACTTATTTACGCTGAGATCGTTGATGAAGTGAAGAACTGCTTCTCATCGAGAACGAGGGAAAAGGGGTTTATTTACAGAAATAACTCAGTCTAACATGACTGCTCAAGAGAAGTGCGTCCAACAATCGCACAACCACAGTTTTTATACACTCGATCCGCCCGTCCACGACGCGGCGGCTGTTCGTTTACACATCACCAACTCGCAGCTGCTCTGAAGACCAGTTTACAGACACAAAGGCACACACATTCCGAAGCCCAAGCGACGGTGTTGAAGGTGGTGCCGTTCCGGAAAATCGACGTTGTCGATCGCGCGTCGCTCATTGTTCCGAGCCACTCCAAACCTTGAGAAGCACAAAAATAAGTCTTCCCGCGGTAGCTTCTCCAGGCGTGTCAAATCAGCCCCGCGTTGAGGAACTCTGGAATCATTGTCCACACACCGAATTCGTCCCGTCACCATGTCGAAGGGGCTGGAGGAAGGCGGCGGGTTCCAGCGCAAAGGTCGCTTCTTTGAACGCCTCGCAGCTGCAGCACGGAGAGGGGCAGGTGCGCGTCTTGCACCCCTTGTCGTAATCAGGTGGCAAGGTGGCAGTCTTGTTGTGCAACCCGCCGTTCTTTACAGCGCCTCCATGGCCCCAAAAGTCTCGACTGTCTAGCGCTGACAACCGCTAGGCAGGAAGAGAATGGCTGCTGGTCAGGGGGGGATTGATGTCTTGGCTCGCAGCGACCACCTGTGCATTGATGTCACCGCCCCAAAACATCCAACAAGGACAGGCAACTGCAAAATGAACCCCACAACACGGCTCTGCGCCGAGATGACGTGCATTGGCTCTCACTTTAGACTCGCTAGGCTTCAAAAAAAAAAAAAAAAACAACAACAACATAAGTGCAGAAACAAAAAAAATGCTGCATTTCACTATGCCAATTTCTGAAGCAAATTCCTGCTGACAAATTCAGCAATCATGGAGGGAATCCTGCTAAACGAGAGGGGATCTTCTTCGCTTAATAAAATTAACACTAGTAACCCTAAAATTTAGGCGGGACCCCCAAACGCAGAATTCAAATTAGCCTGCTCAAACCATCCGCATTGCTATGCAACTTTCCCTTCTTATATCTAACGGAGAAGTTGTACTCTTGGAGAGTGAGGCTCCATCGGAGCAAGCGGCCGTTTTTGTGTGACATTTGATTGAGCCACGTCAGAGGACAGTGGTCGGTCTCGAAGATGAACTTCGCTCCGTACAAATAACACGACAACTTCTGGGCGGCCCAAACCAAACAAGCGCATTCCTTCTCTGAAGCGCTGTAGGCTTCCTCTCTTACATTTAGTTTACGGCTGGCGTAGAGGATAGGATGCTCCTCGTTATCGTCGCCGACTTGACTAAGTACCACGCCCATACCTCTGTCGCTTGCGTCGCATTGAACTATGAATTCCTTAGTGTAGTCTGGCGCGCGAAGCACAGGGCGAGAAACCAATAGCGTTTTCAAACTTTGGAAAGCGTTCTCTTTGTCCTTATCCCAGAGTACGGTACTCGGTGCTCCCTTTCGGAGGGCGTCTGTTAATGGACTTGCCAATTGCGAGTAATTCGGAATGTACCGTTGATAGTACCCCACAAGTCCCAAAAATGAACGAACGTCCGTTTTCGTGCGCGGCTGAGAAAAATCTCTAATCGTAGCTATTTTCAGCTCAGCCGGCCGTCTCATGCCCTGACCAACAACATGGCCCAGATAAGTAACCTGCGAACAACCAAACCTACACTTTTCCGCTTTCATCGTTAAGCCGGCTTCCCTCAACCGTGAGAACACCTGTTTGAGGTGCGATACGTGTTGTTCCCAGCTGTCCGAAAAAATGGCTACATCATCAAGATAAGGTAAGGCGAACTCCTGCAAGTCTTTTAGGACAATATCCATTAACTTAGAGAAGCTAAACGGCGCGTTCTTCAGCCCGAAGCTGAGTGCGAGAGGGCGAAAAGTGCCCACAGGCGAGATGAATGCAGCATAGCGGCTGGCACTTTCTGAAAGGGGAACTTGCCAGTACCCCCGCACGAGATCTATAGTTGAAATGTATTTAGCAGCGCTAACTTTTTCAATTCGTTCCTCAATGTTGGGTATCGGGTACAGCTGATCCCTAGTGATCGCATTTAACTTCCTGTAGTCAACACACGGACGAGGGTCCTTGTTAGGGGTTTCTACGAGTATTAGCGGTGACGTGTAGTCACTCTCAGCGGGCTCAATAACTCCCAACTCTAGCATGCGCTGTATCTCTGCCTCCATAATCTCTCTCTGTCTTGGAGACACCCTGTAAGGTTTTGATCTTACTGGTTCGGTAGAGGTCAGCTCAATTTCATGCGTTATCAGTTCGGTTCTACCCGGCCGATCGCTGAATCTGTCGAGATATTCCCCTAACACCCCTTTTAGCTCATCTAGCTGCTCGGGTCTTAGAGCATGCGAGCTTACCGAGTGTTCTACTACTTCTTCTAGGCCGATTTCAGAGTTGGAGGTTGCCCTATACTCCTTAAACTTGGTACCGATGTCATCCGGCTCTTTGACAGTATAGTTAACGACTCCGCTCCGCTCTACATACGGCTTCATCAAATTACAGTGATATATCCTCACTTCCTTCCTGCGACCGGGCATTCTCAAAGCATAGTTAGTTTCTGAAAGTTTGTGCAACACTTTAACGGGCCCGTCCCAGTGAACTTCAAGCTTGTTCTTTCTTGAAGGTTTGAGGATCATTACCTGGTCTCCGGCGTTAAACGTACGAAGCCTCGCATTCTTGTCATAATAGAATTTGGCGTTCTTTTGAGCTAGTGCCATGTTCTTTCCGACTAGTTCTTGGGTTGCGCTTAGCCGCTCCAGTAAATTTAGCACGTATTCAACCACGGTTGGACTCTCCCCTCTTTCCTCCCACATCTCTCTTAACATTCTCAGTGGAGAACGGAGTGTCCTCCCATACACTAGTTCTGCTGGAGAGAACCCTGTCGCTTCATGTGGAACCGTTCGCAAAGCAAACAAAGTTGCCGGCAGACAGTTCTCCCAGTCCTCCTTGTGCTCGTAACAGAGCGCACGCAAAACTCGCTTAAGCACCGAATGCCACCTCTCTACACTGTTTGACTGAGGGTGATAGACAGAACTGTGAATTAACTTTACCCCGCACTTTTGCAAGAATGTGGAAGTCAGTGCGCTCGTGAATACTGACCCTTGATCTGCCTGAATTTCGGCTGGAAACCCAACTCGTGCAAACACTGTCAAAAGCGCGTCTACTACTTCAGTGGAGCTGAGCTCTTTCAAAGGGATTGCTTCTGGAAACTTGGTGGCCGGACACAGCATGGTAAACAAGTACCTGTAGCCTGATTTTGTTTTTGGAAGAGGCCCTACCGTGTCTATTACAAGTCGTCTGAAAGGCTCTGTTATTAAGGGCACTACCTTCAGTGGAGCTTTCCAAGTCTCTCCTGGTTTACCAGAACGCTGGCAGGCGTCGCATGATCTTACAAAGTTTTCTACATCTTTGAAACAGCCAGGCCAGTAGTATTCCATAAGCAATCTTTCCTTTGATTTGTTTATGCCTAGGTGGCCGGACCACCCATTTCCATGACAAAGACTCAAAAGGTCCTCCCTATACTTAGTAGGTATGACTAACTGATCTAAAATCTTACCCTTTCGATCTCTGTAATGCCGATACAACAATCCTCCTCTCTCATGTATCGTTACGTTGCGCCTAGCAATGCCTTCTTTAGCTGTGTCACGTAATTTAGCTAAGCTCTCATCATTCTTTTGCTCAGCTGCCAGTGACTCTCTATCCACGCGTAAGAGTTGATCAAAGTTCTTTGAGGCCGGTGATAACAACGACCCTGTCTCGCTTGGGAGCGCGTCTGCATGCTCTTCCTGCAGGCTAGAACTCTGACACTCTAGTGCTACGCTCTCATTGAGCTGGTCGACTGGCAGGCTCTCCTCAACTGTTCTTTTGTCCCTCGGGCCTAGCTCGGATTCGGGTATTGAAGCTATCCCCTTTTCTGCTTCAGCTGGAGGAGCTTGAGCATTTTCAGCCGAAAGCGCCGCGATCTTACGAGCTTGGCCTCGGGTCAATGCCTGTACTATGCCCTCTCCCAGTTTGAGCCCTCTGTCACGCAGTAACTGATTCGAACGATTCGAAAAGATGTAGGGATACTGCAGTGACAAAAATTTGGAAACTGCAGCCTCAGTCTCTAGCTCCCCGAATGGTCCACTGATTTTGACTTTGGCCATGGGCAGACACACGCTGTGTTCTTCTACAACCTGTTTTATCCATGCTACTTCTCCGGTGAAGTCCTCTACCATCACGTAAGACGGATGGACAATGTCCAGCGTGGCGGCACTGTCTCTTAGCACTCGGCATGGTTTTCCATTAACTTGCAGGTCGTGGAGATATGGACTTAAAAGTTCCATATTCTCATCCTTTTCCTCCACGTAGGAAAAAACTACGCTTGGCTTCTCGCAGTTTACAGCTATATGTCCCAGTTTGTGGCATTTGTAACAGCGAATTGGTCTGACAGATTCGAATTTTCTTTTCTGTTCTTTTTGTGCGGTTTCTCCGTTAACTTTCTCCTCGCTCTTTTCTGCGGGCTTTTCCGCCATGTCTACAGGCTCGGATCGTCTAGCTTGCGCACCCTTTTTGAACGGAAATGGCTTCCGCGGTCCATTTCGACCGTCCCAGTTTCCCTCCTCGGCGTTCAACTTTCTACGGGTTGCGTACTCTTCGGCTAATTCAGCCGCCCTTTCCACAGTGTTTACATTACCTCTATCTTGCACCCACAGTTTCACAGCTTGGGGAATGGTTTTGTAAAACTGCTCTAGACACATGCATTCAATGATCATGTCTCTGCTGTCGTACGCTTCCGCGCTTTTAAGCCACTCGACTAGGTTGGCCTTTAAGCTATATGCAAACTCCGGATAGCCCTCGCTATCTTTCTTGCCTGTGCTCCTAAACCTTTGCCGAAAAGCTTCGGCTGAAAGGCGGTATTTCTTCAGGAGACTAGCCTTAACTTTCGCATAATCATATGCATCCTGCACACTCAATCTGGCGATTACTTCCGCCGCCTCACACGGCAACATAGACAGCAACCGCTGTGGCCATGTACTCGGACCGAAGTTCATCTTTTCGCAAGTCCTTTCAAAATTGCTTAGGAACAAGCCTATGTCGGTCCCGACCTCATATGGCTTTAATAGCCTGTCCATGCGGTACGATTCTGCCTCACTTGATCGACCCAGAGCTCCTTCACTTCCTTGAGACAACTCCAAACGTCTGTTTTCAAGTTCAAGTTGCATTTTTGTTATCTCGCGATCTTTATCGCGTTCCTCTCTCTCTCTATCCCGTTCCTCTCTCTCTCGTTTTTCTCTGTCCCGTTCTTCTCTTTCTTTTTCCCGTTTCTCTCTCTTTTTGAGAAGTTCCAATCCCATTTCAATATCTTGCTCACTGGCCTGATTGGAAATTAGCTCCAATAATTCCGATTTGAGCATTTCCTTGCGTACATTTAGGCCCAGTTCCTCACCAACAATCAACAACTCGTCTCTCAGCAATGTCCTTAACTCCATGACTGCTGCTTTACTGCCTTGATTCTGCTCTCTAAATCTAGCTAGGAAAACACAACCTAGCTAACACACAACAATCTAGCTTCCCTACTGTTCTAAACAGAACAACCACAAAATGAAGCCTAGAGAGTCAAAGCAAAAACCAAGCACTCACCGCAGATACAGCACCATGTCGCAAAGTCCATCCCACCGCTGCCACCAGTTGTCAGGATTGGGGGCTCAATCCCTTCGTCCGTGGTCCTTTGCCAAGATTGGAGTACGGCATGAATTCGAAGGTAGCTGGCCCATGCCGTCGTCCAACTTATTTACGCTGAGATCGTTGATGAAGTGAAGAACTGCTTCTCATCGAGAACGAGGGAAAAGGGGTTTATTTACAGAAATAACTCAGTCTAACATGACTGCTCAAGAGAAGTGCGTCCAACAATCGCACAACCACAGTTTTTATACACTCGATCCGCCCGTCCACGACGCGGCGGCTGTTCGTTTACACATCACCAACTCGCAGCTGCTCTGAAGACCAGTTTACAGACACAAAGGCACACACATCCGAAGCCCAAGCGACGGTGTTGAAGGTGGTGCCGTTCCGGAAAATCGACGTTGTCGATCGCGCGTCGCTCATTGTTCCGAGCCACTCCAAACCTTGAGAAGCACAAAAATAAGTCTTCCCGCGGTAGCTTCTCCAGGCGTGTCAAATCAGCCCCGCGTTGAGGAACTCTGGAATCATTGTCCACACACCGAATTCGTCCCGTCACCATGTCGAAGGGGCTGGAGGAAGGCGGCGGGTTCCAGCGCAAAGGTCGCTTCTTTGAACGCCTCGCAGCTGCAGCACGGAGAGGGGCAGGTGCGCGTCTTGCACCCCTTGTCGTAATCAGGTGGCAAGGTGGCAGTCTTGTTGTGCAACCCGCCGTTCTTTACAATACAGAAGCAAATATTTTCGAATACGAGCTATTTCTATCAACTGATAGCAAGCTCATTTGCATGAGGCCCGATCTTTGTCGCAAGTGAGATTCACTCCCAGCAGCTGGAAATTCACCCTCAACCGTCCTGAAATACTTTCTGCCCGCGCCCAACGCCTCAGTGTCGAATCTCGCTGCTTTAAAAGAGCTTATTTTGATTTAGGTGAGCGACACCTGCACCTCGGCGTCAGCTAATACTTAGTTTTTTTAGCTCAAGCTCCTTCAAAGAAGCAGCGGCACACTCCCTTTCCCGTCCATTCCTCAATTCGTCGGTCCTTTCTGTTCTCGTCCTCCTTTCGCCGCGCGTTCGCCCCACGGACCATTTGAAGCATCTGCTTGGTCAGTTTTAGAACACTGGCAACTCCTCCACCCGACGACACGGTGTCAAAGACAATTCGTTACGAATCCTGTGTGTTACTTGAGTCAACATTAGCGCTACTCTCGTTCCCTTTCAATAAAATTGCAGCGCATTTTCCCTGAAAGAAGCGAAAACTCCGCGAGTTTTCTCCCCGAGTATTTCGAGACTATTCAAGATCCCTGAGAGTTCCCGGTCTTCCCGGTTGGTAGGCACCCTGCCGTACACGAGTGGCTTAGGCTGCGCCAACGAGCCGGCTGACGACGTCGGCGCGGCCTAGGCCAGTAGCGTGAGACGAAACTGAACTCAAATTGAACGCGCGTTTCGAACAACGATCTCCCATCGCGCCCCTGGTTGCTTCATATTTATCTACGGGTGTCGTCATCATGCCTAGTGAATAACTTTATGCGATAGAGTTTCTTGTCCTGTTTGATTTGTTTCTCTCGTTTTCTCTTCTTTTTTTCCGCAGTAATCTACTGTTGCAAAGAGCTAAACCTTCAACTTGTTTCTCTTAACTTGTTATCTGGATTTCCCCCTTTTTACTATTTCGTAATGCTTTCGTAGTGTTTAAAGTGATGCAAACGTATTGAAGTTGACTGTCAATGCCTCTCGTCAAATGTACCATTCCTGTTTTGCCTGCGAACAAGCAGCCTGGCAGTATCATCCAAACAAATAAATAAATAAAATCATGCTTTTGAATCTATTATGCTTCGGATGCCCTCTATCCATATTATTATATGATCTTATGGAATCATGTGTTGGGGGATGCGCGACTCTCACGCGTCCCTTGATATGTCTTCTCGCATAGCTCCCGTCTCCTGTAATCCGGCTTCGCCGCGTGGTTTTACTGCGGCGGTCGGTGTGCTTGCAGGGTAAGCACGAGAGATGGCGCGAGTGTTGCTCTGCTAACCCCACCTAACGGCGGGGTTACTTGGACGAAAAAACGAGAAGGCTCTTCCTCTTTGGCTCGCGATCGGCAAGCGGCGCGGACGTTCTGCGCGTGCGCCGATCCATGCTTCTGCGAGACCATCTCGTGAGGCCTACCGCGAAATGGACAAACACGATCGTTCGAACGCGCCACCGTTCGCATGACCGTACGCGCGAACGACTGGGCTTTGGTATCCATGCATGGGGCTGTTAAGAACGGCCTGCTGAGGTGCAAGTTTTGCCAGCCAGTTGCGACAGCGGCGTCAAACCTTTCCTGGAAGGCCGCCGCAACCCTCTAGCCACGGCGTCACTAAGTTGACTGTGTCCGGAGGACAATACGCGCGTCCTCAACTCTACGTCGCAGGAGCCGAGATGAGTTCGACGAAGCAGGCTTTGTGCCGGAACACGACACCGTCTACCCGGTCTGCCGCGAGCGGGGTCCCCGAGGGAACGTAGTTCGAGGCCCCTTCCCACGCGCCGTTCAAGACGCAATACAATGGGCACCTGGCGGCGCGCTGCGGGGGTCAGCTCGGGGAATAGAATGCGCCTTTCCTGAAGTAAGCCCGAGTTCTACGAAGTCCATCTGACGTCGGTTGAGGACCGTGAACCTCGCGCAAAGAAGTGCGTGTGTGAGTTTGTGTGTGTAATCCCTCACGCAGAGAGGCGACTTGTTTACGATGACTGGTCGAACGTTTCCCTCATCTTGGGATCGAGGGAGGACCGAGTGTTTATAAACCACTGTTGCGCGGCTGCTCCGTACACTTTCTCTCGCATTCATGCTAGACTGATGAACTGCAACGTCCTTATGTAGTCACTGTAATTAAACCCATATTCATCGTTCTCCATGAGAAGCAGTCCTTCCCTTCAACAACGTCCTTAGCGTGGTTAAGTTGGACGACGGCATGGGCCAGCTACCTTCTAATTTATGCCCCACTCCAATCTTGACAACTGATAACGAGCGATGGGATTGAGCCCCCAATCCTTACAGGGCGAACATATTCGCGACACTAAGTCGGACTTCCGCAATTTGTCGCGCGCCCATCGGCATGTTTTGTGAATAGCAACTCGGCTAGCAGGCATTTGTCTACGAAAGGTGCAATAAATGCCCTTGTGATTGTTTGCACTGTTGTGTTGTCGTTCCCTTGTCCCAAGAGCACGGGTGAGAACCCCACAGTGTAAAAACATATTCCCATATAGAACCATATATGTGATCGCAGTGGATTATAGTACGGCGCATATGAGTCCTTCTTAATCAAAATCAAAATGAGCTCTCGCTACGGCAAATACAAAAAGAAGAATAAGTTTTCTGAAACAAAGTAAAGGTTTTCTAAAAGGAAAAAGAAAGATCCCGCACGACCGGCGACTCGCTTATAGCAAAACTTTCTTCAAGAAGACAAGAGCCTAAAAGTAATCAATAATGACTTCTAA
Organism: Dermacentor albipictus; assembly: GCF_038994185.2. Classification (NCBI taxonomy): domain Eukaryota; kingdom Metazoa; phylum Arthropoda; class Arachnida; order Ixodida; family Ixodidae; genus Dermacentor; species Dermacentor albipictus. Next base: position 6,400,110 of record NC_091827.1, read on the forward strand.
ACAAATTCACAGAGTTACGGAACTTATAAACACGTCGTAGGAAATGGTGGTAAATAATGCCCCGCTATCGTCGGGGAAGAACTTTCCCCACACACTCTGTGGACTCGTCATGAAAAAAATTCCAAGCAACAACTCCAGATTACGGCGTAATACGTACCATTGCAGCAGCCGACAGGCGCGACATAGCTCCATACAAAGGTTGACAACCGTCCTTGGTGGTCGCAGCTGCGGCTATAGGAAGGCTACAATGGCTCCAATTCTTTTACGTATGCCGCTCTATTGTCTACGGTTATCAGCACAGCTCGCTGCATAGCGCGGTCAAAAGACTGTTACACCATCACCAATGAACCAAAACGACCGGCAACAATGGAATAAGGTGATATCTATAGGGAACTGATGATCAAAATACAACAAGCACAAACAAGGTTGAAATAAACATGTTTCTTTCAAGCTTAGGTGAGTGCTCGCTTTATTCTGGCCATTTACCACCCTTGCATGAAGCATGTTAAACTAATATTAAACTGCAATAAAAAATAGGTAACCGATCTTATCGAGCCCTTGACATAGGTACATTTGGAACGCAGCTTCGGAAAATTGCATTTGAAGTGACGTTATTTGTGCCTGCGATCTAGATTGACCACAATGTGATTTCGCAAATATCGTAACACACTGTCATTTGACATATTTAGAAAGAAATAAAAGCGTGTACCTATTACACTTAGACTGATGTCAGTATATTACCTTTTTACGACTCAGTGAGTGGTCTTAGTATGATACTAGTACATCCAGTTTCCATGACCTTTTTTCTTTTCTTTTCAGGTGCTGTGATATGTTTCGCTATCATGGCATATGCTATAATCACGCTAGTCTTCGTAATCAATTATATATGTTTTATTCGCTTTCTTTATTTCTGTGCACTGCATTTCTGTCCTGTTACTGTAGTTTTAGCTAACTCTAATTCTAATAACTGTTTTGTATATGAGGCCCCATTGCAGTTTTCGACTATGACGTTCTGTATACCAAATACCTTCTGCATACAAATGCCTGCAATTTTACTAAAAACGTAATAAAAATGTTTATTTTGATTTGTAAGTGCACAATGTCATACAACCGAGACGACGTTGTGCCTTGTAGAAAAGTCAATTGCAGAGATGTGTCGATGCAATTAATCGACGGTTAATTAATTCGACGCACTTTCTGGTATCTATGTTTATCTGTTTTAACTTTTCCAGCAACTTGAGTCGCTGGGCAGTCCACAGTCCGTGGTCTAATGGACAGAACATCGGGATGATGTGCGAGGGAACAGTGTTCGAAACCGACCGTTAGACCCACTTGATGTTGCAACCTCGCGGCAGAAACCGGCCCAGCAGCAGAGGGCGCAGCTGCTGCACAGCCGCCGGCCCCTTGCATGTGCTGAGACCACAAAGGAAGGTTTGGCACTGCGACTCGAAGCGGCCATTTCCAACGTTTCTCGGGGCTCAGCCGTGTAACCGGATAATTAGGGGTCAATTAGAAGACATGCCAAGTTCTGCCGGCGGCTTCCGTCGCGTGCGAAAAGAGCGCCTGGCCGACGGATGCGCATCTCCACACGCGGCAGCCGTGCTGCGCCGTCCTTTTTCTTTTTTTCAAGCGAGCGATTCGAGGCACATTGGTATTACAAACGAGACAGTGACGGGGCAGGCGTTAACAATGTTTCAACAGTGCAGCAGAGACATGGGTTCTTTTCTCTCTCTATCGCGGTGTCATAAGAATACCTTAAGAGGAAGCCTTATACCTCATATATATAGGAGCACCAATCTATGGCAACGGGAAAATCGTTTCCTTCGGCTTCCACCGCAGCGAGTTTAATTAATTTTGTTGGATTTAAAATAAAGTTACAATCCACCGCCTTTTAGAGGCAGATCGTTTATTTAGACTATCCATATATTTCCACAAGAATGGCTGAAAATAGCAAAGATGTACAAACTAAAGCACGAAGTCATCAAAAACGATCTCTCAATTTTGCAACTGCACTTACTGAGGAAGCTTATAAAATTCACGTGTTATACCCTACCCCGACATAAATCATTAGTTTGTAAGTAGCACTTTTGTAAAACTCCCGTAAACTGTGTGAAAATTTTACCTACGCTGAAATTCATATTCATCATCATCATATTTTATGTCCACTGCAGGACGAAGGCCTCTCCCTGCGATCTCCAATTACCCCTGTCCTGCGCCAATCGATTCCAACTAGCGCCTGAGAATATCTTAATTTCATCGCACCACCTGGTCTTCTGCCGTCCTCGACTGCGCTTCCCTTCTATTGGTACCCATTCTGTAACCCTAATGGTCCAACGGTTATCTAACCTACGCATTACATGACCTGCCCAAAGGCATTTTCCCCCTTAATGTCAATTAGAATATCTGCTATATCCGTTTGCTCTCTGATCCAAACCGCTCTCTTTCTGTCTCTCAACGTTATGCCTAGCACTCTTTGTTCCATCGCTCTTTGTGCGGTCGTTAACTTGTTCTCAAGCTTCTTCCTCAGTCTTCAACCCTTTGCCCCATATGTCAGCACCGGTAAAATGCACTGATTGTACACCTTCCTTTTAAATGATAATGGAAAGCTTCTAGTCAGGAGCTGACAATGGCTGCCGTATGCGATCCAACCCATTTTTATTCTTCTATGAACTTCCTTCTCATGATCAGGGTTCCCTGTGATTAATTGACCAAGGTAGACATACTCCTTCACAGACTCTAGAGGCTGACTGGAGATCTGCAACTCTTGTTCCCTTGCCCGGCTATCCATCATTACCTTTCTCTTCCACATATCAATCTTCAACCCCACTCTTACACTCTCTCTGTTAAGGTCCTCAATCATTTGTTGTAACTCTTCTGCGGTGTTGCTGAATAGAACAATGTCATCGGCAAACCGAAGGTTGCTGAGATATTCGCCGTCGATCCTTGCTTTTAAGCCTTCCCAGTTTAAAAGCTTGAATACTTCTTCCAAGCACGCAGTGAATAAATAGCATGGGAGAGATTGTCTCTCCTTGTCTGACCCTTTTTTTTTTATAGGTATCCTCCTACTTTTCTTGTGTAGAATTAAGGTAGCTGCGGAATTTCTGTAGGTATTCTGCAAGATATTTACGTAAGCGGTCTGTACTCCTTAACTACGCAATGCCTCTATGACTGCTGGTATCTCTACTGAATAAAATGCCTTTTCGTAAATCTATGAAAGCCATATAGAGATGATGATTGTACTCTGCGGATTTCTCGATTACCTGATTAATGACATGGATGTGATCCATTGTAAAGTATCCCTTCCTGAAGCCAGCCTGTTCCCTTGGTTGACTAAAGTCCAGTATTGCCCTTATTCTATTCGAGATTATTTTGGTGAATATTTTATGTAATACAGGGAGTTAGCTAATGGCCCTATAGTTTTTCAATTCTTTACCGTCTCCTTTTTTGTGGATTAGTATAATGTTTGCATTCTTCCAGTTTTCTGGGACCCTTGCAGTCGATAGACACTTCGTATAGAGAGCCGCCTGTTTTCCAAGCATTATGTCTCCTCCGCCTTTGATTAAATCGACTGTTATTCCATCTTCTCCTGCAGCTCTTCCCCATTTCATGTCTTGCAAGGCCCCTCTGACCTCATCGCTAGTTATAGGACGAGTTTTTGTATCCTGTTCATTACTGCTTCGAATGGAGGTATCCTGACTCATCTGGGCTACTGTACAGGTCTGTATATAATTCTTCCGCAGTATAGAATTATCATTGATTTCAGGCTGCGTCCATTTTTTACGGCTTCTTCAGTCTGTCTCACGTTATAATTTAGAATATCCCTTAGTTTCGCCTTGTTGATCAGTTTTGACAGTCCTGCGAATTCTGTCTTATCTCTTGAGTTGGACACTTTCATTCTTTGTCGTTTCTTTATTAGGTCATTTGTTACTTGGGAGAGCTTGTCTACTTGTTGCCTTGGTGCCTTGCCTCCCTCTTCAATTGTTGCCATTGAAGCCAGCCTAGTTACGGTTTCATTCATTACCCCCCTCTATGTCATCTTCATCTCTCTGTTATAAGGCTGCATATTTGTTTGCAAGTACCAGCCTGAATTTATCTGCCTTTACCCTTACTGCCTCTAGGTTGACCTGTTTCTTCTTGACCGATCTCTCTTTCTCTATTCAAATTGAGGTGAATACTAGCCGCGTAGGCTTATACCACCTTTAACCTATACTTCTTATTAAGTTTGTCGCTTAATATATAATAATATGTATGATATATCGTTTATTATATTTGTCCGCTTCAAATTCTTTGACAGATGCAGTTTACAGAGCTGCGATTCTTTTAGGTAGAGATGGATATGTTTACCGTTTTGCTTCAATATAAGTTTTGACCTTAAGTACCTTTTATATATATGAACGAGAAGAAAGGGAACCGAAGCCCCGATATTTATTAATCATATCATAAAACGTCAGAAAGAAAATAGGGGAAATTACTTGTACTTATTAACTGAATTAAAGAAATTAAGGCAGTGTTAGTAGAAACTATGGAGAACTAATTCGAAATTCTGGTTATTACAGTCGAAGAAACTAGATTTCTTTCTCAAGTGGAACAGATTTCATTCAAATCGGTTGAACTTGTTTAATGAGAGTATTTCTATGCTGAATACGAACACATCCATTTCGACATGGAGATCAGAGGTGGCTCCGAGGTAAGGCTTTTATTTAAATAATTAAAGAATGATATTATTGTTTAATGTTTTTCAGTAGTTTAGTTAAATACAAATTGCACAAACTTAGGGCAACAGCCCGGTTATCCGCCTGACGTTCGCTGATCGGAACATGGTTCCTTGTACCAGCCACCCCTAGATTTCATTCAGGAAAAATACCTCTGTATTTTCATTTTAATGTGTACTGGCATGTATATTTTATTATTTTTTTATCTATCAGATGGCTCTCGGGTTCATAACTACAGCGTCGAACGCGCAAAAAAAAGTCGCCAATTATATTCTCCTTGAAGGTGACCGTCTTAAAAAAATATGTCAAACAGAGCGCAGCTTCTTTCCGCAGGGTCTGTTTACAAGTTATTTCTGTGCGTCAAGAAAATCGGCGGTTAAGGTCACAAACCGCTTCCTCCGTGCCTTGCAAATGCTTGGCTTGCTCGCTTGCTTGTTGCTGTCCTCTATGAGAGATCGGGTGCCCCTAATTGTTTGTGATGTACACAGATTAGTTGTAAAGAAACCTTAGGACAGAAAACTTGGCGCGCTTCTTGAATTGACCACATTAAAATATCTTATAATTCATTATTTGTTGTACGTTCGAGGAACTGAGGCGTCATACTGTGATTACAGAGTCAGCAGCTATCTTATCTAACAGAGCAAAAAAAAAAATATAAACAGCAATGTTTGCCAGTTCCTTAAATTATGCCGCGAGACGTCATAAAAGCTATGATTTCAACAATAAATTTCGGAGCACTGACCACTTACGGAGCACTGAGCACTGACGCATTATTCGCGACGACGGTCCTAAGAAACTTCAGCCAAGCAGGTCAAATTAATTTCGACCCCGCGCGGGGTACCCAGACGGGCACCCAGATGAGGAGGTACACGGGCGTCCCCGTATTCCCCGCGCCCCCGTCAGACCGCGACCGCTCGCAGCCGCGAATCGAATCCGCAACCACGTGCTCAGCAGCATAACAGCCCATTACGACAGGTGGTGACTACGATGAAAGAAAGAAAAAACAAGAAAATTAAATCTAATTTCTCGGTGAATAAATAATGGAAACAGCCTGTGTGCTTTTGTCTTCGCCATGTGTCTTTCGCTTTTTCTAGCCAATGCATCACGTACCATCTGAACAATAAATGATTCAGTCGTTAGTCATCGCCAGTGTCGTGTCTTTCGCCTTCCTGTCGTCCGCCTTTCGAGCGCCTTCCAGAACAACGACGCTTTATTTTCCAGGTGCCGCTTACGTTAGCGCTACACATGCCTCTACAGCGAGCGCTTGAGTCACCGCTAACCGAGTCAGAACACATAAGTGAGCGTGGCCCCCGAGATCGCTCCGGCGTGCTGCGATCTGGGAGGCCACGAACTGAGCATAAAAAAAAAAGAAAAGAGAGAGAGAGAGAGAGAGAGAGAGAGAGAGAGAGAGAGAGAGAGAGAGAGAGAGGAGTGAACGTTTATTGTAATAGAGGTTGATTGGTTATGCTGGGTGGAGCCCCTCCTCCAGGGCCCCACTGGTTACAGCGGCTCGCCGGGCCTGGTCAAGGGTCGCCAGTTGGCTTCCCAATTCCACTTCCGCGAGTCGCGCCTCCCACGACCAGTTATGTAGAGTGTTGTCTAGCAGCGGCGAGGTGGCAGCCGCCGGACGTAACGCGCACTGGAATGTTATGTGTTCCAATGTCGGTGTTCCTTCGCACCACGGGCATGTGTTGCTGTATTTGCCTGGGTACATTTTGTGTAGCCTGTATAAATGTGGGAAAGTGTTTGTTTGCAGGCGGCGCCAGTCCCGTGCTTGCCTCCTGTCTAGGTGGTCTGGGTGAGGAAGGGCTTTGGTTCGCCTACTTAGCCGTTGTAACTCGAGGATTTCTCACCGGGTGTCGAGGTGTTCTCTCGGGTGGTGTGGCCCGCGGCTCGGCCTGTCATGCCTCGAGCCAAGCGGTCCGCCCGTTCGTTCCCCGCTAACAGGGAGCTTTAGATTAGGGGACGCAAGCGGCTTGCGTACACAACAACTAGAGGCGAGGGTAGTGCTTGTGTGCAGACCCAGACGTGGGGGTCTGTGCATGCGCAGTACCGTCGTCCCTAGTTTTTGCGTACGCAAGCCGCTTGCGTCCCCTAATCCAAAACTCTCTATTACTAGGGAGAATTCAGGCGTTGATATGGTTCAGCAACCCTGAGAACGATAAGTAGCACGTGGATTTGTCTAATGTTTGTTCTTGTGGATTTAGACGGTATTTACGCGTTTCTTTATTACTTTCGTTTTTTTTTCTTTTAAATATGCAAGCATATATTTTGTAAATGCGGCACGTCAAGAAGACTCTGCACACATGCATCATCACTGCGACTTGTTGCATTCAAAACATAATATTTTGTTGAAAATTATCGATATGCAGTCATAAAGCCATTCGAAGCGACAATAAAGACGAATATTTTAGGCAAGTTCATGTACTATACCCATGCTGGCTGGAGCGTCACGCTAGCAGCTCCCGCAGACATTAGAGAGTTTTAGTATAGCGTAAAGCAGCAAACGCAAAGAGTTAGCGTTAGCGTTAGCGTTGCGTGCACCACACTGCGCATGCGCTATACGTAAACGCTGCTGGAGCTCTTACGTACGTACGCTATTTTCAGGATTTAGCGTTGAACGCTAACGCACGCAAGGGGAGCCTTACGTACGGCAAGATGGCGGCGCCAGTCGAAGTGAGAGCAGCCCGCTTCGGATCTATCGAGTCGTCTGCCTGCACTGCTAGGCTCTATCCTACCCCACTAATGCTCGTGTTCGCCTTAGATTTGTGTGATGATGCTTCGGCAGCGGCGCACAGGTGACAAATGGGCGTTGTTTGCGATATACGTTCTCGATTAGCCGGGCAGTAGGCTTAACTAGAGGGTTTGCTCATGGAGTTAGTAGAACAACTCTACGGGTTTTCTAATGTTTGCTGTAGCCGCCTCGAGATGGCGCCCAAGTGTATTTCGCTCGTTCGCTTGGTGTAAAGCCGTATGTGGAGCCGATGCACGTCATGTTTTCCGCGGCAAAACACAGTAGTGTGGTCGGTGCTGTGGTCACAATGCGTGTGCGTTTTACCAACGACGACGATATGAACCTCGTGAAGGAGGTTTTCGCCTTGAACCCATTCGGATGGACGTCAAGGTGGGCGTCCGTTGGAAAAAATTGGAAAGAAGTGGGAAATCCGCTTTCTGGAAGCGAAATCGCCGGCGAAACGTATCCTCCGGTATAGCTTCGACGCTGAGTGGATCTTGAGGACACGTAGAACCTGCGCGGTCGCTCTAATTCCCGAAGCATGAGGGCGTCTATGTCATCCCAACTTAAAAAGGACACGTAATATGGGTCCCACAGAATGCTCGATCGCGGCATGCCAAGATTAATCGGTGTGTTTCGCGACTCTCGACAAAACAACGCTCAAACCAAACACCTACATGCGTGATTAACGCAGTGACTGTGGCTTTCGATAAGCTTGACTTAGGGACACACTTGCGGATTCGGCATTGGATAAGCTCGACATTTCGTGTGGATTTGGCTTTCCAGTACTTTGTGTCTTTACATCTAGATGGCGCTGTATTTGTTTGCGTTAACGTTAACGCTTTTCTCCGCTCCGCTATTCTAAAACACTACCTTGTGCCGCGCAGTGCAGTCTTTCTTTGCGTTAGCGTTGCGTCGCACGCTAACGCTAACGCAAGGATTTTACGCTATACTAAAACTCTCTATAGCGCCAGAGTTCTCTCGAGTAATCTTTGCAACTATTTACCTGAGGATGCGTGGAACAATGTTTGATTCTAGTGATTCTTGTAGAAAACTACGTTACTGTGTCTGTCTGAGCGTGTGCCAAAACGCTCGTGCACTTATTACATCCAAGTGCACATTAAAGAGCCCTGTCAAAATTGATCCGGAGCCACCCCTATAGGGCATCTCTCTATAGTGCTAGCGAATAGGAATACAGCGAATGAAACTTCAAAATAAACACCTAGTTTTAGCTTACGTTTAAGCTTGCCTTTCATGAAAACACTCGTCCTCCAACGGCACACATATACGACAGATTACAAGGGATGATTCGCTGAAGCAATGAGCTCGCACAGTAATATATTGTGATTCGCCGGAAAGAAAAAAAAGAAAGCAATGAAAATGGGTGTGTGTGTGTGTCTGGGGGGGGGGGGGGGAGGATCGTAGCTGTGTCACATGTCCCGCACAGCTGCCCGTGACAACGACGCGTTTCGAAGTGGCAGGGTAAACGTCGCGCTCGATAGAAGAATGGCGTGCTTGCGACAGGTACGGGCGCGATGCAGGAACAGGACAGGTGAAATTTGTGCACCGACTCGCCGTCGACCGCGCCTGCCGCTGCATGCGGACAGCCGCAAACGAGGCACTGTGCGCTAGGCTGGGCCGTCAGTCGTGCCTTCTAGTAAGGTGCCAGTTATTTATGGTCACAAAAGCAACGACGACGCCAACAATAAAGATCACGCTGGGGGCGGTAATTACGAAACAGACGGTACACTCTATATATGCACGGTTATTTTTGCGATGTTGCAAATTTTACATTTATAGGTAACCAACACTTGTCACCCTAAAAATGGTAATGTGGCCAAAATATTGCCCGATTGTCCTAAGTAATGCTATTACGAGTCTAAGGTAGCGTGAAGATAAAAGTGTATACATCAGCCAGACCAAAATTTACAGAAGCCAACATGTTGGGCGGTCAAAATTTGCAGTCATCCCGCTTGGCGTCCCTCACCTGTTCAACCGTGGAACGTAAGAATCAAGCACTAAAAAAATTTCTAGAACATTATGAGGGTGTAACGCGATACGTGTAAACTACAGTATCTTGCGCGAACACTCCAAACACTAGTTTCTTTACAGGCGCATATTTTCACATTTTTATAAGTTTCTTTTTGTCGCTAAATAACGGCAAGAGCCACGCGGTACTTGATGTTCTCGATATTTTTCTTAAGCTTTGAAGATAGCACTATAGATAAAAATAAATTGAGTCGAAAACTATAATATGCATGCTCCGTCTGACGAAACAATACAGAATAACCCATCAAGTTTTATTTTGTCTAACTACAATCGTATTAGCGGTACCACATCAATGAAACACACCCTTTTCTGGTAGTCACTGCAAATATGCGGCAAAGCATCTCGTTCTACGCTTTTCCACAAGATAAATGCCATCGTCAGACGCATTAACGCAATAAGAAGAAACCGGTGGCGACGCCTCCTTGGAGTTCCCGCACTAGCTATGTGCCGTCATGTAACTTTTGCCTTCACTTTGACTTTCAGTACGTGATCAACTTCTCTCCGCGAAATTATTGACATTAGAGTTTTGAAAGAATACTTCATCAGTATGATTTAGTGCTTCTTTTTATGTCTTTAAACTTTGATGGGGCAACATACACTTGACTTCAGGGCCATGGCGTCGACGCCATGGTGCCGCAGTTCAGGTGTCGTCGGCTCTTGCTAGTTTTACACCACTGCTACATATATATGTGTTAATCCTTTAATGCAGGAAACTCTCAGTGCACGCGTGTTCTTGCATTTTGTGCCTGTCAAAATGATGTCAACGCGCGGCTGGAAAGCAAACACTTGACCGTGCGATCGACGACCTCTGGAAATTTAAACCACGAGTGAGCACGGTGAATTTGTATTTCGTTTATTTTTTCTTTGCGCACTGGAGTAATGCACGAAACTTAGACGCGTCATTTATTTGTTTATCCCTCCCCCCCCCCCCCCTCTTTTTTGCCAAACTAGACCGCCAGAGAGACTTAGCAGATCACGGGCGTTTCCTACAGAAGAGAAAGTGAGACGAATACGCCGCAGAAATTGTAAGCCTGCTTTATCTCCGTATCAGCACGGCGATTGTTGTTGAGACATCCAAGATTAGGCCCAGCTGTGAGCCAACAGACAAGTGCCTTGGTCACTGCAGCGTGATCAGAGCACAAGCAGTGGAACGACGTCGACAGTCGCAAGATAAAGCTTCTTAGTTTTATCCCCGTACACATATTCTTTAGTCAGCTCCAAACAGAGAAGAAAGCGTTCTCTCTCGAGTTCTTTCGTCAGTATAGTAGCAATCCCGCTATACGTAACCAACAAGAACGGGCACAACTACTTTTTAGCTTTGACGCGCACTGTGTACGCAATGACCGCACCAACCGGACTTTCAGGCTTTCTAGACTTTCCCTCATACACGCACGTCTGAAATATGCAAACCAGAGGAAGGGGGAAAAAAAAGGGGGGGGGGGGTTCTGAGAGACAGGCACTCGCCCGATTTCATCCGTTGTGGATATCGGACAACACGTAAATACATTTAAAAATAATATTATCGAGAACTGCAAGAAGCAAAGTTTACTACGCGCCTTCGTGAAACGCTGCTGGACGGTGCAGGCCGAACACATGCACGCATTTACGCGCTCCCAGTGTCACTGCACGTGGTTTCCTTCAGCAGATGCAATACCCGATGTCTTTTGTTCCCTCTTGCTTTTAGATTCCGATATAAAAATGATGAACACTACGCTGTATGTGCAACGCCGTCAAATTGCAAACTCGCAATACGCAGTTCTACCGGCCGCTAGAGTTACTGTATACCGGCAGCCTTCGATCAACACCACCTATAGTGTTGCTTTATTTAAGTGCGTCAAGCGGGCAGTACAAGAAAAACTGGGGGGTGTGAGCTCTGATACGAACACTTACTACGCGTATGCCCTGATCCTTCTAAAACGAAGTTGCGTTTTTGTTTTTTGTTATTGTTTTGCCAAGCACACATCACTTACGACCACAGCTATACCACATCGCCCGCCCTCTTTTCTTTTTTTGCCAGTGTCATTTGATGCAACAATGCAGTAATTCCGCGCTGCACTATACGGGGCGGGGCGGGGAGGGAGCGTGTCGACCAGCGCTTTAACGTACAGTATTACTGCAAAGCGGCATGGTGCGCTCTAAACAACCGCCAATCGAGAGTAACGTAAAAGACTGTTTAGAAACATTCGATATACTATACAGCAGACCTTATTCAGAAAGGCTGTATCAACCACGCCTCTCAAGGTATTGCGAAATTTCGCTACAGAGAGGCATTACAATTTGCCAAATATATTCACACGTAGTTCGACTGACTGGCCCGATTCTTACACGTCCCCGAATTTGGCTATGAATGAAGCAGTAACGTGAAGGGTTCTGATTCAATTTTGACTATTCGGTCGGTATCTCTCAAGGTGCAGATTAAACCTCTCTAGTGGTACTCTCATGGCATGGTGTGGAACCTGCGACCTCACGCTCGGCGCAGCTAGTGCACAGCCGCTGAGTAACCGTCAGGTCGGCCGCTTACACGTCATGCGTGACGATGTCAGAAAGATGCTCACTTTGTAGATGGGCGCCTTGGTGTTCCACGTGTTCCAAGAAAGGCGACGTTCTTCCACCTTCACTCCCAGACCCATGGCGGTACGACGGTTTTTCTAAAGCTGCCGAAACGACTACGTCGACGATTAGCTGAGTAAAGCAGCCCGGCGGATCTCCCACGCCCCTTCTCAGATAACAGCACTGCCGCCCGTATCCGTCAGGTTGGGTCCCGCCCGTCGAACGAAGATGCACCGGCGCAGCTGGTGATCAAACAAGGCGCCAGCGTTCCCACCGCGTATCTTGCAACACCACACGACGATCCCGACGACAACTACGCCAAGACACGACGGCTTGCCGGCACACGCCCGTCAGACTCACGCTCTTCTTCTAAGTCTGTCTTGCGGACGATGGCTGTCACGCACCAGTAAGCACACAGCACTGTTTAAAGGTGCAGGCGGGTGTATATGGTTCGCCTCTGAAGGGCCACACGTCAGGCGACTACGTAACGCAAGAGAGTTTGAGCAGACAACGGCACACAAATCTGAACGATTGCAGTTCAGCGCCTCACACCGACGAAACACGACGAAAAGACGAATCGTCCGAAGCAAACAGCCGGCCGGTCCACTGCGGGCCTCACCACCACACAACTATAACGCCGCCGACCTTGGAAGAACCAGGAAGCCGCAAAGCCGAAGCCGCCGGCGGCGCCGAATGGGACCCCTCCGTCCTCCGAGGCAGAAGGGGCGGGTGTGGCTTTTAAAAATATCCCGCGCGGGGTCCAACACGACACACGTGACGAGCCAGCCGGTACGGCGGTGAGTCCGGGCAGTGAAGGCAAACCGTTCCGTGCACGCGCCCACAATCGCGTGGTTTTCACCGTTACAAGCACACGCCGCAATCCAAGCAATGCCGGTGCACGGCGTAGTACGAACGGCAGGTGGTGGCGAGTCGTGTCGTCGCTGCTTCCGACGACCGGTCGGCAAGCTCCAACAGCGAGGGCGCGTTCATCGAGTTTGTGTGTGTCACGGCCAGGTGAGGCGAGTATGGAACATATGCGGACGGAGTCAGTCGCGGAGCAGCGATGCAATGCGGCGTGCCCGCCGAAGCTGCAACAAGTGGCTGCGGTCGCAACGAAGCCTGCCGGCGCCGCTGCTTGCTGGTCGGTCGCCCGCGCAAACCGCGTCGACGGTCGTGATGCGGCGATCAACTTCGGCTTGACGCCAACGCCGCAAAACACGCCGCCGAGCGAAGCCAACGTTGTGTAGAATGCACGCCGCAGCCTGAGCGGGAAGAACGGCGACGCTGGCGACGCCACATGGCATCGGCCGGCGGCGAGCACGCAAACGTGCTGCCCTAGAACCCCCCACCCTCCTCTCCACCGATGTCTTCCCACGCAACGGCACTACGCCTCCTCCTCGTCGTCATCTCGCTTCCTCCGGGCTTTCCGAGGGATCACGTGAGCAGACATCCACCGCTTGACCGATATCCGCGGGTAAGAGCGACGCACTCCATGCGCAAGACTGGCACCGGCGCGCCCGAACGATTTATTCGTATGCTCGGCCGCTTTTATGACAGAGAAAGGGAGCCGCGTCGTCTCGGGACGTTTCCCCGAGAAGACGAGGTGCTCAAGGCGTTCCTCGAAACAGCATTCATGTTCAGGCTCTCTTCCTGGGAGGGAGAAATTAGCTACGGTAATTATAGGCCACAGCTTGGCCTAGCATCGAGGGCGCTATTGGAGTCGAATATCGACGCAAGCACCTGTGCGTCCATAAGCTGTTAGCCTGAGAGACGCTCAGAGATGCCAATATTTTTCGTATTCACATTCTGATAGCTACATAAATGCTAACGAGCGTGTACAGCGCTAAGTGTCACAAACAGAAACATCAACGATACTGGCAATAATGTTCCATCTACAAGCAAAGGGACTGTACACAAAACACTGGACAAGTGTTGTACTAATTATCAGATGTTACTCGGTTACGCTATGGTAAGAATCAGTTTTCCATTGTAAAGTATTCACACACTTCACGCATTCCACAGGTACGTATTTCCCAAAACAGGAATCACGCATGGAACGGAGGCATTACACTCTCGAAGATGAAGCGCCGAATATAAATTGAGAATCGAAGAAAAAAGAAAGACAAACTTGCCCTTGACAGCAAAAAAGCAACTCTGTAAGCCACCGTACTCAACTATCACTGCCCACATTCTGCTAAAAGCACAGCAAACAGTTCTATTCGACATTAGAAACTAAATGCAGGAAGAGCGCAGGCGCCGATTCCGCATCATCGCGGACATCCTCGGAACAGAGAGATCAATATCACAACACGAGGAAAGGCCACTGAACCTCTGCTGCGCTCTCCCCTTTTACCCCGCTCAATGGTGACACGGCAGCGTGACATCGTATTGCCATTGTCGCAGCGTTCAAGGGCCTCCGTTGCAACGGCGACAGGGAGAGAGATGTCCCGCGTTGATGGCCGTGAGGCTTGCATGCAGAACAATGTAAACTGTATATATACGCATAGATAAAGAAATCAGTTTTATCAAGCACACATGAATCATTGCCCTACCACCCTGGCTTTCATTTAATGTAAGGTGCCTCCATGACCGTGACACACTATTTCAATGGAGTCTGCAGCGCCGTGGAATAAAATTGTGCGACTAGACCACGTCTTTCGACAGATCATCACAATGCGTGACTGAAGGGGACATGCTCCTGTCAAACAAAGCTGTGAGTCTCACTATATATATGATACCCGACACGGTGGCTCAGTGACTATGGCGCTCTGCTGCTCAGCATGAGGTCGCGGGCTCGATCCCCGCGGCCGCGGCGGGCGTTCATATTTTGGTGGCGCGAATTGCAAAAAAACGCTCGTGCGCTTATATTTCAGGTGCATGGTAAAGGTCCCATGGGGCAGAAATTAACTCGCTGCCTACCGCTACGACGTCTCTCACGGCCCCAGAGTTGGCTTTCGCTTTTAAGCATAACGAACCAATCAACTTTATTTTGAGAGAAAAATACAACGAGGCCTCCGGCGCTCGCTTATGTCTGCCACCCGATCTTCGGAGCAGCAAACACTTTTGCTCGCTAAGAAGCGCGCGCATCGGACGCTCGAAAGATACCACGTGCGCATTCGCGCCACACCCACTACTCTCGATTAGGCGGCCGGAGCTGAAACAGCGAAGCACGACTCAACGCGCAAACAACACTCCCCAACCATAAAGCAGGTGCGAAGAAAAAGAAATAACCCCGCACCATGTGCGACGACCGTGTCAAACTCTATACAGTCTCAAAGCGCTATCATTTCACGGCTGCGGAATCGCCTAAGGCCGCAAGTATCGCACATTCCCCGTAAAGCGAGTCACCCTAACGGCGCCGAAAGAAAAGTTGGCCGACCGGCGCTCCCCGGGCTCGGCACGAAAGGACAAGAAAAAACAAAAAAGACACGCAACGAGCTGAGAACAAAGAAAAAAAGAGGACAACCTTGACGGGACCCGCTCCTGCTAAGCCGAGAGTCGACTTTGCATACCGTCGGCGCAGCAATATCCTCTCCCGTTTACGCAACGCACGACTTTCCCAACCACCGCTCTCGAAGTAAGAACAAAAGAAAAAGAAATACGAGGGAGGGAGAAAGAGAAAAGAGGGGGGTTGCATCGTTGATAGACACACTTGTCGATTTTGCAACAAGTTTGCCAATTCATTGCGCGACAACGTCGCTGTGAGTTTGGGTACACGTAACTCTATTATACATAAGACTACCTATATGCATTATTTGGAAGTCATGAAAAAGACATTATTGTGTAAGTTGGGCGGTAGTGATCATTGGGAGGAGCCCTTAGTCCAGGACCACTGCTCTTAAGCCTGCCGGATGACCCAGCGTTTGGCTTCGAGGTCTTACATTAGACGGCACTACTTGTGCCGTCTAAGGTAAGGTAATCACACAAGCCATGTGATTGGCCCGTATAAAGTGTGCGCCTGTTAGACCTGCATGTATGAACCAAATAGCCTAGCAACATGTTCTATTAAGTTCATGACTCTCAATAGACAATGTGTGGAGTCATGACTTCCCCGTTTTCAATCAACTTCTGCTTATAAGACGTGTAGGTCATGCAATAACAAAAAAAAAAGATTGTCTTAACTAAGCACAATTATTTTTTAAGTCAGCTAAACTACCTATATAAAACTCTAGAAAACGTTTAGTTTACAAAGAGAAATAGGCTGATTTATCCATTCAACCAAGGTAATGCATTAGCACTTCCTCCTGTAGGTTTTGTTTTCTGTGCTGGATTTATGAATAAGCAAATTAATAAAATTTGTATTCTCTTGCCTTTCCTTGTCTTGTGCGGACAACAGGTCCCACATAGCGCTTCTCGTGCAGCGTTAATGCTACGTCATACCTGTGGTTCCAAAACTAACATTGTACACGCTCTACCCAAATAAATATGAAGGTAAACAGTTTTTTTTTTTAGACAGCTATTCATTAAAACGTGTCAGTCACAACTTTATCAGTGATATACGTATGCCACATAGTTCTCGTACTGAAAAATTTCCATGGAACTTATCTATTGGAAAAGAAGTTTAGCTCAGGTACAATGAAATTACCGGCTTTAAACACAAATCTGATGTTCCTGAACACAGTGGCGCGCCTTGTATACATATTGTGAGTTGTGACCGTGATGCCCTGGAACCACCTGTCGCTTCAGAACGTAATATAGTGGGTTCGTTAAGGTCACGTGGGTCATTAAAACCTTGTGAGAAAAGTATATTACGCAAAATTCCAGCTTTTGAGCTTCTGATACCGCAAAACCGAATGTGATGGGACTCTCTCGAGAATAAAAGAGAAGATGATCTCAGCTCGAAAAGCACCGGCTGGCTCGCTTCCACACGTACGCCACAGTCAGAACACGACATGAAAGTTGTGAAACAGCAGTCGCGTCATACCGATTGCCCAGGACCGTGGACAGCTCTCGTATGCCTCACCCTCTCTGGCTCGAAGCACGGTTATGCCCTCCCTTTACCGTACCTTAACTCAAAAAAAAAAAAAAGAGGAAGAGGAAAAAAAAATTTTCCGCATGAACCGCCTTCGTCAACCGCACTGGCCTAAACTTAAATATACACACAGGCAACAAAGAGGTCCAAGCGTATGAACGCTGCGAGTAAAGTCGGTCGAAAAAGTTCACGAATCACGAGATCTGAGAAAACCGTGAATATCCGAGCAGTTTGTGACCGTGCCCAATAAAACCGTAGAACTCCATATGGTTCGCATATACCATACATAGTACAGGTTGGAAATACGATTTACCAGGCTACCGAGCCCAGGCTACCGAAGTAGTTGTATTTGCCGTTTTCTCGGATCCCGCGGTCCGTAAACTTCTGCGGCCAACTACACGTGTACCTTACCGAAAAAAAAAAAAAAGGCCAGTCGCACATTGCTATCAACGGCTCAGTGGAATTTACTTTTTTGTAATAGGCTGTACTAGCTCGCGCTGCCGAAGCTGCGGCACTAAAAAGAAGAAGAAAAAAAAAAGAAAATAAAGATACTCCTCCGTTTGCCCGCTTTGAAAGTGCTACGGGACGCCGCTTTACTAGGTGATTTGGAAATATTGGCGGATGCAAGTGAACAACATGAGCACCCGTGAACGGCTTGATTGATTCGTTGAATTTAATCTCCCAAAGCAACGCGGACTATGAGAGATGCCGTATTGTGGGGTGCCCCGGATTAACTTGGACCACTTGGGGTCACATGCACGTTATTCAAATCACGCGAGATCGTGCGCCGCCTGTTTATTACAATCTCAGGTCCTCTCCTGAGGTCTACTTTTGCCGGAACTATATTCAACTTTGTATGCTAAATGATCTCATATGTAGCATCAAATCCCAGTGAACATAAATTCCGTCCCGCAGAAAGAAGCGCGAAAGAAAGAAGAGGGGCGCTGTTCCGAGTAATTGCTGCTGCCGCCGCCAGCTGCAGAACGTCCTGCATGCAAAGGATCTATTCCGAAGTACAATGACAATGCATACGAATATTTCGTGGTCTGCACGACGACGTTTCTGTGGGTTTCCAGACGATGATGACGCGCAGGAGGTAGTATCAAGCTGGTAGCAACGCATATGGATGACAGAACACCGATAGAAAGTGAGAAACCATCGCTCCTGATCAGTCCGCATTCGTCTTCACCGCGGCGCGAGCGTCGTGAACCAGGGCCTTGATCATTTTGAGGTAGCAACGGGATGCCTGTAAACACCAGCCTGGAAGCGTTCCGAAGGTCAGGAGAGGAAAGAACATTAGCCGCGTGAAACTCAGCGACTGACGTGACAACTTGGCCCAAATGCAAATACAGGGTGCCTACCAAATAACTTTTTCCAATTTCCCTGACTCTTCCAGGTTTTCCTTGACAATTCTAAGCGTATTCTCTCATGCAGCTGAGGAGAGCATTCAGAAGTCACCATGCTAGTGATGAAAGTTGTGGGCCGCATTAGAACTGGCTGCTCAACAGAGCTTCGATGCAGGCGTTGGCGTTGCTGACATTAAAAGAGCAAGAGTGCAAGCTATATGGGTTGAATCAGGATCGAACCTGGATTGCTGGCTTGGCTATACTTTTTTTTTTTTTTAGTGGGCGGTCAAAAGCTATTTTACAGCTACGTCCTGCAGGCATAAAGAAAGGAGGGCAGATTATTTTTTTTTTCCCCGGCGCGGAGGAAGGCCCTTGCACCCGTGAGTGTCATAGCAGTGTTAGTCTGGTCCCTTATTTATTATTTGATACGAATGTGCGAATATTGGCCTAACCTGTGTCTATAAACAAAAGCGGTATCTTGCCGTCTTCGTACACTTTTGCTCCGCCGCTCATTGTAGTTGACGCCAAGTGAGCGACTTTATCAGCTTTGATCTAGCGTTAAGATTGTTTCCGGCAACCTTCGCACAGACTTCCGCCTGTCAATTTCCATGACCTGCATGGCCAGGTTTTTGACAAGTTGCCTGACTATTCCCTGACTTTTGCAGACGGGTTGAAATTCCCTGACAATTCCAGGTTTTTTAAGTTGGTACACACCCTGAAATACTATTAATCCCAGCAGTCATGAAATTCCGCCCCTGCAACAAGCAATCTCCTTCTTCCAGTATTCCTAAAACTAAAGAATTGCGCGCCGCCTGTGAAGAAAATAAGTATAACTGAATGTGGCGTTCTGGTATATAAATATTACGCATCCTACTTAACAACTTTTCTCATAGGCGGCGCGACAACCAGAAATAGCATTTTGGTATTAGTATTAGTAGTATTGGTATTAGCAATAGTATTTTGGAAGCAAGCTATTTTAGTATCTATCGGAACTACAAACATACACGCCACATGCGATAAAGAAATAAGTAAACGTACTGTTATGACATCTTAAAATCAAGATATTAATATTACACATAATCATTCATAGGCAGCGCGACAACCCCTAAGCAGCGAATTTCGGAACGGAAGTTCTGCCGCTTACTGTAGTTGACAAGTTCGCTTCATTGCGCTACCACCTCTGTTCATAGCCTGGAAGTTCGTTTCTGCCACAATGCTTTCGTCACTAGCGGCAAAGCAAACTTTACTGAACGGAGGCGTTCGAGAAAACATTTCCGACGCGTGTACTGGCACGGCCGGACTGGACTCTTCGCACATGACAGTCCAGTCCGGTCGTGAATGGGCCGGACCTATGCTATAATTACGGTGTGCGCGTCACGCCATAATAACAGCATCGCAATTTTAGCAAACTGCCAGCGTCTCACGTGAAAAAAAAAATGTTTCAGCTCGAGGACAACTCCGATGCCGCGCTATTCAAACACACAGGGAACGAAAGAAAAAAATATATTTAGGTAGGTTAAACTGATTTTAATGAAATCATAGTGAGGCTGGAAGATGTTTGTTTGTTTGTTTGTTTGTTTGTTTGTTTGTTTGTTTGTTTGTTTGTTTGTTTGTTTGTTTGTTTGTTTGTTTGTTTAGGCACTCAAATGAACTAAATTACGGCTTCGTTAGAAATTAGCACATTTAAAGGAGAACATGAATCATTAAGTTTACAAATGTTTACAAATAGGTGTCACAATTCCGCAAACTGTACCTATTAGAGCATCTAAAGAAGACGAATTTACGTTATTAATTTACGTCTTTTCTTAAATACATCACTAAGTTTACATAATTTTTGCAAAAGGCATATTTACGAATTATTGATACATTTCAGAGCAATGCATAATACATCAAATTTGCAAACCAATGTGTTTTCGTTGCTTCTACAGGACAGACAGGGCACAGTTTTTGAAACTTATTTTGTCAAGATTGCTCAAAGCAGCGAACAGCTAATAAGCAGAGAAGTGTTAACGTAGGCGCCTACTACATTGCGTTGGGCGCCGGACGTTGGTGAAAAATAAGTTTTTTCTCTCTGTCTTATTGCCTGTACTATACACATTCGCTTGTAAACGTACAACATGTTTCTCTTTTACAGTAGGCGCATCGGGCACACGCTCCAGCCTCACAGAAATGGACGAGGAGTGCAGGCCAGCCCCCTCGGATATTTCGTCGTACTATACAAGACTGCACAGGAAGCTCCCTCTTGGCCGACACAATTGAGCTGCTGTTCTTTAGCCGCCATGGCACACGGCAGACTACACAACGCGGCACAGGTCGATACGAGTTGAAAGTGCACCGCGGGATATGGAAACGAGCGTCGCAAAGGCAATCGCGATCGTTCATTGGGCCACCAACATTCTACTCGGTCTATTTTTACAAGGTGCTGCTGAGTTCCTCCTCTCAGTACAAAAGCCCCGATGGAAGGAATCCGTAAATAAAGCGTCGTCAATCATTTCGCGTCAACAAAGGGATCAGACATGGTGGAACCCAACGGTCTGCAACACGCTCGCTCACCCCAAGTTGGGAGTCTCAAATAACCAACAGTGACGTTAAATAAGGTTGCGCGTTGATGCTGCTAGCGCCGGCAGGTGGGTCGCCGACGATTTCACATTTGTTCGATCGGCTGGCGTCCCAAAGCTTTATACAGTCTGCTACGAGGGACGGCGTGCAGTCGAAGTAATCCGCGTCAATTTCGAGTACCTCGGTTTCTTTAACCAGCACACAAACATTCACTTGCATACGGCTTCCACAGGAACGTAGCCGCAGAGGTCAAGAATCGAACACGCGACCTCGTGTAGACCACCACGCCATCGACACGGAGCCATCGCGGCGCGTGGCGACTTGGTGGCGGCGGCAGTGGACGCTCGCGTTTCGCGATGACCTGCTGATCATCGGCGGCGCGCTGCGAGACCGGATAATTCTTCGCTTGAAACTGTACACTCCCTCTCGCCAATTGCACGCAGTACAGCGAAAGATTTGCGTGCAGTCTCGATATGTGCGGGTATGTGTTTGTTTGAAGGCGGCGCCAGTCCCTGGCTCGTTGGCTGCTTAAGTTGGGATGGGGAGGAGCGCACTTCCGTCTGGTCAGGCGTTGGTACTCCAAAATCTGCCTGCTAGTGATGGTTTCCTCATGGTAATCTGAAGGGAGTCCCGAGGAGGGTTCTGCAGCTCGGCCAGCAAGTCCTCGAGTGCGCCTACGTGGTTGTCTCATGACTTCTTCCTTCGTCCGTTGTTTTATTTGGCGCCTTCGTTGTAATCATCTCGCCCACCAGCACGTGCTCAGTGAAGTCCTCGAGCTACGCAGTTCGCCTCCTCGTTGCCCCCTAGGCCCGTGTGCCCCGGGCATCAGGCGACGGCATGGTCCTCAGTCAATCCGGGGCCCAGGATATTAGTGACACACCTGGGAAGTGTGCCTCTGAGGCATAACGGATAGGTGGCTTGTGAATCTGTCAGGATGTACGCGGGGCGACCTCTTCATTCTGCTTCTCTTATTGCGAGGGCTATGGCTGCTGCCTCCGCGGTGGCGCTCGGTCTGGTTCGTACAGACGTGCAGGACACCACCTTGTTTCGGTTGGTTGCTGCCATTGCGAATGCCTGTTTTCTAGTGCCTTTTAGTGGCGTGGAGTAAAGGCTAGCCTCGGTGTAGTAGGTATCAGGATCGCTCGTACTCTGGAGGAGTTTTCGAGCTCGCGCTTGCCGCTGCTTTTGGTTGTAGAGCGAATGCATGGTCTTGGGGACCGGTTCCACGATAATACGTGCCCGTAGGTGCATCGGTACGATGACCATTTCGTCTTCGCGGTATAGGAGGGTGAGTGGGTATCCCAGTCTTCGCAGTAGTTTTCTGCATTGCTTTGTGACGTTGAGTCGTTCTCTTTGTGCGATTAGAGTGGCGGCGGCCAGTTCTTCATGTGTGTTATTTATGCCGATCGACATGAGTCTGTCTGTGCTCGCGCCGTTGGGAAGTTGCAGTGCAGCTTTGTATGCGATTCTTACGAGCTTGTCGACGTGCTTTATTTCGGTCTTGCGTGTAGCTTGAAAGGGTAAGGCGAAGGTGATTCGGCTGATGACGAAGGCCTGTACGAGGCGTAGTGTCTCGACTTCTGTCATTCCATCTTCTAGCTATTCTAGCTATGAGGGTTGTAATATACTCTTGACAGTGTGTTTTGAGTTTGTCTATTGCTGTCTTTACGCTGTTATTGTCTTGTACGTGCATGCCCAGGATTCGCGCTACAGGGGCCCTGTTGACGCCCCGTCCGGCAATCGTCAGGTGAAGGAGGGGGGGGGGGGGCGCACGGTTGGACTGGATGCGCAGTGGTCTTATTTGCAGGTATCCTGATTTGTTCGGGGGCACAGGTCATATCTGCTGCCTGAAGGTAGCTCTGAGTCTTGTCTATAGCGGTTTGCAGTATATATTACCGTTCGCCATAGGAGCCCTTGGTTGCCCATAGTGTAATGTCGTCCACGTAAAAGGCACAACCTAGGTTCGGTATGTCCTCCGGTCGTAGGACTAGTTTCCGGAGGCCGATGTTAAAGAGGAACGGGGCCAGGATGGAATCCTGGGGCGTGCCCTTCAGTGGGAGGTCATATGGTGGAATTTGTGCCGGCCATGCCAATCTGTGCCTTGCGATTGCCAAGGAATGCAGTATGCGCTCTCCGTATCCAATGGCTGTGATACCATCTTGTATATGGGAGAATGCGCGATGGTGTCGAAGGGTTTTTCGACGTCGAGCGCATGGAGTAAGTTGTTGAGGCTACCTGCAGGTGGGTTGAGCACCTCCTCTTTGAGCAATAAGAAAATGTCCTGGGCAGACATCCCTCGCCTGAATCCGTACACAGATGTTGGTTAGGAGCCCCCTTCTTCTGTGTATTGTTCGAGACGGGCGAGTATAACTTTTTCAAAGATTTTGCCCATGCAGGACATCAGTGAGATTGGTCGTAGCTGACCAAAGCTTCTCCGCTTTCCTGGTTTGGGTATGAGTACAATGTGTGCCAGTATACATTCTGTGGGTAGTTAATTTACCACCCTGTGTTCAGATTTCCTGATTGAAGTGATCCGTGATGGCTCGTGATATGTCAGTGCTAAGGTTCCGTATCATGGCGTTTGTAATGCCGTACAATCCGGGTGCTGTGTTCCTTTTGAAGCATTGTGCCACTGCATGCACCTCCGCAAAGGTGATGGGTCGGTCCAGCTCGTGGTTGGGTGCTCCTTTGTATTCTTGACTTCGTATCGGATTTGCGCCTCGCTTGCGTTTTCCCGTGTACCGTTGTTTCAGTTCTTGTATTAACTGATCCTGGTCCTCTTGAAATTCCCCTGCTAGTGGTTGGAGGGTAGCATTTGTTTTAGTTTCTGTGGTAGAGGGGTCCAAAAAACTCCGTAGGATGTTCCATATGTCTTTTTCGTGCTTAATGTACCTCTTAAGGAGTCACAGAATGTGCGCCAATTGTTATGGTAGTGTTCTTAGGCGTATGAGTTTGCTTCCTCTGTGATTACCGCTATTCGGATTCTGAGTTTTCTGTTTAGCTTCTGTCAGCGCCACCACTTGGTGAGGTCCCGACGAGCTTCCCAAAGTTGTGTCAAGTGGTCGTCAATTGCGGTGGTGTCTGCCGCAGTCTGATATATTTTAGTGTTTTTAGGTGTCATAGATGCCCTTGATGTAGTGAGTCCATTCAGTTATTGTTTCTGGTTTGGGCCCATTTCCTACTTTTTGTTGCTCTCGATAGTGAGTCCAGTTAATGAGTTCAGTGAGACCAGTTAGTGAGTTTGGCTTTTCCGAGCGGGCGTCGTAGTTCAGCTGTTTCGTAGGTTATTTCCACTATATTGTGATCGCTTCCTAGGGTGTCGTCGAACACGTTCCAGTGTATGGCTATGGCATTGTTGGTGATCGTAAGGTCTGGTGTGGTATCCCTGTTTACGCTGTTTCCCATACGGGTCGGCCTGCCCGGTGTCGTGAGGAGTAGTAGTCATATCGCTGTATCGCCTCTAGGAGTCTCGTACCTTTGGGTCTGTCTGTGGCATATCCCCATGTCATGTGCCATGCGTTGAAATTCCCTGTGATGAATAAGCGGTCGCATGGTTGAAGCATGGTGTCCAGATGTTGGAAGATGTGGCCAAACTCTGCTTTCCGGTCTTGCGGGGGACTATATAGGCTGCATATTACCTGCTTCGGTCGTCCCTTTTCGGCTGGCCAAATCGCGACGACGTGGTGTGGAGTGTCTTCGTGTGGTACCGCTGTAAGTGTTGCTGCCAATTCCTTTCAGACGAGTGTCAATACTTTCGGGTGGTTTGGCTCTATGTGTAGTCTGCAGCCCGTAATCGCCTTGGGCCTAGCTCCCACCTCTTACAGGCAGATTATGTCTGGAGGAATCAGCGCCGCCTGTATGTATAGTGTGAGTGAAGCGCGTTTGTTGTGCAAGGAACGACAGTTCCAAGACCATACTGTGAGATTCTCTTTTGTTCGGGGCCACCTATTTGCCATGATAAGAGGTGGTGGTTGTGCTTTCAGCGTCCGAGGTTAGCATGCTTTTGTCATCGGACTCATGTGAACGCTGTTTGGTGTGCTTACGTTTACGCTTCGGTTCTTTGTTAAGGGTTTCATGAACGTATCGCTTTAGTTCCTGAAATTCTACTAAGAACTGCTGCATTTGTACGTGAGTTTGCTGCTGTATTTGTTGTTGAACTTGTTGTAGTTGTGGTACCGTGAGGTTTGCTTCTGGTTGTTGTGCCCCTGTGAGAACTGCAGTGTCTCCAAGTGATGTAGGTTGTGGTTGTGCGTGCCCGTTGTCCGGTGGTTTTTCGTTTGGGCTACTTACTTGCTGTTGTGTAGCCTGTAATATAGGTCTTGCGGTTCCCATAAGCTGGGCCAGCTGTTTTTCGAGGTAGGCTATATTGCTCTCATATCTGTCTAGGCGTTGTTTAAGTTGTTTGTTTTCTGTGGTTACTCTGATATTCTACGTTTTGTGTGATGGGTGTAGTATATGTAGGTTTGGGAGCCACGACCTCCGCCCAGCTTACCTTGGCTGATGGTGTCTGTTGGGTGTGTCCATGGCTCCCGCCGATGCTTTTGCCGCCTACAGCTGGCGGATTGTTGTGGTGGTTCTTCTGCTGAGTTGGTGTTTGTGCCTTGTTCCTTGGTGGCGTTCGGGGTCGTCGGCCCGGGGACCGCGAGCGCGACCGGGAGCGGCGCTTGTCGTCGCCCGACTTGTAGGCTTCTTCCTCTTCAGAGCAGAACCAGCGCATGTTCTTCGTCCTCTGTGGGTGGTTGTTGTTGTCCCAGGGGGTCTTATGGGCGTGGTTGGCCTCCTGTTGTGGCTGTCGAGGTTTCAGTGGCTTGAGTCTCTTTTTGCAAGTTGAGTCCCCTGTGGGATGGTCCTCCCCGCACGAGGAACAACTAACAGCACATGGGTGTTCATCTGTTGCTGGATCTGTCAGTCCACACAGCCAGCAAATAGGGCAGTCCGGATTTGGGCAGACGTCCGTGCGGTCTCCTTTCTCTTGGCAGACCTTGCAAACTTGAATTGTGGGTCTGAATGGGTAGCAACGGAGCTCCCCTTCATAATAATAGACTGTTCGAGGTAGCGTGGGACCTAAAAAGATGATGGCTGCACTTTTGGTTGTGCCGATCATTCGGGCTGTGATGATCTTTACCCCCTGCGTTCTCACTCGGAGATGGGTCATGAGAGCGTCTGTCGAGGTGTTCATCGATGCACCGTGAATGACCCCTCTTAGAGTGTCGTCTCCGTTTGCAGCGTAAGCGCGGACGGCGTGGGCCCTGCCGTTCAGTACGAGCTTGCGTATGAGGCGTGCTTTGTCCGCAATTTCCTCGTGTTTGGTCGATAGGATCGCTATGTTTGATCCAGGATTAATTCTAAGGATGAATTGGTCATCCTTGAAGCTTGTTTGACATGCCTCTATGATTGCTTGTGCAAGCGTGGGAGTGAGAATGTTCCTTAGAGGGAGGCCCTGGTTCGGGAGAATGACGATCTTGTAATCGTCCCTCGGCAATGTCGGTAGTTTAGGCAATTTCTTATAGGTTGACGTGCTCGCCTGAAATTGGTTTTGGAGACTTGCGTCGCCGCGTCTCCGCTCCAATGGCTCTTGTTTACGTTGTTTGGCGGATTTCACTGCCTGCCAGGTAGCGTTCTCTTCTTCACGGGAGTGAGAGTTAGCGTCTTGACTCACCGAGTGATAGTAGTCTTGAGCTTGGTCCATTTGGTCGTCCGCTATTCCATCCTGCTGTAGGTGGCGGCATTCTCACTCGGTTGCCACGTCGAGAGCCATGGCTCTCGACTTTCACACCTCCGATATTCGACACTCCCCACCTCCGACGCGGGAATCCCCGGCGTCGGTGAAGCTGCCGTCGGCTCACCGCGTCGGCGTTGCGTTAGCGTTCATGTGGTGGCGAGTTGTCTGGAAGCCTCCTCTTGGGTTGCGTCCAGGTGTTCCTAGGAACTTCGTGAAGCTGGTGGTAAAGTTTTCCGGACGTTTTCAAGCGAAAAACCACTGAAAAATCATGAAAATGCCGAGCGCGAAGAGAGCCCGTTGGTACTACTTCGCGCCCCCTGGCGGCTTCCCGTTGAAAAGAATGTACACCAAACCACAGCAATTCGGCCAGCAACAAGCCCTTCGGCAGACTAATGTTTCTATACAAGGCACCGTACCCCACCCTATGTGAGACTAGGTGAGACCGATGGCAAGCGCCCTACCACGGATGCGACTGCAGGCCGATGGGGGCAGAGAACACCAACGCTGGCAGCAAATGGCGGGCAAATGGCACGACGTCACAGTTCGACCAAGCCGGCCGACCCAGAAAGCTGGCTTTGCCACGCGACTGCGTGTCCCGCCTGGAAGTTGGCATCTGCCTCAGCGCATGTCGAAGTGCAGTGAAGTCGCCTTTCGAAAAATGAAGGGACATATCTCTGTTAGGTCAAGAATAAATGCGAAGAACTGGCAGACGTGACATCTGAACATACGTGAAAATCAATTTCCCTGGGGCGTATGTGTGTCACAAGGAAACTGTTCTATGTGGTTTTATCGTTCAACTGCAAGTCCAGCTTTTCAAACAGGCCGGACGCTGTTTCTGCGATGTCGAGGCCACCTTCAGACGCCCCAACACGCTTTGTTCTCGCAAAGGGTAGCACTTTGCACAGTCCAAGATGACGGCGTTCGAGCTCGCTACGGCACCTTCCCCGTAGGGCCGGGTATCGCCACGCGGCATTAAACCGTAACTAGGCTGGCTTTAGAGGCAGCAATTGAAGTGGAAGGCAAGGCACCAAGGCAACCAGTAGGCAAGCTCTCCCAAGTAATAAAGGACGCAATAAAGAAACGACAAGGAATGAAAGTGTCGAACTCAAGAGATAGGATAGAATTCGCGGAACTGTCAAAACTGATCAACAAGGGGAAAATAAGTGATATTCGATGTTATAACGCGAGGAAGACTGAAGAAACCATAAAAAATGGACGCAGCCTGAAATCAGAAGGAAACTTGGCACAAGACCAACCAAGATGTATGCACTGAAAGATAAGCAGGGTAATGTCGTCAGCAATCTCGAAGGTATAGAAAAAGCAGAGAATGAATTCTATACTGACCTGTACAGTACCCAGAGGCCTAAGGTGAACTACATTCGAAACAGTGTTGAACGGGATACAGAAACTCCTGGTTGTGGTGGTGGTTTTATATTTTGGACAACATGCAAATAATGAAAGAAAATAATTGTAATCCACCCAACTGTAGCGCGAAGCTACGAAGGGAACCCTCCTTGTAGGCACGCCTTTCCGGACCCGTTGCCACGGAAAGGCGTTGGTTCTGAGTTCAAGACCCGGCCGATCCAGGGTGATTTTTTTTAACCGCTTTCTGTCTAAAAAGAAACGTTGGGTTTCCTTTGAAGACTCGTGCTACTGTCGGGTGGATGGTGATTTTCCCGTTTCGTGAAGTTTCCTCCAACTTGTGGACTTCTGCGTATTTGATTTTTAACACATAGATAAGTTACAATTTTCGTGTACGTTTTCTCTTTCCCTTTTTAGAATTTCCAAGCTTGGAGCCATTGTTTACAGCCCTTATGTCCCGTCCTATACAACCGCGCTGTACTGAGCTGCTGAGTGTTTGTTTTAACACGCATTTACACACCGTAGGTTTAAGTCTTCCGAGCAAGTCACCATGGGTAGGAATTCGGCCTTGTTGGTACGAAATACTGCAAGCGGAAAAAAAACAAGGACAGAATCGCGTGTACTGTATCCTCCACCAGTCCTTATCACTTGTAGCAGGCCACCAAGCTTCGCCAAAACAGTCAATAAGCGGAGAACATAATGAACGAAAAGCCGACACAGTGCCTTCATTATACCGAAATCCGTGCAGATATTCACCAGACTTGTAAAACCAAGCAGTTTCATTACATAACGCAGGTTCAATTTACTAAATTTCCCAGAACGTATGTAACACTAAAATCATGGCGCTGCATCTCGCAAGTGCAGAGCAATTGCCGGAAGCGCAAAGAAAGCTGGAGATGACACGGTAGAAAAGGTCGATCTAAAGCTGTGTAAGCATGTAAAAGAATAGATAGGAAGAAAAAAAGGAACTCATGCGTTGTCATAAACATTTCGATAAGCAAGGTGAAGTGATCAACGTTGAAACTACGGCACAATATAAGAGCTCTTCAAGCCAGCTTGGGGGTTACACTAAGCGAAGATGCCAACGTCAAGTAACTTGGATGACTAGTAATGACATAGTATTATAGTCTCTTCTCTGCTGAAATTTAAAATGGACTCGTCTTTCTCTGTAGAGTAAATACCACAAAACACTGACAATAAGCAAGGAGATTAAGCGGAACCGAGGAATTCGATGTTTAGTTAGTTGCAAGCACATGAATCCAACAGACACGGACAGTGTACATTCGTGGTGATGAGCAGATCATTGCGTGCCGACTAGCACTCCCGTCTATGCACGTGCTTTGTATGTGTGTACCTGTACAAGTTGCATATGACGTAGCGTGTCATCCTGATATTCGTCCCATGTGTCACGCTGCTCGTTTCCTATTTAGCGATACACCTATGGGCACAATACAGCACTACTTCTACTCCCGCTTACGTTCGTAGGACTTGACGCGGGAAATAAGGTGGCGAGCTTCTTGTGGTCGCCGAAAGCTCCCGGCCGTTGCGCCGCACAACAAAGCTCGTTTATCCATTGGGGTACAATGCGCGTTCCGGATACTGACATGACGCGCTACTTGATGCACTGCCCCACAGCTGAGTGCAGGCCCAAACCACAGGAAGCTGATGCAGGCGTCATGCCACGTCGCTTGGTAAAACCAGTTCGTCCGTGCCGAGGCGCAGCCGATGGTTCACTCCCGTCTCGCGGCCCAGTATATATTACCTAGACGAATCTAAGAATAAGTAATCGATCTTTTCTTCTTTTTTTCGTGTCGAGCCGCCAAGTGGCGCACGCACGCGGCGGCGCTCTGAGGCTCAGACCTGCCAACGCGGTCGTTTACCCGGCGCGCGACACAACGATCGACAGTGTCAACGTAGATAAAGTGAACTGGACACACGAGGCGGGCACCTGTCTGGCTCTCTGGACCAGTAAAAGGCAGTGGTTGACTTGTGCATCGTATACGGTGCCTAGACGTCAGCACCGCCTTTCTTTTGAAGCGAAAAGCTTCACTATACGCTATAGCCAACACCGCGCTTCGCGCGAGCCGGCGTATGTCGCAATTGGCTCCGTAAGCGTGTTCGGAGTCGGCGCAAGTAGGCGCAGGTGGCCATTGCCGCGCGCTATGCGTCGTCGTTTGGCGTTCGCCGCAAGCGCGTGTTTATCGCGGAGGCCGACTATACAACCGCTTGCCAGAAAATAGGCGTGAGCATTCACCATGGAAGGAGAAGAGAGTGATACTACCGATACAGAGAGCTGTGTTTATGGCTGTACAGAAATCGCAAGACAAAGTGCCCAACAATGATCAACAAAGAATTTTAATAATCCTGCATAAATTATGGTATATATGATTGATAAGCAATTTGCATAACTACACAAGGAATTATGTTGGCGAAGAGAAAAAAAAACGATATCACATGAGTCAGTCGACGGAATCAACGTAACGGATCAGAGAGCCGTTTCCAAGCATTTCAATGAATACTTCCAGAGCGTGTTTAACACTTCCGTCTCAAACTGTGCATGTAACACGACAGTCTTACATACAGATGCACCCTTCATTTCTTATCCTGGTGTGGTAACTATGTTACTAAATTTGAAAACCAAAACATCGTTTGGTCCTGACAGTATCCCAAACATATTCCTACGACGATATGCTTTACCTCTTGCTAAATTTTTGGTTAATATTTTTCGCACTTCCTTGCTGACTTCACAACTAACCAGTTATTGAAGGACAGCCCGAATTGTACCCATATTTAAAAGAGGGAGACCGCTTGACACCAGAAAATTACCGTCCTATTTCACTAACTTCGCAATACTGTAAAATTACTGAACATATCATATAGCTACTAGTATAACAAACTTCCTCGAGAAACGCTGCGTGTTGACCAAATATCAGCACGGATTTCGGAAGGGACTATCAACCGTAACTCAACTCGTCACATTATTTCATTCTCTGGCATTGACCCTCGATAGACACGGTAGGATAGACATGCTTTTCTTAGATTTTTGCAAAGCCTTCGATAAAGTTCCCCATAGTAAACTCACTTTCAAACTTGAAGCAATAGGCATTCCACAAATACTTGTTGACTGGATTTCAGCCTATTTGAGTAATCGCAAACAATACGTTGATGTAGCGGGTCAACACTCAGGCTGTCTTCCGGCCACATCCGGTGTACCTCAGGGCAGCGTGTTAGGCCCTTTGTTCTTTATACTGTATATTATTGATATTGTTGATATTGTTCGGCCTGGTGTAGAAATAAGATTGTTTGCTGACGATTGTGTTTTGTTTAAAGAAATTAGTTCCACTAACGATTACAACGATCTCAACAATAGTCTGGACAATATACATGAATGGTGTATAAAATGGGGAATGACCCTTAACACGAGCAAATGTGTCTCCCTTCCAGTAACTCGCCAAAAAAATCCGCTGTCATATATCTACATATTGGGGTTTTCACCATTACAAGAAGTAAATTGCTATAAATATCTCGGTGTAACACTCACTTCAAACCTGTCTTGGAATCTTCATATTGATAATGTTTGTTCATCCGTCTTCCGCAGATTTTGTGTTCTTAAACATAAACTTAAAACTGCTCCCACTAATGTTAAGCTGCTCTGCTATACTGCTCTTGTGCGGCCAAGACTGGAATATGCATGTATTACATGGAATCCTCATACTAAGCGCAACATTGTCTTGAGCGTATTCAGAGAAAGGCCGTAAGGTTTTTTAAACAAATTTTCAGCATTAGATTCACCTTCTGATTTAATGCAAGCAAATGGCATTCCCGTATTACAGGCACGAAGGCAAAAATTTAGATTAGAATTTCTTTCCCAACTTTTGGAAAACGAACTAGCGCTAGATGCATCAACATATTTGTCACCCTTAACTAGCAGGCCCACCCGACACCACAATGAAAACGCCCTAGCCCTATATTTTGCTCGCACAGACATATTTAAGTTTTCTTATTTCCCGAGAACCATTAGTGAATGGAACTGCCTTATCAAAACAAGTGGTCAAACTGTGAAATAAGCTTTCTGAGCCTGGTTATTGTTGCTTTTTTCATTGCTGTTTCTTTTGTATTTCTTGTATTTGTATCGACCACCCTGCTTGGACCATGAGTCCGCAGTATTGTATAAATAAATCAATAAAATTTTAAAAAATAAGCTATAACCTATCTATAATCTATAATAAGCTAAAATAATCCATAAGTGAAACCGTAAGCATAACCATAGGCTAAATCATAAAGCATAACCATAAGCTTAACTGTAAGCATATTTTAAAGCGTATCTTTCTTTGCCTTTTCTTTCGACTTTTCCACTGCTGCTGCTGCTGCTGTCGCTGTCCTACAAGCCACGTCGGGTGGTGGTTCAGGGCGTGTATAAACATGGAATGAGAGTGGCAGAGAGGAAAGGCGACTTTTCCCATCGCGTCGCACGTGCACAATGCCCTCTGGAGCTCCCTGGGCGTCGCGCATTAGCCTCTTGACAGCTGTAATTATCCGCGACCCGCCGCAAAGGCATTGCAGAAACTGCAGCGCTTACTTTCTACTAACGTGCAAGTCCAGATAGGAGGTAGAGAGAGGAGGCAGAAAATGGGTAGAACCGACGCAATCGCGAAACGAGTTCCACTCTTCGCTCGCAGTTCCAATACATGAGGGGAGGGTGACGTGAGAAGGCGCGGAAACGCTACTATAGACACTACAGCGGCTGCGGGTCAACTGAAGATACGGTACGGTACGTTTCTGGTATTTCTGGGAAAAAAAATAAACACCGTGCAGATTTGTCAAGCGGACAACTGACGCACGGCGAGCAGGCTCACAGCCGCTTTAAACCACTGTATGATCTAGGCTATACTACGGAAGCGGTCGCATGTCAAATCAAAACTTCTGTGCCCGCCGCGGCAGCTTTGCCGCTGTCGCATTCATGTAAACGCGGCTACAGAACTTTGGCCGCGAGTTTGACCCCGACCACGGCAGCCACATTTCGACGGGATCGAAAAGAATAACACTCGTGCACTTAGATTTAGGTACACGTTAAATAACACCGGGGTGTCAAAATTAATCCAGAGTCGCCACTACGGCGTGCCTCGCGATTCCATTGTGGTTTTGGCACGTACAGCCCCATTATTAAATGAAAGCTTAACATTTCTGCCACGAGGCGATGTTCTATGTGAGGCAATGACAATGATCAATCCTCTCAGAGGTTATGAACAATTCATGCCGCACAACAACGCCTCAAGCAAACACGTCTCCCCAGAAATACTCGCTTACATCGATTGCGTGGGATCCGCATGATTCTCTTCTCTCTTTATTTTTCGTTATGTGAAGGTCATCTGCCTCGAAACCCTAAAAAATATACTAGCGAGCCTTAGAGCGCCCTAAATAATTCACTATGATAGCTTTTCTAGGGAGCGACTTCGGTTTCGTTTCCCAGGAAGTAGATGTGTCGTGACGCTAAGGGTGGTCACGTGGGAGCAAAGCATTGCGACGTTTTGGAACTCACTCCGGTTCGTTCGGCAGTATGCTATGCTGCGAGTACACTTCAGGCCGCGCAACAGGGAGCAGTATTGTAGCCGACAGCAAGCGAGGGCAGCGCTGACAGAATCACAATTGCTTTTTCTGCATGCACATTTTTTTTCTTTTCTGCAGCCTTTCGCTGCTTCGTCTTTTAGCACCTCAAAAACTTTTTCGGGTGCATAATATTATTTTTCACGGTAGATGACGCAACATTCGCAAAATCGTCAACAAGCGTAAATTCGTAAACTATGCGTAAAGGTCTGGAGAGTTGGCAAGTATGCAGATAAAACCCACCAGAGTATATATGTGGACCTTTTGTATTATGCTTACAAGGTAACACTGCGTGGCGTAAACGTTGATCGCGCGCAGGACGCGCTTAGGAACAAGTTCGCGGCCCGTTCTCGCCAGGTCACACAGAGCGTGTTTCCCGCATAACATGGCCCAGCAAAGGCAACTTCGTTCCCGGCAAAGGATGGGATCCGTGTACACGTTCCCGCGCCTCCATCACGATCTCTCGTCGTTGAATATTACAAAGCTAAAGAGGCGACCGACAGACATCGGCTTCAGGCGGGTACAACTTCATTGTCGAGTCATTCTGGATTCTATTAGAGAAAACTGCACGGGTATGAGCGAAGCAAACCCAACAGGGCGGCATGTTACGATATTTTGTGCACTGGTGTAGCGATCCCGCGTTCATATCTGGTTCTGGTACGACCGAAGTGTGGGCTCGCGAACACTATAGAGTATTCTATATATATATATATATATATATATATATATATATATATATATATATATATATATATATATATATATATCCGAGTGGCGCAGTCCTTACGACGGTGCTGCAGTTGAGTGCGAAATACGGATACTAACCGTGTGTGTGCTATACACATTCCTTTAAATATATCAAGTGACTCGTGAATCAAAGCTGTAGTACCTAATATTACAATTACAGGCTGTATGCCAACATAACATTTCCAAATTCCCTGGACTTCCCAGGTTTTCCCTGAGTGCCTTTGCGAAATTTCCTGAGTGACGCAGAAATTTATATCAAGACGGACTGGACACCATGTCGCCCGATGCTGTCACCCTCTAGCGAGCATGTTAAATAAACTAAAACAAGCGACTTAATCCAGTTTGAATAGTAAGGAATGGTTTTTATTTTATTGGAAAGGAAAACAGAAGGGTGGTTAAAATACACAGCGAATAAAATATCTTCGGAAAAAAATGTAAAACCCGTTGAAAATCAAGTCGAACATTCCCAAAGACCACTAAAAAGGAGATGCATAGAGAAGCAAATATTTTCGAATATGAGCTATTTCTATCAACTGATAGGCAGCTGATTGGTATGAAGCCCGAATTTTGTCACAAGTGAGATTCTCTCTCAACAGCTGGTAAGTATACCTCAACTGTCCTGACATACTCTCAGCCCGTGCACAACGCTTCGGTGTTGTGTTCCATTGCTTTAAAGAGTTTATTTTGGTTTTGAATGAGGAACACCTGCATCTCGGCGTCAGTCAACACTGTTTTTTTGAGCTCCAGCTCCTTCAACGAAGCGGCGGCACGCTTTCTTTCCCGTCCATTCCTCAATGCGTAGGTCCTCCTTGTTCTCGTTCTCCATCCGCCGCGCGTTCACCACACGGACCATTTTAAACATCCTCTTGGTCAGTTTTACAGTCAAAATCCGATTTTTCGGACTCCCTAGGGGCCGCGAAAGCGTCTGAAAAATCGGGCAGTTCGAAAAAATGAATGCGTGCCTTTTACTGCCCTTAAGGACTCATATCGCCACAGACACATCCAAGAACGCTCTGAAGGCCTGCCAGTACACTTATTAGGCATATCGGTGCTCGTACCATGACAGTAGATGGCGGGTGCACGGGTGTATAATTGAGGAATACATACTCTGTCGCGCGATAATTGCCCCTCCCCACTCTTGTTATACTTCGCCGCGTACCATTGCTATAGTGAGGCGAAGCCGACTTTCAAAAACCGGCATTATGTAACGTTCCGTGCTTTTCCAGCTTCGAAGCCATTGGCGAGGATTACAAAGGTGGGGTCAGCGCTATTGCTGACAGCGGCGAATTCTTTCAATAAGAAACATGGCACAGAACGGCAAGAAGCTTAATAGCGGACTTCGACGCATCTGGGCCTAGCGTTGCCGCGGTGGTGGATCTGCGTCCGAGAGCGCCGGTTCGAGGCAGCGAGGTGATCAAAATGGCGGAGGTGGTGGCTTTGATTAATGCCGTTTCGAACCTGCGGTCACGGCAAAAAGCCCGGAAAATAGGACGGCGAAGGGTTCTTGCGTTCAAATTTCAGACGTTCTGATTGACTCGACGGGGTACGTGGTGGTGACGCGAAGCGGTCCGAATTATCGGGCATCAGGAAAATCGGTCGTTGACGGCGCACTGGCAACTCATCCTGCCGACGACACGGCGTCGAAGACGATTCGTTACGATTCCTCTCTGTTACTCGAGCCAGCATTACTGCGACTTTCATTCCCTTTCAATAAAATTACAGCTAATTTCCCATGATAGAAGAACAAATTCCCTGAGTTCTCCCCGAGTAATTCCAGACTACTCAAAATCCAGCAATTTCCGTAATTACGTACGTACTTTGCGAAGCTAGGGTAATTAACTTTCTAATCATTAACAATAGGTGGCTACAACAAATGTGTACTTTAGGGCCCGCCCTCGGCACTAC
Organism: Dermacentor albipictus; assembly: GCF_038994185.2. Taxonomy (NCBI): domain Eukaryota; kingdom Metazoa; phylum Arthropoda; class Arachnida; order Ixodida; family Ixodidae; genus Dermacentor; species Dermacentor albipictus. Next base: position 6,436,372 of record NC_091827.1, read on the forward strand.
CTATCCCAACGGTCAAATTTTGAATAGCGCTGTTCATGTGGGAGCTACGCGAACAATTAGCTCTCCCAATTAGCTATCCTCAATTACCCCTCATCAGGGGCATTTGAGGAATAAATAAATAAATAAAAGGCTCCTTGAAACCGAAACTGGCTAGCAAAAGAGCGCCAGTGTCGTCGATGTTGCCCCCCCCCCCCCCCGCCTATGCGTTTCGTCATGTATAGTATAGTACAAGTTTATTTTCCCGGTTCAACTGAAGGGTTTTCTGGCAAAAAGCTATAGCTTCTATAGCTATAGCTTGACTATGTCCAGAAAACCCCTAGAAGCAGTAGTACACGAGTGGTACAGAAATCAGACACACATACAATAGTTACAGTCAATAAAGAGAAAACATTCACCAGTTATACATACAGAGTCTAATAACATTTGCAAAAAAAATGTAAACAATAAAATTGAAAATAGAAACGCTCAAGTGGTCATACAAATGTTCCGAATTAAATTATAGGAATAATCAAGCAAAACATAAAAAAGACAAAATCACATTTCAACAAAATATTTCCGCAGCTCAGCTTTGGTATATACTATTGTGTGTTTATACGTGTTTAGAACATGGGGCAGGTTGCAAGTCAAGATTTGCAATTTATAATTAGTACGAAAACGTGGTATATTCCACGTTTTCGTGGTGGTCTCCGAAGTCACCGCCCGTCCGGCCCCACGAGCAGCTTGCGTTATCTCCTTGCTGTCTGCAGTGTAGTCTAGCGCTTGAATGCCGGCGGATCGACAAATGTACTTCGTCATTTCGAATTGGGCGCCCCGTTGGCGCTGTAGCGCCAACTCCGCTAAACCCCGCTCTTTGGGCTTTTCAGATACTGCGGGCACGGCGTCACGTCAGTCTGTAGCGTCGACCGTGTGGCATACATTTCTTTTTCCCTTCCCTCGGTGAGTTATGTTTCCATCTGTTTTAGCTTACGTTTCTATTTACACAACTCGCACGCACGCGTTTGACAGCTTTCCCGGAGACAGTGAAATTTGACTAAACGTGGTTCTCATCAAAAAGCCTGAAACGGCATTTCGTCAGTGGAAGTGAGCACGTGGCACCCAACGGAATGCGGAGTAAATATGGCGGCCCGCCTGTATTGTAGCGCTAGGCCAACGCCGCAGACAGCAAGGAGATAACGCAAGCTGCTCGCGGGGCCGCACCGGCGGTGACCTGGGAGACGTGACAAAAAGCGAGGGGGGAGGGGCAACATCGACGACATAGGCGCTCTTTTGTCAGCCAGTTTCGCTTACAAGGAAGGAGCCTTCTAAGCACATGAACAGCGCTATTCAAAATTTGACCGTTGGGATAGGTAGTGTCGAGGACGGGCCCCAAAGTATACATTTGCTGTAGCCACCTAGTGCCAATAATAAAGTTAATTATCGTACATTCGCTAATTACGCACGCAATTGCGGAAATTGTTCTATGTCTAGAGGCTGCCAATCCGTACATGCGAATGATAAACATAACGTTACCGTGATTTATGTTTTTTTAATTTTAAAAATTTGGAGTAGCTAAAAAAAATACCCTGTATTTATTAACTGCAAACCACTTCTCCCGACCCCCCCGCCCCCTCCGCTACCGCAATGCGCTACTCGAGGCCTGTAAGATACAACAACAACAACAATAATAATAATAATCCAAATAATCACTCATTTGCTTAACGCGCCCAGGAACACCTCTATGGTCTGAGTGTTGGAGCCCGCAGAATAATACAGTTTGCCAGTGAAGAAACCAAAGAAGGAAAACAGTGTCCAACGATAACGCACTTAATTCGCAACAGTTAACTTGGTTTCAGCAACCGTGCATGCGTCTTTAGCGAGAACTTCTGCACGTAGCAGGCATTGAATTTTGCACGAGCCTGACGCTTGCCGAATATATATTTGCACAAAATGCATTTGACAGGTAGGTTTTTGTACAATACCCTAATCAATCACAACTAAACCGCCCATTGACGGAGCAAAGGCCGCTTCGCAAAAAAAGAAAGAAAGAAAAGAAGATCGACGTCCAAGATGGATCGATCCCTAGGCAGCGATGTTTCAGCTCTACGTTTGTATGTGTCCTCTTCCGGCCATGACATTATGCTGTGTGACAGCTATCACAGCTGGAAATGTAGTGCAAGAAAATGCAATATTCACGAAACAGAAGCTGATGAGGTCAAGGGTTCGACGAAAATTTATCCGGTCAGGTAACATCATGATAAAGTTGCAGTCACTGACCAAGTCTAAGTGAAAAATACAGAGATGCTTCGGAGCCCGCGCGGTTTCCTTAGCCTCATTAAGGCACACACGAGCAGTTTGTCGTGTCTGCACAGACATGGCGTAGTGAGAGGGAGTAGATAGCAGATGGGTTTCAATCTGTCCTGTTGGTTTCTTCCAACGTTAGGATCAATAAAGATTCCACCAGAAACCGGGTCATCATATTCGTTTACTTGGCTACGATGCCAGCGTCATCCCAATCGAGTCGGTTAACGTGATCATCGACATGCTCGGCAAGGGCGTTTGAATATTTCTTGTTCTTGGTGACGTCCGTTTGACGCTCCTTCATTCTTCCGGGATAACACTTGCTGCCAAGCTGGTCTTTTAGATTCACAAGCTGGTTTCTTAGTTTGCTGGACGGCATGCACGCGATTCGAAGATCTTGAGAAGGCACCCCTCGAAGCCTCGCTGACACCAAGCACGTACGGAACGCTAGCGCGTCTAGGCACAAAAACGACAAACGGCTCTCGTGACCGAAAAATCCGTATCGAAACGACTCTGTGTTTATCACCTTGACTCAACTGGCCAGCGACAGCAACTTCTTCAGAAGTTGATGAATGATATACGCACACACATACAGGATGTCCGACACACGAGATGAATAAGGCATGGCAAGGCTGCAGACTACTTATTGTGGGGGAAAAAAAAAGCAGGTGTCTTGCACGATCACTCCTCGCTCTTAGCATTTTTTGCGCTAGCTTATTATTATTATTTTTCATCGCGTCATATTGGAATTCTCTATTCGGCTGGGCGAAAGACAGCGACCCGAGTTTGTATCTGTGGCGGATTCTACGCCGCACGAGTTACGCGGACGCTGAAAAATATATCAGAGGGAGGGTAACGTGGACATGCAAACTGCGCACACTTTGCTGGTCTATCGTCACCGACTAAGTTTCCTCTGGCACTGTACGAGCTACGTACACTCTTTATATATGGAACAAACATTTTGTTTTTGGAACGGCATGACGATAGGCACGGAACTGGCGTTACAGAAAACTTCCCCAGGCGTCACCGACAGACACGTAACGAACTGCATACCTTCTAAATAACACGTGCTTTCCTTCGCTCGGTTCTATAATAGTTCGTGCAGCTGTGCTCAAGGCCATTGACAGACGTGACGAATGGAAACAAAAGGCACATACACGGTGCGGCACAAATCTCCGGTAAACGTGTTGTCAACTGGACAACACAACCGTACTTCAGCTGTCCATTAGAACGCGACGCGAGGCGCAAAAAACGGAGCGGCTATTTCGAAGGCGCCCTTATCATTAAACGAGAAATTTTTAACAAGGGGTAGTTGTTGAATCACTATTGGAAAGCGGTTAAGGGGAATGTCTATCCCGATACTTTAGGCAAGCTCGTTAACGTCACAAAATTGCGGTGGCGCTGCCATCACAGTCAGTGTTGTTGTTATTGATGATGATGATGTGCAGCTTCACTCTCTTCAACGGGCAGGAATGCCAACTGCACGCCCTAGCCATGAAGAAAGAGAGAAACCCTAAATATACAGGTCATAAAACATACATGGCCCACCAGTACAGGGGGGGGGGGGCGGAAACGTACGAGGGGTCACAGTGGTGTACACAACTATCAACACTTGAGTATATTTCAGCGTAGAGCGCCATCCGCACGGCACAGGTATGACACACTCTACTGGCGCAAATTTTCTCCGCTGGCAATAAAGGATAAGTTAATTACTTTGCCGAAATTGTTACTCGAAGCGGCGAACAGCGAACAAGTGTCAGCGCAGTCGTCTGCTATATTACAGCCTATAGTTGTGCACAGCTTGAAACAACTTTTGAAAGGGCAAACTTTGCAATCGCACTCGATCTCTGCAGAGTGCTGCTCAGGACGTCGAATTTGAGCTCACGTTCTTGTCCAGACAGAATCGTCTGCTTCACCGAGGCGCGGCATCATATATAGAGTTCTATAGCATCAATCGTGCGTCGTCTGCTACTCACACATGCCGCGCAACGCACTTGACGCTGATATCGCGTGCACGTTACCCTACAGAGACCCAGTCCGCGAAACAATAAAGCCTACTACTCCACAGCCACTTGACACAAATTCGCCTGCGGCCCTTCCGGTCTCTCTGCTTCCTCCTCCACTTTTCAGCGACTTTCGCTTTCTCTCGCCTCGTCGTGCGCTCATGCGTGCACCCGTCTAGCCGTCACTTTCACAACATCCGCTCTTTGAAAGCAAGCATGCGTGCTGCGCGTGCAGAGCCGAAAAGTGCTGTATATCGCATGTGCGCGCATATGTGCTGCAGGAATATCTTTGTAACGCACCACCATCTTCAGCGGCGTATGAGGAAGACGCTTCCCAATGCTTGCACAACGAATACAACTGCGCGCAACTCGTCTGACTTGCGCTTCGTGAAAAAACAAACAAACGAAAAAACAGGCGCTAGCTTGCAATGACGAAGCGCGGCATTCCATGGAAGCACATATGACGATTTAGTGGCCGCTATAAATAAGGACATGTCAAACGTAGCAGACCTCGGTCGACGTGAACACCTGCCTTCACGTTTCAGGCATGCCTGTGGAGACCTTCGCTCAGGCCACAGTGGTCACGAATATGCGCAACAAGAAACGTAGGAAAGCTGTCATAAAATGGTTCGCCGCCAACGCGAACGAAATGTAGGCACGGTCTAGCAAGCACGTATATAAATACCATGCACGTATAACATTACTGGGGGCTAATCAACACCACGGTCGGCTACAGGCTGGAAAGAAGGTAACTAGGGCAGGCTCGCCTAGTTGAGACATTGGCATTATTTTTCGCAGCTAAAATTGGCTTGTTGAGAGACTGCGTTAAAGTTTGCTCGCTTTTCTTTTTTTTTTCTTCCCCGTGTACGTTTCCCGGCCTTTTATCAAGTAACATTAATTCCGGCGCTTGTCTTGCACGCGCCCTTGAATTATCGTATATTGTATTCACACGTATACCCTTAACGGGCACTGCAATCCGCAGTATTTTAAAGCATTTACCGTTGATTAGGCGATTTCTCTTTTAATGCCGATATTTATCACCCCTTTCTAAGACATAACTCACTCAATGGGTCAAAGGCGTGGCAAATGTTTTACGAACGGTGCTCAAGCGGCAACAAAAGACTGTGCCAAATATAACTGCAACGAACTCTGTTGGCAATGCACTTGCAAAGCTGCCTGGTAAGAACAATAATGTAATGCATTTTGCAGATGTCAAAATCTCCCTATCGGTGGTGCTAGCATTTAAAGCGACACCGTTGGTTCTGAATCTGCCCCACTGTCACCTCACCAAAACGACAGCGCCTCGTCGCCATCGAGTTAGTCATGCCCGTAATAATTAAAGGACAACGTGCATCTCTCCAGCCAACCGTTGACTCGGACACCATGTGACAGCGGCCTACAAAAATAGGACGACAGCTCAGGCGAGGCGCGAATTTTTTTTTTGGCACGTCCACCTCGGCAAGGCGTGTCCACGGTCGCACTGCAGTATCCACCAAAAGTAGCTCGTGGACGTTGGTAGCCCGCGTTTGCGTAAATTATGTCGGACACCAGTACAAGGCAACGTAACGCATCCTGCAGTGCGCGATTAGGTCGTGTCATTACGGTCACGTCAACTTTCCGGAGGAAACAGAGAGAATAAAAAAGAGTGCTGCCGCAGCGGAGACGGCGGGACTCACTCGGTAGACAGCTAGGCGCCTCCCTTTCCTGCTCTGGTATTCGTAGGGCATCCTGTATCACGATGCTGCGGCACGGTCTCGGCATCAGCACATCGCGCACCATCCAAGACGCCGCGCGGGGCTCGACCGAGTCTCACCACTGGCATGCGGCGGAGCCAACCTTCAGACGCTACGACGACGCCAGCGATCGCCGCCGGTGAAAATGGGCTCATCGCGAAACTCGCGTTGTCGCCGCCAGGCGCCGTTAACAATGTGCGCCGAAACCTGTCGCAACGAGCGCTGCTTGACACGTCGCAAACCATAGAGTAATATTGTAGAAAACTCTATGTCGCAAACAGACCAGTCGATGTCGATGCGCGGTACTCTCATTAATCCTAACAGAATAGTAAAAGTTACTAATTACTGTACGAAACTCTATGCAAATTACCTTGAATAGTATTAGAGTGTACGTGAGAAACTCTATGAGAGTGTACCATACGAAACTTTATGAAGTGTACTATATAGACTGTGGTCGAGTGGGCCGAGCGGCGCTTTCTCTCCGAGGCGCCGCGTGTGGAAAAATCTTGCGAAGGCGCTGCGAGCGAACTGGATTGGGGCGGAGACGCGCTTCGCGGCATATTCAACGTAATTTCGCTGCGGGCGCTGAGACCGATTAAACGAGTACGCTCTTATAATGGTGCTTCATTTCAACTGCCAATTTACATTGCCACCTTTTTGCTACGTATAAATATTTGAGGCATGGGTTATGCAACATGACGTCTTCATTTTTTTCTGTCGTCAAGTGCGCCGTCTGCTAGCAAGCGCGCGTTCGTTGCGCGGACGCTGGCGGACGCCAGTTTCTCTCGCAAAAAAACCTGTGCAGTAAAATTTTTTACGGTTTTACTTGCTTTGGTGCGCCATCGACTCTTGTCGGCTGGTATCAATTGTAGTTTTAGCCAGGTAAAGTGCTCTTTTTAACGCAGTTTCCAAGAAGTAACACGTTATTTTTGCCACAGAAGCCGCCTATCTACAACATGAAGCTACCTAAGAAAATTTTATTGATATCGTGTCATTTTACGCGTTCTTCTTGTTGGTGGAATACTGATCTGGGACAATGATAAAAGAAAACAGTATTATAGTGAAATAAACCAGGTTTATTAACTCCGTGGCGTGAAGAGATGCAGATGACCAATGCATCTAATGCATTCTAGGTAAATCTAAGGGTACATAGACATATATATCCGCGACATGTACCTAAGTGAACAATTACCAAATATTCTAACTGCACTAATTGAAAAAGTGAGAACTCCTGGCCGGAATAAGCGTGTTTCTTTCAAAAGCTGCACAATCCGTACGTGAACCAATCGGGTTTCGGAGAAAAGGAATCGAGGCAATTATTGGACGTTAATATGAAAAACAGTGTTAGGGACAAGATATTACCTATGTACTCAGACTGAATCGGGAAGACCAGGAAGTCTTTACCAAAGTAATCTCCGTGGCTTGTCGGGCGATCTCTTTCAACGTGCCAGCAGGCGAAATGAAGTAGAAATGTAGTCTAATCGAATGGTATTTACCATTCAGATTGTATTCGACTTCAGAATTCACTATAAAAATTATTGAATACCTGTTTGTGTTCGAATGTAACGCATAAAAGACCTTTTGAAGTCTCGAAGGTGAGGGGCCGATGCAAGTGAGAACTCTTATTCCGAATGATTGCGCTGCTGGAGAGTCGTGGCTGTTGCGCAGAGGCGCACCAGTTCCTGAGTGAATTAATGCACGGGTGCTAATCGGTTCTGCTAAACAAGTTCCTAGCTGTCATTCAATCTGCAAACTTTATTCAGGCAAGGAAACCATTTTTTTTTTTTTGACGGTCGCAACCATCTCTGCAAGACTGCAATTCATTAAAACTGGGTGCCCAATGTGGTACCACACTTATCTTCTTCAACGAACACAGCAGATCTACAAATGACTCTACGTGTATGTGAGGCATGCCATTCTTTTAAATGCTTTTAAATGCTTCGTTATTGTCCTTACGATAGTGCACTGGATAACTGAACAGCCGTTTATATTCCAGAAGCTTAGTTGAGCGGATGTACAATCGGGAACGGCATTACATTTAGGTATGAAACATAAGATAAGCGTAACACGTTTTTCTCAGAAATCAGACTCGAGAATAATTTATTTCGCTTACACCGCTAGCAAAAGCCAAAGGACGCAGCTGCCTTCTTTTTCTCTCGTTTTCTTTTTAAATTAAACAAATTCTAGCGTTTTACGTCTGGCGATATGCTTATGAGGTACCCTGTTCAGTTCTCAGCACCAGGGGTTCTTTAACGTGTACCTAAACAGAAATACACGAGTGTTTTTCCATTTCGTTGCCATCGAATTCCGCGACCTGGTTTGAACCCATGAGCTCGAGTTTAGCAGCGCAACGCCATATTCACTATGCAGCCACTAATTAATCTACCGCGCCGCCTTTTGTTTTTCTGTTTACTTTTTTTTTAGAGCGAAGCTGATAAGGGCTACTTTCCCCACTATCGACTGCGCGGTATAAAAAAATCCCGAAGATAGTGCAACGCAGGGTAAACCCGCGACGGAGATGCAGTTCGCCATTTAGGGGCCTACATATATACACAGCTTCACTGGTCATTCTCACAGAGTGGAAAGGCACCGAGTTTTGTTGTTGTTAAGAATGGACTGGACAAAAAAATTCACACGGCTTGCGGGCCAAAGATTAGCATATACAATCGCTACCTAAAACTGTTTTCGGCGCCCAAGTGCCGACCGCAATAAAAGAACTAGTGCAGATTACTCTGCGGCGTTCTGTGACGCGAGGAAGGCGGAAGCACGAACGGAAAATGTTGCAATGGAGTTTTTCTATAAGAATACTTCCCGTAAATGTGAGTACAGGGCGCCGCCGTATGGGGCCGATATGTTTTACTTGTTCGAAGAGACAAGCAGGAAGCTTACACGTTCTTTTTTTTTTTTTTGCGTCTGCGTGACGCAAGACCTACTGATGAAAAACTGTATGCGCAAAAATAGACACGAGAGATAAATACCGCTTGAAGAACAAGAAAAATATGTTTTCCAAAGGGAACCGTACAATAACAGAATGAAAACCGACACTGCGGCCGCAATGCACGCACAGTCACCGAGCGGCATTAAAAGTAAATAAAGATTAAATAAGAGGAAATGAAGAGAAAGAAGGAGGTCTATTCCTAAGGCATAAATACATGTCATACCCAATTATAAACATCATTTGAGCGGTCTGATCATAAACAGCAGCGCGCGAAGCGGTACGAACGACTCCGCCGAGCAGAATCGCCAGCAGTTTCCAACGGCACGACCTTGATACGGCCCAATCGACTTCGATCGCAGCGCCACCACAGTATTTTTCGTCGTCGCGCGCCTCACTGCAAAGCGTGCGCCGCCCCAGCCGCTCGCTTCACTCAACCGCATTCTAGTACTCTTCGAATACGCATCAACCACAAATAAAAATGGGTGCGCGGCGTTGTTTATGCTTGTTTCGTGCGAACCCGTGACCGTGTTGTTTAGGGCGGGATTTCAAACGGGTCTGTGTGAACGTCTCGTAACGTTCAGTCATTAAAATGCTTGTCGAATGTGCAACGCAGTGCACATCCCTCGTCATCTATGCAAACCTCTAATTTCCTGTCGGAAAAATGGAAAGTTAATTGGCGCAGACTTGTACACATGAAAACGCATAGAAACGTCGAGATGCATTTCCGGTTGCGGTTGATGAGAATCGCTGTAAAGTTTATAGAGAAACTCTAATTCACTGCAGGACATCTGGGGCACTGAACATCCAGTAAAGTTATCACATCGTTCGGCTGAGCCAAGTATGTGCATTACACAAGGCTATCCTTCACAGGACTTCAAAAACCACGACAAATCGCACTCCCCGATAACCATTAATAGCATAGCTCACA